>NC_133464.1:49166250-49502500 GCF_048565385.1 Saimiri boliviensis | reverse complement strand
TCTGACCTTTATTAAATTTGACAGTTAATGCTACACAATCAATGCAGAGGGTTGAGAAATAACCCATGTGTCATGTAGTAAAATTGTGCACTATAAATAATTCACATCCCCCAAGTGAAGTATTGCTATTCTTTTTTCTTCATATTAACAACAAAACTGTGTAAATCTCTGTATTCTTTTAGTTTTGAAAACGTTTTATACTTAAATAATAGTCATTATTTAGCTCCTATAGCACTCTTGCTAGAATAGCTAAATCATGACCAGAGTCTCTGAAGTCTGATGATAGTTCTTGGCCGCAAATGAGTTTCTGGAAAATGATAAGTATCATTTAAATAAAATTACTATCAGTAACAGATTTAACAACATCTATTTTTCTATTTGTGTCATCTCTGATTTCTTTGAGCACTGCCTTAGTGTTTTGTAGTTTTCCTTATAGAGATCTTTCTCCTCTCTTGTTAGATCCTATTCCTAGGTATTGTATTTTTCTGTGTGGCAATTGTGAATGAGATTGCATTCCTGATTTGACTCTTGGTTTGACTGTTGTTGGTACATATGAATGTTAGTGATTTTTGCTATTGATTTTGTATCCTGGGACTGCTGAAGTTGCTAATCAGTGTAAAGGGCTTTTGGGCAGAGACTATGTGGTTTCGTAGACATAGGATGATGTTGTCTGCAAATAGAAATAGTTTGACTCTCTCTTCCTATTGGGATGCCCATTATTTCTTTCTCTTGCCTAATTTCTGGGGACAGGACTTACAATACTATGTTGAGTAGAGGTGGTGAGAGAGGCCATTCCTGTCTTGTGCCGATTTTCAAGGGGAATGCTTCCAGCTTTTGCCTATTCAGTAGTGTTGGTTGTGGTTTTGTCATAGTGGCTCTTATCATTTTGAGGTATGTTCCTTCAAAACTTAGTTTATTAAGAGTTTTTAACATGAAGAGATGTTGAACATCACCAAAAGCTTTTTCTGGATCTATTGAGGTTGATAATCATGCGTTATTTTCCTTTAGTTCTGTTATGTGATGAATCACATTTATTGATTTGCATATGTTGAACCAATCTTGCTTCTCAGGGATAAAGCCTACTTGATCATGGTGGATAAGCTTTTTGATGTGCTGCTGTATTCGGTTTGCCAGTATTTCACTGAGAATTTTTTGCATCAGCGTTCATAAAGGATATTGCCCTGAAGTTTTTGTTGTTGTTATGTCTCTGCCAAGTTTTGGTATCAGAATAATGCTGGCCTCATGGAATGAGTTACAGAGGAGTCGCTCCTCCTCCATTTTTTGGAATCATTTCTTTAGGATTGATACCAGCTCTTCCTTACATTCCAGGCTCATGAAGAGAAAGAATCGATATCATTAAAATGGCCATACTCCCCAAAGAAATGTGTAGAATCCATACTATTCCTATTAAACTACCATCAATATTCTTCACAGAACCAGAAGAAAAATTCTAAAATTTATATGAAACCAAAAAAGAGACTGAATAACCAAGATGACCCTAAGCATAAGGAACAACCTGGAAGCATCATGCTACTGGACTTCAAACTATACTATTGGGCTATAGTAACCAAAGCAGCATGGTACTAGTACAAAAACAGAAACATAGACCAATGGAACAAAATGGAAAACTCAAAAATAAGCCTACACACCTACAACTATCTGATCTTTGACAAACTTGATAAAAACAAGCAATGGGAAAAAGATTGTCTATTCACTGAATGGTGCTGGGACAACTGGCTAGCCACATGCAGAAGACTAAAACTGGACCCTTTCCTCACACCATGTATAAAAATCAACTTGAGAATTATTAAATACCTAAATGTAAAACACAAAACTATAAGAGCCCTGAAAGACGACTTATGCAATACTATTCTGGACTAGTCATGGGCAAAGATTTCATGATAAAGACACCAAAAGCAATAGCAACAAAAACAAAAATTGACAAATGGGATCTACTTAAACTAAAGAACATCTGTACAGAAAAAAAAAAAAAAAAAAAAAAACTATCGACAGAGTGAACAATCTACAGAATGGAAAAAAATTTTTGCAAACTATGCATCTGACAAATGAAATACCCAGCATCTATAAGGAACTTAAAAATTTTACAAGGAAAAAAATGACCCCATTATAAAGCAGGCAAAGAACACAAACAGCCATTTTTCAAAGAAGACATATTTGCGGTCAGGAATCATATGAAAAAAAGGTGAACATCATTAATCATTAGAAAAATATCAATCAAAATGACAATGAGATACTATCTCTCAACTGTCACAATGGCTATTACTGAAATAAAAAAAAAATAACAAATGCTCGTGAGTTTGCAGAGAAAAAGAAATGCTTATACACTATTGGTGGGAGTGTAATTAGTTCATCCATTGTGGAAGACAATGGGATGACTCTTCAAAGACTTAAATATAGAAATGCCATTTGACTCCGCAATTCCATTGCTGGGTATATACTCAAAGGATTAGAAGTCATTCTATTATAAAGACACATGCATGTGTATATTCTCTGCAGCACTATTCACAATAGCAAAGACATGGAATCAACCTAAAGAACCAGCGATGGTACACTGAAAAAAGAAAATATAGTATATATACACCATGGAATATTATACAACCACAAAAGGAACAAGATTTGTCCTTTGCAGGAACCTGGATTGAGCTGGAGGCCATTGTTCTTAGAAAACTGAGGCAGGGACAGAAAACCAAATGCCACATGTTCTCACTTATAAGTGGGGAGCTAAATGATGAGAACACATGGACACATAGAGAGGAACAGCACACAGTGAGGCCTATTGGAGGATGACGGTTGGGAGGAGGGAGAGCATCAGGAAAAATCACTAAAGTGTACTAGGCTTAACACCTGGGTGACAAAAGAATCTGTACAAAAAACCCCATGACACAAATTTACCCATATAATAAACCTGCACATGTACTCCTGAAGTTAAAATGCAAGTTAAGAAAAAATCATTTATTCTTGTATGTTGCTATCTTTTGGACACTGAAAACACATTGGCAACAAACTGGCAAGGCAAAGAACTGTACAGTACTCAGATGTAAGAATAATCAATGCAGGTTGTCAGAAAAGAAGCAAATGGTGTCACAGAAAATAAGATACAAATTCTAAATATATGTAGCATGGAAAATCTCTTGTACTCCCAGAAAAATTCTCCATGGAGCCAAGGATCACAGTAGAATAGATGGCTACAGAGAAAAGATAACAGCACACTAACCATGTTTATAAAAATGTATTATTATTTAAATACTATTACTAAATGCTGTATTATTATATTACACATGGTATACCACATAACTTTTTGAATTATAATTATAATCAAGTGATTATTATAAAATGAAATAATATTAAACAGTATAAATCACATAATTGATGCATGTAATCCAATCTCAAAATATTTTGAAATAAGAGTCTATTGAACAGAATTCAGAACTAATTAGAAGTCAGATGGAAGCATCGTTTTTTTCCCGAGCCAAACAAATAAAAGGTAAAGATCATTAGTGTAACAATTCTGGAATCTGATTATTTTAAATAAATAATCAAATTAACTCTTGCTTGGAATGCTAGGAAAGAGTTAACTAAGAAATATCTTATAAAGAATGACATGAAACTTTTAGATAATTGTGTTTCCAAATTGCACATATTCTGATATTTCAACACTCATAAATAGCTTTTGGATTTAAAGGGAATTACGATCTATGGATTTAAGGGGAATTTGGATTAGCCATATTAAAGAAATAAACTGATTTTTGGGTTATTTATAAATCTGTATCAGAAATTATCTGCTGAAGCTTAGCTGAAAGTATTGTAATTTTGTTCTGTGCGGTGGAGTGGATAATTGAGGCAAATGGCTGATTAGTGCAGTCTCAAAGAACATATTTCTGCTGTTTTGCAAGGTGTGTTGGATTAATATAATACATTTGAATTTAGATAATTATCTCAATTATGTATGTTCCAGAAGTGCCTATATATATATTTGTGAGCCATTTAGTAATTATCAATGAATTTTTAAATATTCTAAGCAATATCTGTTAATATCTGATAATTAAATATACATTTTCAAAATTTACTATACAATCCTATGAAAAATGGTATCAGAATGTTAAATATATTTTTAAAATTAAAAATAACAGTTAATAACCTAATATGATTTTTTGTTTCAGTCAGCTCCACATTGACCTTTTAGTGTGTTCTTATACTATACCCTTAAATGATACCCCCATGAGCATAGCCTAAAAATACATTCATGAAATAATTTTTAAGAATTTTTCTGACATTGTTCCATATTTAATGATGACATACTAGATCACCTAAAATTTAGAAGCCATTTGTCAACTTTATTTATAAAGATATGAATTCCATTACATATGGCTGTTATTTTAGAACCCACAGCAAATTCTTGATGAATTAGGTGAACAAAATGACTTTTAAGTTTTTTGAAAGAGGAACTTTGTATCATTTATTGATATGTCTTTAGTATTCTCAGCAAGGCCTGTCAAAGAGTATGTGCTTAAAAGTAGTTTTTCAGTGAAAGAATGAATACTTCACATTTGCTAGACCCTTCTATTAAAGGTACATGCAAATTATTTCTGATTCATTGTAAATAAAGATGAACAATGCAAAAATACTTAAATAATAGATGCAATTTTATTTCTTCCCATTTCATCGCTCTCAGGAGACCAGGGACATAACCCAGATAGGCATAATGTCTACCATTAGAGTTCATTTTGCCTTCAAAAATTTTTACATATACAAAACACAAAATAAAGTAAAAAGTTAAATGTACATGAAATTATGTTTGGGAAAGTCATATGAGCAGAAATCTTTTGAAGTTTAGCTATTATCTTTGATAATACCTTTGGTATTATCTTTGATATTGCACAGAGAATGCAATCCCTTAGTCATAACCTTGGCATATTACATTTCATAAAAAATCTTGATTAATGTATAGCTACAACTAGCTGTTTCAATTAGAATATTACAAATACAGCTTTAAAAAATAAATACAACTTCACTTTATAGACATTGCCAGAATCTTTATCTTGTGTGACTTACATTTCCAGAAAATGTAGTTCACTTAAAGAGGAATGAGATGTTTGAGTTAAAGTGAGCCTATGGTTTATATCTTTGTGTGTCTGGGGCATTAGAATTGGTTTAACACTGACCTGAGGACAACTGGATCAAAACAGAATGAAAAGAATCTTGATAAAAGAAAGCAAACAGCTATGAGTGGTGGATTCTTTAACTTTAAATCAAGTCAGATCTTTAGTACTATACTCAGTCTTACTGTGATTGTTTAATCACACATGATGATTTAGATTTAAGAACTGAAGATATGAACACTTCCATAGAGGATGTATTTATGAAGAAGCTGAAGGGAAGGTGCAGCATGGATCATAAACCTTTTTAGTGCATTATAGGAGAATAAACGAGCTTTTGTCATAGATATTTATCATCTTGCTTGTTTGGCAGTGCCAAATAGCTATTTAATTTTTTTTCTGTATTACCTCTTCCTTCTCCACCATCTTCTATCTTCATATTAATATTTTGCCCATGGCCCTTATTTAATATATAAAAAATATTTATTTGGAAAAATAAAAAGAGCATTTGCAATTTTTTGAATTGGGCAACAATCAAAAAAATTTTAACTATTCCAGTTATGATTTTTCTATTATCAATAGGTCTGATTGAAATAGTCACAGAGTGGAAAATAAAATAAGTGCTTGATTAGGCATATTGGGAATTGCTAAACCAGAGAAGAGATGCTAACACACATAGTTCTGGTTCCATTTTTAGATTACTGACTAATGGCTCACTACATTCTGTAATAACATTTTACCTGAAAAAAACACAAAAGAGAAATAAAAAAAGATAAATCAGTGAAGTTTTCATAAGTGTAGAATGTATTCAATTTAAATGAATGTTTTACTGTGAGATCATTTCTTACATTTTTAATATGAAGAAGTTTTCCTTATGTGACTATATAGGGATAATTCGCTGTCTTTTTATATCCATGATGGCAAATGTTTTAAAGCTAACCCTACAAGTCCTATTGATATATGGGGGTAACGTGCAAAATTTTACTTGTTTTTGAAATCCAAAATCTTGGGAGGAAGGTCGTCACTGATGAGCCTATTTTTTTAGGCTAATGTAAAAACGATTGTAACCCTTTGTCCCACATATTGCATGTTGATTATTCCTAATTTCTTTAGACTTAGAACATCTGTCACAAATTAATGAAACTTATCTCCAAATTTTTCTGCACAGATTCACTTTTTATCAGTGTATTTGACTTTTTGTTCCTAGGTTACTCTATAGATACATATGTCTTTGTGGTATTAACTGATTGGATATAAGCGTAAGAGAAAGTACCTTGTCTTTAAATGTTGACTATTGCCTCATAAGAAAATGTCCACTAATGCTGCTACATCTTGGTCAGAGTCCAAGAATACTTTGATAAACTGCTTGTACTCTCTATCAGGTAATGTAAAACAAAGAAGTTAGGGTTTGAGAAATAATACCTCATGATTTTCTATTATCTCCAGTATTCATTTTGGTTTCCTTAGCCTTGTTTATATAAAATAAAGGATTTTGGCTTATTTACTCATTCATTTATTAATCTATAATGATTTAGTGAAGACCTGACCTTTCTAAGCGCAATCTAGGCAATGAGAATACAAGTTAACCAGGCGGAAAAGATCCCCATACTCCTGGTAAACATTAGCATCATCATAATCCTATGAGTTTCTTAATTCCAGATTTAGTCTTAAAATAAATATCCTTCAGGGCTTATCATTGGCCACACATTGTTTTAGTTCCTGAAGAATTAGTAGTGAACCTAACAGACTCTTCTTTTGCTATTAAAGTTTATATTCCAGTAGGGATGGGAAACAAGAGCAAATATACCAATAAATGCACTCCAGATGAGAGAAACTGAAATGAATAGATATTCAGGATAGAAAGTAAAGTTTGGGGTAAGATAAAACTTCTCTGATGAGTTAACACTTGAGTAGAAACCAGAATACTATATATCCAGTGAAAGAAGTAAAAAAAAAATCACTTTTTTTGCTTTTCATTTCTCTTTGAAAATCAAATTTTTCATGTGATTATTTTTATTCTGTTTAAAAGAATTTTATAAGAATACCCTTTATAAGGGTGTGCTAGTGTTAAACTATTCTATGTATTTCATGAAATGTTATTTTTGGATTCTTTCCCTGGATATAGTATTCTATTCAGTTTCCATTTTTAATGAAAAAGTATAAACTATAAAAGTTTATGGAAACATTGAAAGAAGATATACACTCACATTTGGATATATTACTTAACTATCTTGGCAGTGTATAGATCAAACTGGTCAAATAACAGTAACGATGCTACAGATTTGACCAACACAATGAATGATGGAAATATGAAAGATATTAACCCAAATAGTCGAGATCCAGTAATTTTCTTTTCAATCATACGTGAACCTTTCTAAAAATTGACTTCATCCTATGCTCTAAAAGAAGGTTTAACCAATTTTAATGATAAGTGTCATACAGTCAACACTATCCAGCAATGATTCTGTTACGTTAGAAAGCTGCCACAAACAAGCTAAGCAAGAAACTTCTAAGAATTTAGAAATCTAAAAGCACTGTTCTAAGTAACTGACAGGTCAACAAAAATCAAAATAAGTATTAGAAAATAAAACTTATTTTTAAAATTACTATGTATCCAAACTTGTGTAATATAAATAAAATGAAACTCAGGTGGGAATATACAGGCTTAAATTTTATATTAGAAAAAAAGAGAGAGAAAGGCTAAGTTTAATGAGCTAAGCATCCAATTTTAAAGGTTAAAAGACAAAAACTATAGAATAAACCCAAAGAAATTGAAAGTAGAGCTTTAAAAAGAGGCATTGTCTTTGAAGCCAGGTTGTCTAGGTGTGAATCTGTTATCCCCTTTCCTAGTGTTTTGACCTTGAGTAAGTAACTTAAGCTCTCCACTTTCCTCATTTATAATGTATGGGTGATAGTAATAATATCTGCCTTACAGAGCTGTGGTGAGGATTGAATAAGAAAATATAGAAAGGATACAGGGAGTCAGGATTTTACTCAGTAATATCTGGTTAGCCCTTATTATTAAAAGAGCAGAAATTAATTAAGTAGAGATCAAATGGATCTTAAACAAAGGCAAAACTGATTATCTTAAAAGAATAATAACATGAACATGCCCCTTTCGATCTTGTCTAGGAAAATACAGAAAGGGTCCAAGTCAACAATCTTTACAAAGAACAGACAGGCCATGAGGAGGAAGCAACCAGACCTGACTCTGAGTAGCTTTATTGTGAGGGGTGTCATACAACACAGGGTGGTATCTGGAGACATGCTGTAGACAAGTGAGATTTTAAAATGATGGGCTAAGTTAAGGGAAGCTTGCATGCAGATGGCAAAAATTCAGCTGAACAAGATCATGTTAAATCTCTTGAGAGGTCAAGGGAAATAGCAATTCATAGGATGGTAGACAGAGGCCATGAAAATTAGATTATTTATTAGTGACACTAAGTTTAAATAAAAAATATACAAAGGGACTTTTTTCAAATTTTACTTTTTAAAGACAGCGCTGGTTTTGCTGGAGAAAGAGGTGTTAATTTGGGAGCAACTGAATATTGAAAGCCAAATCTCTGCTAGGCACCCTGCAAAGAGGAATATCTCTTGTTAACAAGACAGGTATAATGGTTATTTATTTAATTTATTTACAGTTTTCAGAGAATAGAAAGAAAAACTTCTTTTTCAGGAATTAAAGCCAGAGACACTAATTTAAATCAAACCATAATCTTTGGACACCCACCCCAAGACTTTCATATTTGCCCTCTTGCCTGAAACTCTACTACCCCTAAGTATCATACTAATATTTGCCTAGCTCACTCATCATTATGATGTGGGTCTCTTCTCCAGTGTCCCCTCCTTGGTGACATTTCTCACCACACAATCTAAATAGCACCCTCTTCATCTTTATTGTGATCTTACCTCATATTTCTCCCATGGTTCTTACCACTTCCTCACATTGAATAATTTTATATTTTTATTTATTTTTTTCTGCCTCCCACTGAAAAGCAAAAGTATTTGAGGGATTTTATTTTGTTTACTGCTGTATCTTCAAGACCTAAGATAGTACCTGACATTTATATGGTCCTTGAAAAATTGCTAATGGAAGGAAAGAAAAGAATAAATAATTGCAGTTGATTTTGCCTTCAAATTCGGCATAGATTTTTGTTTTCTTTCGCTTGTCACCCACACTGAACCCCAATCCTGTTAATGCTACTTCTAAATACGTCTGGATTCTTTCTAAATGTTCTGCATCGTCATTGCCATCACCCCACTTCAATATATATCCATCTCTTTTCCAGACCTTGGTAATAGCCTCCTAAATTCTGTTTCTTCCCATTTCTTTGATTTTACTTAGTCTCTTGAAATCTATTTACTTTCTAGACCTCAAGTCATCTTTTTAAAACAGAAATCAAATATCACTACTTCCCATAACTGACCATCTCTTAAAAAGGAAAATCCAGGTCGGGTGTAGTGGCTCGTGCTTATAATCCTAGCACTTTGGGAGTCTCAAGTGGGCAGATCACTTGAGACCAGGAGTTTGAGACCTGCCTGGCCAACATGGCAAAACCCCATCTCTACTAAAATACAAAAATTAGCCTGGCATGGTAGTGGTGCATGCCTGTAATCCCAGCTATTCAGGAGACTGAGGCAGGAGAATCACTTGAACCTGGGAGGCAGAGGTTGCAGTGATCAAAGATCGTGTCACTGCATTCCAGCATGGCTAACACAGGGAGACTTTTTCTCAAAAAAAAAAAAAAAAATCCAACTTGATTAGAATAATCAGTTTTTTTTTTTTTTTTTTGGACAGAGTTTTGCTGGAGTGCAATTCTCCTGCCTCAGCCTCCCAAGTAGCTGGGATTACAGGCATGCCTCACCACACCCAGCTAATTTTGTATTTTTAGTAGAGATGGAGTTTCTCCATATTGATCAGGCTGATCTCGAACTTCTGATCTCAGGTGATCCACCTTCCTTGGCCTCCCAAAGTACTGGGATTACAGGCCTGAGCCACTGTGCCCGGCAGAATACTGATTTTTTTTTCTTTTTTTTACTAAATTCTTCAAGAGCCGATTCTATGATTTGATCCTTATCATCATCTCCTACATGATTTCCATACCGTTTACTCTTGTGCCCTCTTCACTTTAGCTATACTGATCTTCTGACATTCAAGCTTCTTTCGTCCCAAAACCCTTGGTATATTTTATATCTAGCACTTGTTTCTTTCCTCTTCCAGGTCCCTGTTGACTTTCATTACAGCACTTGTATGGAAACATGGCTATCATGGTCTTTTTTATTTAAATGGGTTTTAGTTTCTCTTTCTCTACAAAATGCAAAATTAATTAGGGCAGGGGCATAGTGGTCAGTAATTATTATATTTATAGGACCTGGAATCATATTGGATATGTAATTGTCAGGAATTTTAAAGGATTAGAGATTTTACTCTCCTTGAATGCTAACAAGTTAGTCTGTCCTCCATGTCATAGATGCTGGAAGAAGACATATTTCTGGCACAGAGACAACTTGATTACACACACCATAACTGGCATCATCTGCTTCTAGTGTACCTTAGTTCCCTCCTCAACAGACATCCTTGAGACAGTGTGGAGCAGTCTAGGTGAACTGTGTACATGCAGTGGGTCTGTGTCATAGCTGAGAAACTCCTATTTTAGGAAATCACAGCATTTAAACGGCTTCAATCAGACCTGCTCAACCTTTGTCTTGGAGGGAGACATTTTCATTATTTTTCTAAACAGCAAACAAATAAATTCTATTCTTCTGAATGAGGCATTGTCCCTAACGGCAATCTTGTTTGCTATATAAACATCCTTTAAAAGGCAGTCCAAAGTAAAATCTGGCAATGTCACTGTCAGAAGACATGAAGAAATACAAGATCCTGGCCAATAATGATGAGAATTCAAAAAATGTTACTCATTTGATAAAACAGCAACCTAACTGTGTGTCAGGGTAGGGGTGACAGTGTAAGTTTAGATGAGTAGGGGGGAGTTCAGCCCAACTGAAGGGATTTTGTGAGTGGTCCTTTGTAAAGTAACTACACATGTGAGCCTGCCAATGTAATGTTGTAAGGTGATAGGGCAATAGAAACATACTAGCGAACAGTTCAGGCAAATATGCCTGGTAGAAATTGTTCTGATTATGGTGTATTTCTCAGGTTTCTTTCTTCCCACTAATGCTACATTATTCCCTAATACATTTCTTTGTACATGATAATTTTCACCAAGCTGATGATTTTATTATAGCAGGGATAATATTCTAACAACATAAAAGTTTTAATATCTAATTTCTCATGTCAATCTTTGCCAATTATTTTAATATTGCAGCATTTATTTTCCTCTCTATTCCTACTACACATTGTCCAGAAAATGTTAATGAGATTTGGTTTTCCTTCTTCTTGGGTTCTGCATATTCCTGTCTGGCTGAAAAGAAAGCTGCCTTTCTTTGAAAGCTTGGAAAAAAAAGCTTTTGTATATTACACAGGCCTGTAAAAGAACAAGAATGTTATTGAATCAAAGTACTGCCTCATAATGTCTATACTACTTTTTATGTCATTCAACTAAAAGCTTTCCTTGTCCAGTGAAGTATGAAATTTTGTATTCAACCCATCACACTTGGTGGCATATGCCTCTCTCTTAGTCAGCCAATGAGGATTCTTTGTATGTTGTCTGTGTCACAGAAGCTTCGTTAGGCCCAGGGCTTCAACTGTAAATAAGATATTGTTTCTAGCCTCACAGAGACAAATTTAAACAAATAGTTGGAACAGACTTAAATGTTTTACATTAAAATGATTGGCATGTTAGTGCCCATATGTGCAATGGTAATATTGAGTAGATACAGGCTTGGTATAGGAAACGCCCTTTGCACCTCAAAAAAGTGACATTTTATTTGCATATTGGGTGATGAAAAGGAATTCCCCAAGCAGAATAAGAAGAAGAAGAAGTAGGGCAGCAGGAGAACAAAAAACATTTTAGTCAAAGGACATACTAAAATTTAGGTGTCATTTGAGAACGTGGATTCTGATTTATGTCATTGATGAGCTCTCTGACTTCGCTATCTCAATTTCCCTGTTTGTGGAATGAGATTATGGAGATAGGTGATTGCTAAAATCCAGTTGCAGCAGTTTCACTCTTATCAAGTCTAGATATTGTTGTTTTGTGTTCTGAAATGCTCATGCCTTCATTTGTTTGCAGTTATGATGAGGTAACTGTTGATAGAACTCTAGTTTACTGAAGAAATTCCTTCTTAATGTATAGGCCATGATCAAGAGTTGTTAATCTTTGTTTATAAAAGCAGCATGATTTCACCATATCAAAACATTTGATAAATACTATTTTAATTTCCATTGTGTATTTGAGATAATGTACTTGAAATAAGTCAAAAAAAGATTTAAGTTATAGGTGAGCTGAGACTATCAGAGACAAATTGCTCAGTCAACATTTATTCAGAACCTTTTCCTTACCGTGAATGATCAATAAGAAAAAACGTATTAACTCTCTACCCATTAGGGCAGAATTAATAAAAAATATTTCAGATAATTATCTAAATTGCCAATAGCTCAAAAGCATGAAAATTGCTCAGACTGATTATAAATAAAAATTTATTTAGCCATCTTCTAACATTTTGATTTTTTTTTCAGCTAAGTCTTTTGCCATTTCATTAGCCAGGCAATGTAGTATTCATCAAGGAAATTATAATGCAAAACACACAGAGATTCTACTGGCCTGAACACATTACCAGGGGAAATATTAAAGGCAAGATGATCTCCTTTATAGTTCGTCTTTTGTCCTATGTATTTATTTTCCTTTTTATGTCATCTTGTTTCAGAAAAATCTCTCATTCAAATAGAAAGCTTTATATCTAAAAAAAAGATATGAGGTTTGTAATAGTTTGCTTAAGATTTAACTTAAATTCCTTTCATCCTGTAAACCCTTCTTGACCCTTCATTACTTTTAAGCTTGAAACTCTTAGTTTTCTTACTCAAAAATACATTATTAATATCAATGAATTGCCAGACAATTTTGATAAGATCATTATAATGCTAGGGCATTTGTTTCATTGATGCACATTTGTTAGCATCTTCTGTTATGTGCAGATAATTATAACCCATATTATTTCCTCAGATATATGTTATTGTCTAGTTATCACAAAATAGAAATGTTAGTTGAGCATAAAAAATATAATCCATATTATTTTCTCAGATATGTGTTATTGTCGAGTTATCACAAAATAAAAATGTTAGCTGAGCATAAAAAATATCAGGATGAAGAGGATTATGTTGTCAGCCCCCCTTTACCTTCCACTTCCCAACTCAGCTGCAGGGATGATCAATGCTGCTATGGATTTAACACATCCAGGAACATGGGCCTTACATTTTGTCTTATCAGAGTGGTGAAAACCAAAATCTAGAACTTTCTGGGAAAGGAGCAATGTCATTTACTTTTAGTCTTTATTCTGACTCTTTTCTGCCTACTCACCGATGAAGCCAAAAGTAATAAGTGCCACCCAAGCATTTGGGGCAAAAACACTAGAAGCAAATTATAATCTTTTCCCTTGCCTTGTTTATTGCACATAAATTTCCTCAGGAACTTTTCTATGTGACAGCTGGATGATGGGTAAACAATAATCAATATTTTGAGTCCAATGCCTCAAAAATTCATGTTGGTCGATACAGAATATTATCAAGAATATAAAATCCTTAATTCATAAATCAATTATAATGATTGATTGATGAACTGATCATCAATCAGTTCACACTGAAACTCAAAGGTGTCAATTTAGGTAAAAACATTTCTACATTAAATGCATGAATTACTAAGTAATTTAAGCTTATGCTAAATGCAAATTATCCAGAAAACATGTATTTTGCACAGCAGATTTATTAAAATGAAGTAAGGAAGGGTAATTCCTTATTCCTTATATTTATAGGACCTTATGATTTTTCAGTATATTCTGGCATTGCGAATCTTATTTAATCCTCAAAAAGTATTATGAGGCTGGCAATAGAGTAATAGTATCTAAATTTTACAGATAAAAAAAAAACTGAAGCTAAAAGATTAACCAAAGACACCTAGCAAATCCCTGAAAGGACTATTATTTCAAATCAGTTAGTATTTATTGAGGGCTTACTACATATAAGGTTTTGTGTGAACCACTGAGACTAAAGCAGGGAACCAAATAGACGAAAATCCTTGCTCTGATAGAGCTTAAATTATAGGAGTAAAAGACAGAAAATTAATAATATAATATCTGTGTTAGCTCAGTCTGCTATAACAAATTACCATAGACTGTCTGGCATAGAGAACTAACATTTATTTCTCACAATTATCAAGGTTATAAGTTCAAGATTATGGTACCAGCCAATTAGCTTACTGATGAGGACCCACTTCCCCAATTGTAGTCAGCTTCTTGCTGTCTCTTCAGATGGCCAAGAGAGGAAATCCTAGCTTTTCTAAGAATATTAATTCTATTGATAACATGAGGACTGCACCTTCATGACCTAATCTAATTACATCTCTCAAACCTAATTACATACCTCAAACTGCACTAATATCCTTGAGGATTAGGATCTCAACATATGAATTTTGGGGAAACAAAAACATGCAGTATAATATACTATAACATACTGTTAATAATATTTATACTGTGAATAATATGCTGTTTATATTAGTAAGCTCCCTATCCAATCCCCTTCATTCCTCATATAAAACAAGAGTCAAGATTCAATCATTTTAGTTCTTCACAGGAATAATAGCTGTCCATATCGGCTATATCTCAGTAAGTAACAGTATCAGATCTAAATCTTCTTTCCCAATATTTCAAGATGAGAGATAAGAACATTTTTATCTTGCCCTCATCTAAGAGATCTTATTCTCAAACTTTTTATCTTACATGTCTCACTTCATATTAATTTTTTAGAAATTATTTTTGATTCATACCAAACTTTAAAGATTGTGATAATAAATAAATGCTCAGTCTGAATAGCCTCTCAAGTCTACCTCCTCTTTATGATAAATATTATTGAAAAATTGAGAGAGAAACTGAGAAGTCTCTCTTGAAATGCAATTTAAACTTTATCGAAAAAATTGATTCCTTAGATAATATTTTATTATATGATTAATTTGTATAGAATAAGCCCAAATCATTTAGAATAGGGAGTGCTATAGTTTGAATATGTCCCACAAAGTTCATGGTTTGAAAACTTGATTCCTAATGTATAAGTGCTAAGAGATGGGACCTTTAAGAGGTGATTAGACCATGAAGGCTCTGATCTTATTAATGGATAAACACCATTATTGTGGGAGTGGGTTTGTTATAATAAGAGTGGGTTCCTCAAATAATAATGAGTTTGGATTATTTCTCTTTCTGTCACCCTCTCTTGTCCTTCTGCCTTTTGCCATGGGATGATGCTACAGGAAGTCTTGCAAGATGATGGCCTTTTTACCTTGGTCATTCCAGTCTCCAGAACTGTGAGAAAATAAATTTCTTCTCATTACAAATTACCCAGTCTCTGGTATTCTGTTACAGCAATAAAAAATAGGCTAAGAGAGGAAGCAACAATGATGGTTAAGTTTGGTGAATATTTTTCCTTTTTTATTTTATGTGTATGTCTGTGAGTGTGTGTGCATGTGTTTCAAAATTTTTGTGTTTGGGTTTATGAACTTGGTATCTGCTCTTTTAAAAGAATCTGTTATATAATAACTATCTCTTAATGATAATGTGATAATTTTATTTACTAGTGACTCTAAATTAAAGCCCTCATTATCTTCACTTGTGATGGAAATAAAAATGTAACATGAAATGTCAAATCTATGATGAAAACTTTCAAATATATGGCCAACTAACACAGAAACTTTCAAATATAGTCAACTTTCAGTTTCAATCTTCACAAAAGATACTGTGTGTAATTGGCATACTGCTATTCACACTCCTATGCATTCTTTGTCTATTAAAAAAACCTGTATTAAAAATCCAAACCTTTGTTGCAGTGTATTTTTTTCTTCTAGGAAAGAAAGAGGTGTTCAAACTAAGATCTCATTCACATGACAATCTAAAGAAAACATGCAGTTATTAGTTCCACGGTAGTCTTTCAAACTTCTATGTTTGCAAAATGCTTTTCCAGAATTTGAGCATTACCTTCTTTCCTAACATACATTCTATCAAAGATAATTTCTTTAATTTATAGTAACAGGATAATGTTATCCTGAATTTGCTATTCATTAGAATATTGCATAATAGAAATGAAACATGATAATCAGAGTTCTAAATTACAGTTAGAATCACATTCTATCCTATTTTCTTTGAAGAGACATATGCATGCTTTCTATCTACCTATTGATTTCATTCTCTCCAAGAAGACATAAAAGAAGATGGGGTTATTATGTTTCACCTCTTTTAGCTGTCATGCTGGCTTCTCTTGCAATGAGAGAAATTTGGGTGATTGTGCCTTACTACAATTAGATGAATAAATAAGCATCTTTACTATCCTAAGATTCCTCATGAAACTTTAAAATAAAAACTGTAGTATACTCCTTACTGTACTATTCAACAGAGACCTTATCAACATCTAATTAAGTAAAAAATATAACCAAAACAAACAATGCACCCGTACTTCTGAAAGTCAAGCATTTGTTACAGTGAACACTATCCAGTGAATGCAATCTCTGTATAAACTAAGGTTTTATAGTTGGTTATATGTTGTTCGGTTATTCATAAACAAGATGGAGACATCTCTCTCTCACTTAAAAGTTCTATCTCATGTAGTAGGTATGTTTCTTCTATCCTGTGGGTTTCTCCCTTTGTGAAATGTCTTCCTGTTATGCATGATCTGAAGAGTTGCTAGTATAATAACCCTGCAGTCTAACCAGCATAGAAGAGAAGAGGTCACAGGAGAAAGTTCACCCTCTGTTTAGGGCCCTGACCCAGAAGTTGCTTATGTCAGATTCTTTCACATTCCATTGGCTGAAACAGCCCTTTTTGGTCATAGCTACATAGAAGAAAGATCTGAAAAGGTCATAATTTCCTCTTCTTCTTCTTCTTCTTCTGTCTTTTCTCTCTATTTCTGTCTTTTCTCTCTTTTACTGGGCTGAAAAAATTTAGAGTGTTTACTACAACAAAATAGAATGGAAAACAAATATTGGGAGATAATGAAACAATCACTACTGCAGTCTTATTAAAAACGTATTAGCTATTCTGTTCTGAAAAGCTGTGTATATTGAATTTCCAGTAAATTTTCAATTAACTAAAATAAATGGATGCCAAAGGAAAGTATAAATATAAATGAAGACGCAAATATTTTCCAGTATATATATTTAAGAGTAATCACCAGCATCTTATTTTCTGAAAATTGCTGTCCAGTTATTTAGATGATTTGATATTTGAAGTGTTCATTTTATTGGATTCTTTTCTAAGAAGTCCATTCTTATCCCAAGATAATAAACTTATTATTTAATTCTATTTCTTCTTTGTTTGATATTTGTCATAAATCCATCTATAATTTTATTGTATAAATTATGTACCTGACCTTATGTTTTCTTCAGATAGTGAGTAGCTTCTCCAAAGTCTTCTATAGATTTATGGTTGAATCTCTGTCACATACATTTAATTATCTTTTCTATAATTCACTAAATACTTTTTTCATTAAGTACTTATTAAGCACTGTTACATGTGTTAAGCATACAACAACGGTTAAAATATCTGTTTTAACAGCACAAGCACTTTAGTGAGGTAAACTTTAAAAAATATGAGATACTTAAAAGTAAAGTACAGTAATAATAAAATGGTTCAAGTATTTCTGTACTCAATACTTTTACCAATTAGCTTACTTGCCTTTTCTCATGTATATAATCATTGCTATACTTTTGTGGGGAAAAATGCATAATAAATAGGTCATTTACTTCCTTTTTATTTTTCTTCTTATATTTTTCTTTGGTATTTCTTGATAGTTTTTCTTTTGCATAAGGTATTCATTTTCATAAAATATAAAAATAAATATTTAAAACTAAGATCTGAGATATACTAAATTTTGGCTTAGTGGGAAAAATGTCATATTTTTAAAAGTTAAGTTTTTCTATTTATAAGCATGACATATCTTCTTATTTATCCAGATCACTGAAAATTGACAATTAATAGTTTAGAAACTTTACACAAAAGGTCTCACATATTTTTATTAAGTTAGTTGCTATCTAAAATTATTTCTACATTTTCTAGTCATTACTTTGATGTGCCAAGACTATTTTATTTTTTGGAGATGATCTTATATCTGACAAACTTTATGAAGACTCTTATTAGTTCCAATGATTTCTTCACTCAAATGGAATATTCTAAGAAAGTAGGTAACATATTGTGTTAGTCAATCATTTAGGTAATGATTTTTCTTTGAGATTTAACAGTACAAATGAGAGAAGATACAATGATTGTATTTTTTGTTGTGTCTCATGTTCAATTATGGCTATTCAGAATTTTCTAGTATTTCTCCTATCAGTTTTGATAACTATGGTTTCAATTTTTTGTCTATTTTATTGGGTTTGTTAAATGTGTAGGCAGAAATATTACCTTTCTATTATTCCTTTGATGGCTATTGGATCTTTACAAATGTCTTCGATTATTTTCTTAGTTTTGGTAATTTGTCTTTTCTCCCTTTTTATTTTGATTAGTCAGGCTAAAGGTACAAAAATTTTATTATTCTTTTTAATGAAACCAGTTTCGTTTTATTGATTTTTTTCTGTTGACTGTCCACTTTCTATTTAATTCATTTCTGCTCTTATTGTTGTTGTTGTTTTTGTTTTGGTTTGGTTTGGTTTGTTTTTTTGAGACAGAGTTTTGCTCTCATTGCCTAGGCTGGAGTGCAGTGGCATGATCTTGGCTTACTGCAATCTCCACCTCCCAAGTTCAAGTTATTCTCCTGCCTCGGCCTCCCAAGTAGCTGGGATTACAGGTGCCTGCCACTATGCCCAGCTATTTTTTTTTTTTTTTTTTTGTATTTTTAGAGACAAGGTTTCACCATGTTGGCAAGGCTGGTCTTGAACTCCTGACCTCAGATCATCTGCCCACCTCAGTCTCCCAAAGTGCTAGGATTACAGGTGTGAGACACTGTTGCCTGACATCTTGTTTTTAATACTTTATTTGTTTTACTCAGTTTGAGAATAAATTGCTCTTGCTTTTCTAAGTTTTTATCGTGGAGGCTTATATTACCAATTTTATCCTTTTTTCTTATTTTCTAAGTTAAACATCTCAAAGTTATAAGTATCCTTTAGCCACACCCCAGAGATTTTTATAAACAGATGGTCCTCAGATTACAATTGTTCTGCTTCCAATTTTCCAACCTTCCAATGGCAAGAAAACTATATGCATTCAATAAGTACTATACTTCAATTACCCATACAATCATTTGGTTTTTCACTTTCACTATAGTATTCAGTAAATTACATGACATTTTGTTCATTTATTATGAAATAGGCTTTGTGTTAAATGATTTTGTCCAACTGTGTGCTAATGTATATATTTTAAGGATGTTTGATGTAGGCCAGACTAAGCTGTGATGTTCACTGGGTTATGTACATTAAATGCATTTCAACTTGGGTATCTTCAACTTGTAATGGGTTTAATCAAGGTATAACCATGGCAACAAAAGACAGTATTGCTGAATTGGTGAAATTCATTCAAACAATTACAGAGAAGTGGTAAGGGTGAAATCTGGACATAAGAGAGAAAAGGAGGCGTGATAGTGCCATTCACGAAAATGACAACTATTTCTAGGAATTTTGCTCTAATGGGGAAGAGATTTGGCTCTGAATTTCAAATGGACTTGATGAGAAATAGGCTGTTAGGTTTTCTTAAGTAGCGAAAAACATAAGTATTTTGAATATTTATGGTAATGTTTCTGTTGGGAGCAAAAACTTGCTGGTGTAAGAAAAAATCGTAATTGTTGGTGATATGTCTTCAGTTAGTGAAGAAGGAATTTGATCTAATGTATGAGTGGCATAATTTGGGGGAGGTTTAAAAGCCCACACTTTAACTTTTGTCTTTAATTTGAATTCCACATGTTGGTTGGGGTGGCATCCCAAGACAAGGATTTTCAATTGCTACAATCTCTCCCTGTTTGATTTCATCCAGGGTATTCTTGGCCCTTGGGGAATTTTCTGTTACTACTCATTCCCAAGAGACACTTTTTATATTGTATCACCTTTGTTTAAATAAGCTATCAGTATATATATGATAAGATGATTGGTTAAGAGATTAGGCTGATCCATTTGACTGGATATAACTGTTGTTCACTGCCCCGAGTCCAAGCAGGGTCCTGGCAGGACCTTGCATGAAGTTTACAGTGTGATGAGGGTAGATTGTTTTATTTTTTGTTTTTATCTGACTTGAACCAGAAATAGGATAATAATCGTTTATGCGAGGCAATGTAGAAAAAAATAAAATGGGCACATTAAGGAATTTCTCCTCATGCCAACCATTAGACTGCTAATCAGCCTCTCTTTAGGATAGCTGCGACTTAAGTCATTAGCAATTTATCAGTTTTCATGCTTATTATTTGGATTCCCCAACCTTCCTAGATCTTTTGAAGCACTTTTTGATGCTGTTACGAAGAGGTCAGCGGAGCTTGTGTTGTTACATCACAAATATTTTAGTAATCAGAGAGAAATCTTTACATTCTTAGACATAGTTATATTTTCCTTATCAGATATAAAAAAACAAGAAAAATGTTGTAATTTAATTTGAAGTTATAATAAATAATTTTTGATATTCAATAATTTTACCCCATTTCTTCGGGTATTCCTAAGCAGTTATATTTTCCTTATTAAATATTTAAAAAAGCAAAATCTTATTGCAATTTATTTTGAATTTATAAAAACAAATAATTCTTGATATGTAATAACTTTACCCCATTTATTTCATTCAGGGTGACACAAGTGCTGTTCAGAGGCAAATACAGCCATAAACCTGTGAGAAGTATACAGCCACACAGACAACAATTTGGACATGCATTATAGTGAACAACCTTAATGAAAATACTTTTTGGAGTGTTACAAATTCATTTCCTTTTCCTGTAAAAATTCTTTGTTAAATTAATAGTGCCTCTGAGGGATCCAACTCTCAAATTATTTTCATGGAACTTGAGCTCAGCTGAATGATGAAGAATTGATTATTGCACATAACTGTTCAAACTAGACTTCTCATGCTTTCATTTGGGTTTACTATGAAACCAAACCAAAAATAAGTTATGACACAATGTGCCGAAATTAAGGAAAATATGATGAGAGCAGCTCTACAATTCCTCCATAGAGAGGCACAGAAACAATTACAGTGTAGCCGTCACAGCAATACAATATTCTGCATTCCCTCTCTTACACTATGTTAGCCATTATTGGAGGTGTTCCTCCACCATGGTAACTGTTACCATGGAGACCACCAGCATTACTGATGGAGCCTCCACCTGCCAAGCACCATTTCTCCATTTTGGACCCTCTTAGAAGCTCACTTCTGAGGGAGAAGAAATTGCCTGGTCATCATTATAAACTCTTTTAGGGAACTTTAAAGAGAATAGGACTAGGTTATCCTGGAACCTAAGTCCTCAATTCATAGGACATAGTAATTATTATTATTTTTTTAAAGGTGGAGTTTCACCATGTTGGTCAGGCTGGTCTTGAACTCCCGACCTCAGGTGATCCGCCCGCCTTGGTTATTTTACATTGGTTTGTTATCAGGATAATTTTTGTTGTGTTTTTTCAAATACATATGTCCATGTTTCTGGTAAGACTGAGTAAATCTCAGCTTCTTGGTGTCAGTTTAAGAATTGCTTTTTTAAAATTTACCTTGTAAATCTGTATATTGGTCTGTAGTACCTAAGTGAAATATACCAAATGACCTTGGTTACATTGAAAACTTTCAAGAATACTGCTTCTTAAACTATCCCTTGTGAGGTTATCAGTTTTCCCCATTCACCACAAACTAAAACTTTTGTAAAATACAGTGAAAAAATGACCAGGAAAATGAAACAAATAAAAAGGCATAAAAAATACAAACCACATTTTATTGTAATATTAAGTAGATATGCGATTACTCTGACAAATTGTTCTAAAGTTTTAAAAAGTTACTTTCAATTACTGCACTATCTCCATTTAGGCTCTTAATCATCAGTTTACAGATGAAAACTGTTTTGAGTAGTCGTAAAGTGTAAGTTTTCTCATCCATCAAGTGGATAAAACACTACCTATACCTCCTTATTCAAAGAGTCAAGAGAGAAAATAAATTAGAGAGAAATGCAAAACCATTAATTTTAAAATAAAGGTAAAAATTTATCTTTACATTTATTTAGTGGTTAGCATAATACCATGTAATAAGACCAACACTGTTTTGAAAAATAAACTAAAACAAAATGTTCAGAGTGTACTGGTGCGTCTTGTTTGTCTGTGTAAATAATTTTCAGTTGTTTTTTTTTTTCTCTCAAAGTGTCAGATGTCACACTGGAATTCTGCCATCAACATGTGACACTCAGCCAGCTAGCAGTGACAATCCAAGATGTTAACCACAAAGCCGACCTGACTAGCATAAAAATGTTGGCTTAACAGTATACTTTCTAAGAAGAAAGAACAGAATTATCTAAAAATTGCTCTGTTATATCCTCTACAGTACAGTGAATGCAAGGCAGGGAAATATAATTTTTAAGTCATCCTTTCCTAAAGGATGAAAAGAAATTTATTTTCACATAAGAGGAAAAGAGAGCTGTTATTAATGGAAGACTAATACTGAAAAATGTTGAAGGCATGTTTTGTTCTGGATGGAAATTTATTTGAGAAACATTTTCAAATGAAACAAACTTTCAGAAGGCTGAAACAGGCCGGGCATGGTGGCTCACAACTGTAATCTTAGCACTTTGGGAGTCTGAGATGGGTGGATTACTTGAGGTCAGGAGAGGAGACCACACCGGCCAACATGCTGAAAACTCGCCTCTACTAAAAATACAAAAATTACCTAGGTGTGGTGGTGCACACTTATAATCCCAGCTACTTGGGAGGCTGAGGCATGAGAATGACTTGAACCTGGGAGGTGGAGGTTGCAGTGAGCTGAGATCATACCTCTGCACTTTAGCCGGGGCTACAGAGTGAGACTCCATCTGAAGGAAAAAAAAAAAAGAAAAAAAGGAAGGAAGGAAGAAGGAAGGAAGGAAGGAAGGAAGGCAGGAAAGAAGGGAGAAATGAAGGAAGGAGAAATATAGGTTGTGGTTTAACTTTTTTGTTTTTTAGACAAGATCTTGATTTGTCACCCAGGCTGGAGTGCAGTAGCACAATCAGAGTTCACTGCAGCCTTGAACTCCTAGGCTCAAGTGATCCTGCCTCACCCTCCTGAGTAGCTGAGACTACAGTTGTATGCCACCATGCTGGGCTTAATTTTTGATATTCAAGTATTCTAAAATAAAAAATGGAGATAATTTTTAATTAATTTAATTTTTGCATTTGAAAAAATTATCTAGAGATTCAAAAGATTTCCTTTTTAGCTTAAAATTTAGATAGTTTACAGCACCTGAAGTTGCATTAAATCAGAATTATAAATTGCTATATAACTCTTTTGATGTAAAACTTAAGAATTTTTTCCTAAATTCAATAAATTAAATTTTAGAAATTTTGGTGAAAATAATGAGGCATAAATAAATAATCCAAAATTCTTTTTATTTTTAATTTTTAAATTTTAGATTCAAGAAATACATGTATTTGTTTGCAATATGGGTATATTACATACTGGTGGGTTTGGCCTTTTAGTATACCCATTACCCAGATAGCGAAATTGTACCCAATATGTAATTTTCAATGCTCGCTCCTCTCCCACCCTTTTGGAGTCCCCAGTATCTATTTTCAAGTTCATGTTAATCTCTACACATTGTCTTGCTCCAACTTATAGCCCCCACTTATAAGATGAAAACATGTACTACCTGGTTTTCTATTTTTGAGTTAGTTTACTTAGATTAATGGTCTCCAGCTCTATCCACATTGCTGCAAAGGACATAATTTTATTCTTTTGATGGTTGTGTAATATTCCATCCCATGTGTGTGCACACACATATATGCATATATACACATTGTATATGTGTGTGTGTGTGTATACATATATCACTTGTGATATCACACATGATATCTATAGATAGGACATTTTCTTTTTCTAGTTACAGTTGATGGACACTTAGGTTCATACCATGACTTTGCTATTGTGAATAGTAGTGTGATGAACATATGAGTACAGGTGTCCTTTTGATAAAATGATGTCTTTGAGTAATTAATTTTTCTTCAAGTAAAAAGAGAAGTCATATCAAAAGGACACCTGAGATTTCTGAGTTGAATGGCAGATCTCTTTTTAGTTCTTTGAGGAATCACTATACTATTTTCCATAAAAGTTGAACTAATTTATATTCCCACCAGTGTATGAGTGTTGCCTTTGCTCTGCCTCCATGCCAACATCTACTATTAATTTACTTTTTAGTAATAGCCATTCTGACTGGTGTAAGATGATACCTCATTGGGCTTTTCATTTGTATTTCTCTGATGATTAGTGATGTTGAGCATTTTTTTTAGTATGTTTATTGGCTGCTGTTTGTATTTCCTCTTTTGAAAAATGTCTATTTAGGTACTTTGCACTGTTTTTAATGGGGTTGTTTATTTTTTTTTCTTGTTGAGTTCTTTTACTTCCTTATAGATTCTGAATATTAGTCCTTTGTCAGAGGCCTAATTTACAAATATTTTCTCCCATTCTGTAGGTTGTTTATTCTGTTTATTATTTCTTTTACTGTGCAGAAGCTTTTTGTTTAACTCCTATTTGTCTAGTTTTGTTTTTGTTGCATTTGGTTTTAGGGGTTTAGGAATCATAAATTCCTTGCCTAAGCCAATGTCCAGAAGAATGTTTCCTAGGTTTTCTTGTAGGATTTTTATCATTTCAGGTCTTACACATTAAGTTGTTAATGCATCTTGAGTTAATTTTTGTACATAGTGAGAAACAGGGATCTGGTTTTATTCTTTTGCATATGGCTACCTGATTTTTCAGTCCCATTTATTGAAAAGGGTGTCCTTGCCCCATTGTTTATTTTTGTCAACTTTATTGCAGATCAGTCGGTTACAGGTAAATGGAAATGAACAAAATTATTTTTAATCTGATGAAACACCTAACATTTCTCATCAAGAATGAATGCTAAAATGTCAAAAATCAATATATGCATGTTAATGAAGTAAAAGTGTTCAGAGAGAAAGTTATATTCCTTTTATTAATATGGCTAAAAACCAGTCTCATATATAATACGATGTGCATAAGAAAATGGAGAGGAAAGATCTGAAGATAATGAGAGTAACAGCAAATATGGAAGGAGAATACAGTGGAAGTTGTTGTGCAAAAGACCACCAGGATGGCTATGCAGTAGGAAAGAACTTTATTGACGATACAGGTTTGCAAGCCTGGAAGAAAATGTTTCCACTGTGGACCATAGGTGTTGTCTCTTTGAAGAATGGAAACATAAGTTGGGTTTTATGTCTCATAGAGCCTGTATCATGCATTTTCAGTAGGTCTGAGGGAAAAGTTATACGTATTTATGAGAGGAGCAGCATGTATGCATAATGGATAAACATGTATGTAACATACATCTCGTTTTCACTTTAGGATTGATTTAGCATTAAAATGAGGCGGAATATGACTCTTTACATCAAAAGATGAAGTATAAAATACAGTGATGGTTTGTGTGCAGCCTCTATAAACTGGCTGAAACTGGCTTAAGCCCCACAGTTACTTATCAGGGAAGAATGTTTGTGGGGCCAGTTTTCTGTCAAAACAGAGTTTTAGTGTTCTGCATTGTAAATCACAGTTAGGATAATTTGTCTGATATCTCCTATTGTTAGAAAGTTTAGTGAGAATTTAGAAATTTGCCATGTCTGTGAGGTCCTAAACCCTTAACCCATAGGTAACTTTGTTTTAACCTTAGAGTCTATCTCAGTTTATAAAGGTCTCCCATGTCACAAGAAAATAATACTACACACTGTTTTTTTGTTTTGTTTTGTTTTGTTTTGTTTGGCTAGAGGCCAAATATTTGTCTCTCTCCAAAATTTACATGTTGATATAGTAACACTTTAATGTGACAGTGTCAGAAGATAAGACCCTTGGGAGATAATTAGGTCATAAAAATACAATCTTTTATGAAAGAAAATAGTGCCCTTGTAAAGGAAACCGAAGAGCGCTCCCCTGTTCCTTGCCTTCTGCCATGTGAGAATAGGGATAGAAGACAGATGTCTATGAACCAGGAAGTTGGCCCTTACCAGAATCTGACCACAATGGCATCCTGATCTTAAACTTCCAGCCTCCAAAATTGTGAGAAACAAATTTCTGTTGTTATAACCCACAGTTACGGTACTGTTTCCGGGTTTTGGGGTTCAGGGGAGCCCTCAGTTCCCCGGAGAGGATGTTTCCCCAGGTTCTTGGTCTATTCACTCCCCCAAGAATGGGATAGGAGACCACGGCACAGTGCACAGTAAATGCCGGACTCAAAAGTGTTTGTAGAAAATGATTTATTTAAATAGTGAAAGAAACAGGAGAAGGAGAGAGAAAGAAACAGCTGACTCTTGCTCTAAGTGAGAGAATCCAGACAGATGGAATCTGGGAGAGGAAAGCAGCTTCCACACTGAGTGGAAGGGAATAGAGAGAGATGGAGTTTAGGAGGGGAAGACAGGCTTCCACGAGAGAGTGTGGAAGGGGACTCCAGAGGGAAAATCCAAGAGAGAGAAAGATGGCTTCCATGAAGGAGTGTTAGTGAAAGGGGACCCAAACATGGAGTCCAAAGGGGTGTGGATGAAGGGGACTTTTAACCTGGGAGGAACCCCCACCTTCTCTAATACCCCTGGCCAATGAAAGGAGTTCCTTAGAACTTCCACTGGAGTGACTGACTTTTGACCCTTTCCTGTGTCAATGGAAATTTAAACAAAGACAGTTAAATCTCCCAGATGGAGAGAGATGGGAGGGAGGTATGGCACTGAGAAGTTCTTGCCCTTAAAACTACGCCCCCTTGTCCATCAGGAAAGAGAACACATTCCCTCAGGACTTTGCTATAGCAACACAAATTGGCTAAGATAATATTTAAACTTCTGGTTATGGTCTACTTTTAGCAAACAAAACTCAAAAGCAATTTTCTAAAAACATGATTTTTAGTTTAACATTGTTCCTGTTCCTTCTGATTTACCATTAATAGTTTGATTGGCTGTTAATTCCTTTAATTTATACTTCAAAAGCTAAAATAAGTTTAGCAGCAAATAATTTTTGCATAAATAAAGTGGTACTTACTGAAAGGTTGCTTTCCGTAAGACTTGATATCAGCTCTTTCATTCTCAATATGAGATACTGCCACACTGGATAATGAAGAGAAAGGAGCTTTGAAATTCATTATTTCACACTATCAAAAATTGCATACAACTTCTACATTAGCCCATAAGTAATGCATCTGAGAAGGTCTTTGTGTATTGGAGAGTTGAATGCTAGTCTTTTTACTACCTGATATTAGTAGCTAAATTTTATTTTTCCAAGTAGAATTTTGTGGACATTTATATTCACTGATAGAGGTATGTCAAGTTGCTGACCTTCTAAAATTGTAAGACAGGCCTTAATAAAATATTTTTAAAATATTGTTTAGTTAGACAAATTAAATTAATTTCAAATATTGGAACTTTTAAATAAATTATAGGTATTATATATTGCTATTTACATATAATAAACTATTTTCATACACTATTATTTTATGTATCATACCAATTTTAAGCATTCCTCTTCAAATGAAACCAATAGACTTTTGAAAGCATTAAGAATATATCATGAAGTTGAAATACATGTGTCAACATTATAGGAAATGTAGTTTTAGGCACTTCAACATTTGGCAGAATACAAAACAGAAACAAGGCATAATGGAATAAGATTCTTTAGAATATCTTACTAATCTGAGTTAAATTCATTAAAGAAGATGCCCCTGGGTCTAATATCTCAGTGTAACAACACTTGAAAGATTCTTTAATTCAGAATGTATGAAACTAGAGGATATTTAAAAGAAAATAACTAAATCATTGTTTTGCAATTTTTATTATGTTATTTTAAATACAGAATGTACTTAAAATAAACACATCTAATCTTTAAAAGATGTAAAGTATATTTCTAAGACTTCTCTGTATCTTCCATACTTAGAAAAATATAACTGTGACTGAGCAGTTTATTTTCTAATTTTTTTGTTTGTTTAGAAGCTGCTTGCTTTTCTTACATTCTGCACAACTGTCAAGCAAAGTAATGTTTTTAGGTTATTTTATTATCAAGATCCACATCCTAGATTTCTGTTGCCCCATGCGTGTCAAAGTTTAGCCTTTTTTTTTTTTTTTTTTTTTGAGACATAGTCTTGCTCTGTTGCCCAGTCTGGTGAGATCTTGGCTCACTGCAACCTCTACCTCTCAGCTTCAAGTGATTCTCCTGCCTCAGCCTCTTGATTAGTTGGGATTACAGGCACCCATCACCATGCCCGGATACTTTTTGCATTTTTAGTAGGGACAGGGTTTTGTCATTTTGGTCAGGCTGGTCTCAAACTCCTGGCTTCAGGTGATCTGCCCGCCTTGGCCTCCCAAAGTGCTGTGAATGCAGGCATGAGCCACCGCACCCGGCCTGGTTTAGCATATTTTTGATCATTTGTATTAACAGAGAAACTTTGATTTTGGCAATGAACCTGATAAAATGCCAAACATTATTTATTCATTGATGAAGAATGACTTTTCCTTCATTCATATTGCTGTTTACCTGTCGCTAATCTCAGTTGTACAATTATATATACATGGTGATTTATTTCATAACATTGAGTGTATTTTCTTCTATCTCTTTTTGAAAGAAGAATAGCTTCCTGATTGGGGAAGATAATTTTAAAAAAATTTTTTTAGCAGAAATACAAGATTCAGAAACACTGTACGTCACAACATTAAGCATTCTTCATTAAAAAATTAGAAATTTATTTTGGATGTTGTAGTTTATAATTGTTAATCGTCAGCCATTTCATACTCAAATTTCTGTTTGCTACATGTATTAGGTCATTTTTGAATTGCTATAAAGAAATAGCTGAGGCTGGGGAATTTATTTAAAACAGAGGTTTAATTGGTTTACGGTTCTGACAGGAAGCATTGTGCTAGCATCTGCTTGGCTTCTGATAAGGCCTCAGGGAGACTCTGCTCATCACAGAAGGCAAAAAGGAGCAGGCATGTCACATAGTGAGAGAGAAAGAGACAGAAGGGGAGGTACTAGGCTCCTTTGTAAAAACCAAATCTCACATAAACTAATTACCGTTGGGAGGGCACCAAGCCATTAATGAGGGTTGAGCTCCTATGACCCAAACACCTCCCACCAGGTCCCACTTCCAACATTGGAGATTACATTTCATCATGAACTTTGGAGAGGACAAACATCCAAACTATATTATTTAGCTCCATCTCCCTAAATCTCATGTTCTTCTCACATTGCAAAGTACAATCATGCCTTCCCAACAGCCCCTGCAAGTGTTAACTCATCCTAACATTGCTCAAAAGTACTTGAGAGAGCAGGAGCATCTCAATCTTAGACAAGCCCCTCATTCTAATGTTCATCTTGATAAAGAAAAAAAAAAAAAAAAACACCTAAATCCAAAGGGCATTAGCCTAATGGCTAAGGTCAGCATGACCATCAACCACAGATAACGTCTCCAACCAGAAACATTCCAAACTCCTTCCAAACTGGAGACATGCTAGCCCTGAGATAAACCCCCCTCCAGCTAGGAAGATGGTAACCCCAAGATAATCCCACTTCAAGCCCTGCTCAAGACCAGAAAGATGTCTGCCCCAAGATAACCTCCCCTGCTCCCAGAGAGATTCCAACCCTGCCATAAATTTCTTCACACACACATAAACATTCCATGCTTCTGATAAGCTCCCTCACCCAAAAACCAATATATACACTTAGTCTGTAAGAGAAAGTGCTCCTTTCTGAAATTGGTCAGAAGCACCTCTCAGGTTTTTATCTGAAGAAAACCTGTCTTTCATTGCAAGCTATGTTTCGTGTTTCTTTTCTATTTCTTTAACTTTTACGAAACCAAGTTCAAAGTCTCATCTGATATTTAAGTCAAATTCCTTCTGTCTATGAGCATATAAAATAAAAAACAAATTATTTACTTCCAAAATGCAATAGGGATACAAGCATTGGGTAAACATTTCCATTCCAAAAGGGGATATTGGCCAGATGGAAGGGGCAATAGGCCCCACACAAATCTGAAGCCCAGCAGGGCAGACATTAAATTTTAAAGTTCCACAATAATCTCCTTTGACTCTAAGTCCCACATCTAGGGCACAGTGGTGTGAAGGGTGGGCCTCACGGCCCTTGGGCAGCTCTGCCTCGAAGGCTTTGCATGGCACAGCACCCCAGCTGTTCTTGTGGGTTGGAGTTGAGTGCCTATGATTTTTTCCAGGCTTAGGGCAGGCTGAGAGTGGCTCTACCCTTCTTGGGTCTGGAGTGTAGAGACTCTCTTCTTACAGCTTCACTAGCAGTGTCCTGATGGGGACTCTCTGTGGGGGCTCCAAACCCTCATTTTTCCTAGGAACTACCCTGGAAAAATTTCTCTGTGAGAACTGAGGGACTGTGTTAACTTCTCTTCCCAGGTCCACAAGGGGTGTGGTTTCAAGGCAAGAACTTCCCAGTGCCATGCCACCATCCACCTCCCCGTCAGGGAACCTAGAGTTCTTTGTGTAACTTTCCCTTGGTAGGCTAGGTAAAATTCCAGGTGAGCTTCCTTTGTTCAGAAAGCCCGCCAAAGGCCCTGGAAGGAGGGGCTCTGTTGTGGGCCCAACGAACCAATCTGGAATCAAAGTCAAAGACCAGTCACTCCAAAGGAAATTTGGAACAACTCCTCTCATTGGAAAAAAACATGAATGGGGCAGGAATAACTTCAAAGTTAAAACTCCACTGCACCTTACCTGCTGCGATTTCCCTCTCTGGGATCCTCTTCCACAACAGCGTGGGAGCTTTCTCTCTACTTCTCTCTCTCTTTCTGCCTAATAAATTGCTCTCTGCAAAACTCTTTGGGTCAGATATTTACTTGACCGGTAAGCTTACACAGCTGCCAGGACCTCTTCTCCATTCCTGCGGCCGGGAAGCCCAAGAACCCGTGACACATCCGGAAAAGAATTGGACTAGGAAGCACCCAGACTTTTTCAAACTTCCTCTGAAATGTAGGGAGAAGCTGCCAAGACTTCTTCACTTTTTCATTCTACACACCTTCAGGCTTAACACCGCATGAAAACTGCCAAGGCTTGGCTCTCCAAAGCAGCAGCCTGGCCTGTGCCTGAGGCCCTTTGAGCCATGGCTCCAGTTGGACCATCTGGAATGTCAGGATCAGTTCGCTGAGGATAAGCAGGCAGTGGTGCCCTGAGCCTCGGCCTTGAAACCATTCTTTCTTCCAAGGCTTGTGAGTCTGTGATGGGAGGGGCTGCATCAATGATCTCTGATAAAACACCTGAAATGCCTTTAGGTTTTTCTCCATTGTCTTAAATGTTGACAGCTGCTCCCTTGCAGTCATGCTAATTTCTCTAGCAAGTGGTTGCTCCACAGCCTGCTTTTATTTCTCTCCTGAAAACTTTTTCTTCTTCTGCCACAGAGCTCTGCTGCAAAATTTCTCAAACATTTAAGCTCTATTTCTCCTTTAAATGTAAGTTCCAACTTTAAGTCATTTCTTTACTGTCATATCTGATTGTGGCCTATTAAAAGTAGCCAGCTAACATCTTGAATACTTTGCTGCTAAGAAATTTCTTTATCCATATACCTGAGGTCATCAATCTTAGGTTCAAACTTCCACAGATTCCCTAGGGAACAAATAGAAAGCAGCCAAGTTCTTTGCAAGGGAAAAATGAAGGTGACCTTTACTCCAGTTCCCAATAACTTCCTTATTTCCATCTGAGACCTCATCAGTCTAGTGTTCACTGTCCGTATTTCTGTCAGCATTTTGGCCACAACCATGTATTTATTCCGTAAGAACGCTCTTTAATCCTTCCGTTTTCTTCTGTTCCCTCAAAATTCTTCCAACTTCTGCCTGTTACCCAGTTCCAAAGCCACATCTACACCTTTAGGTACCTGTGTAGCAACACTGAACTTCCTGGTAGCAATTTTCTGTATTAGGATACTTTATTGCTATGAGGAAATATTTGAGGCTTGGTAATTTATAAAGAAAGAAGGTTTAATTGGCTTGTGGTTCTACAGCCTGTAGAGGAAAAATGGTGTCTGCATCTGCTCCACTTGTGATGAGTCCTCAGGGAGTTTTACTTATGGCAGAAAGAAGCAGGCCTGTCAAATGGCAAGACAGGAGCAAGAGAGGCAAGGGAAGTGCAAGGATTCTTTTTAAACATCCAGATCTGGCATGAACTCAATACTGTGGGAAAGACAACAATGCATTCATGAGGGCATCTACCCCAGTGACCCAAACACCTCACATCAGGCACTGGGGATTACATTTCAACATGAGATTTGGTAGAGACATATATCCAAGCTGTATCAGTACAAAATGATGAAAATCAGGAAGTAGAAACATTTATTTAAATGCATTTTTAGTTATTGAAAAATGTATTACATATCAATCATATTGCTAAGTATTTAACTTAGATTAGTATACCTCCTGTTTTATTTAGGTTGGCATATTAATTTCCCTATTATCAAGGAATTATGAGGTTCAAGGATTTATTATTAAGAGGTCATAAAATAAACGTATTTGTTTTCTTTTGCTGCTGTAATCAATTTTCACACTTTGTCACTTAAAACAACATGCATTTATTTTCTTACAGTTCCGTAGGTAAGAAGTAGGATTGCAGGGAGACTTGCTGGACTGTCTGCTTAGAACCTCACAAAATTGTGTTTCCTTCTGAAATCCCTGCGCCAAATCTGCTTTATTTCTATTGTTGGCCAAATTCAGTTCCATGTGCAATTGTGTAACTGAGGTTCCATTTCCTTGATAACTGCCAGCTAGGAGCCTTTCTTAGAATCTTGACATTTTTGGCTCAACCCATTTTAAAATCAGTAATGATTGGTTTACTCCTCGTTCCAAATCTCTTTGACTTTTCTTTCTTTTTTTACTTTATTGTACTTTTAGATTCTGGGGCACGTATGTAGATTATGCAAGATTGTTGCATAGGTACATTCATGGCAAGGTGATTTGTTGCCACTATCCCCCCACCACCTATACCTGACATTTCTCCCCATGTTATCCCTCCTTTCCACTATCCTTCCCTTAGCCCCCCACCCCACAATGGACCCCAGTGTGTGATGCTCCCCTCTTTGTGTCCAAGTGTTCTCATTGTTTCTTTCTTCTCATCTCTCTGACTGCAGCCAAGAAAGTTACCTGCTTTTGAGAACTCATGGGAGTAGTTTGGGCCGGCATGAATGATGGATAATCCAGGATAATCTTCCTATTTTAAAGCCTATAAATCTAATTATATTTTCCAAGACTCCAGAGATTAACATGTAGATGTTTTTTTCTGGAGTCATTCTGGCTACCAGAATTAGTACCTAACCTAGCTGGAATTTTATCTTGCTTTCCAAAAAGTACTGGCCTCACAATAAAGGGAATATTTTCTGAAATTTTAGGAGCAATCTAGTTTTGCTTAGTATCATGAAGAAATTAATTCTTCACCTTAAATTTCTGGAACTAAGCAGAACAGCAATGTTGCAAAATGGCCTTGGGCTAACTATATCCACCTTTCTTTCTCCTTGGCTCACTTTTGTATTTCAAGTAAATTATCCTGGCACTGAGAAAGTGCAAGAAGCCAACTGGACAAATATGAAGGAGGGAAAAAAGATAAAAACGGAAACAGAGATCAAATTTTATCATTTTTCCCAACCTTGGATTTACAATTTTGTGTGTGTGTGTGTGTATATATATATTTATATTTATATATATATATATTTATATATATATATTCTTTTTAGCTTACAAGCATTATTTTCCCACTATGGATAAAGATAATTCACAATAAAGATAGTTATGGCTTGGTTTCATAGTCCTAATTGTTATACTTAAATTCAGTAAAGTAGGGTTGGGTTTCAAGTTCCATTATCCCAGAATGGATGTAATAAAGCAGTAGCCCCAATGTGGAAATTCATTTCATTTAAGTGCTATGCCTTACCACCTGTAGCTAAGATGAGGGATAGATTTTTCTGCTGAACTTCAAATCAGGGATACTTATTTTCTTTCCTTGATTCATCTCCTTTTTTTCTGAGACATGGTCATAGAAAGAATCGCTTAATTATTATTTTATCAAAAAGCATATTAGGCCCAATATTCAACAGATTAATAATTAGAAAATGTGGTATGGTTTGAATTTGTGTCCCCACCCAAATCTCATGTTAAATTGCCCCAGTGTTGGAGGAGGAGCCTGGTGGGAGGTGATTGGATCACGCGAGTAAATTTCCCCCTTGCTGTCCACGTTACAGTGAGTGAATGCTTATGAGATTCGGTTGTTTAAAAGTGTGTAGAACCTCCCTCTTGTCTCTCTCCCTCCTGCTTCAGCCATGTAAGTCCCACCTCCTTCCTCTTTTCCTTCTGCCATGATTGTAAGGTTTCTGATGCGTTCCAGCAATGCTTCCTGTCAGCCTATGGAACTCTTAGCCAATTAAACCTCTTTTCTTTATAAATTACTCAGCCTCAGGGAGTTCTTTATAGCAATACGAGGACAAACTAACACAATATGCTTTAGTGGAATCTTTTTAATCAATAGAAAAACGTATTTTGTTTATTATATATTTAAAAGAAAAACATGTACACTAATCCCTAATTACTAATATAGCTATTGTTTACGTTTTACACATAGGAAATATGATAACAATGTTTGACAGAGACAAATTTCAATTTAGCAGAGTTACTTATTTATGCTTAAACTTTTAAATTTAGATGAACTTTAAAACTATTTAAGATACAAAATGTGGCCAGGTGCGGTGGCTTACGCCTGTAATCCCAGCACTTTGGGAGGCCGAGGCGGGTGGATCACGAGGTCAAGAGATCGAGAGCATGCTGGTCAACATGGTGAAACCCCATCTCTACTAAAAATACAAAAAATTAGCTGGGCATGGTGGTGCGTGCCTGTAATCCCAGCTACTCAGGAGGCTGAGGCAGGAGAATTGCCTGAACTCAGGAGGCGGAGGTTGCGGTGGGCTGAGATCGTGCCATTGCACTCCAGCCTGGGTAACAAGAGCGAAACTCCGTCTCAAAAAAAAAAGATACAAAATGCAGCTTTCAATCTATAATATAATCTCAAAGCCAGCACTAAAACATACATTATTGCATACAGAAATTAATTAGAGATAAAATATGCTTTTAAAAAGTTGTATTGTTAATTGACAAAAAATTGTACATATTTATGGTGTAAAATGTGATGTTTCAATACATGTATACATTTTGTAACTACCAAAGCAAGATAATTAGCATATTCATCACCTTAAACATTTGAGACAAAATAATTTTTTTTGAAAACCATATTGTGAAATTTCTGCCCCAAATCTAGCTATATCGCTTTTGGAACATATGAATAACCTTAGTAATTCAACAAAAATAAAGTATAAAAGAGATCTAAATTACTTTCAAATTCATGTATATATAGCAAAAATGTAGAAAATACATACTATTCAGTTAGCATAAAAGAGCTAGAGTATACTGATGACAGACAAAATGGATTTTAAAATATGAAATGCTAATTTCCAAAGAGAAAATTCTTAATGGTAAATGAATATATAGTGAAAGATGATATAACATTTATAAATGCATGTGCAACTAATTACAGAGTATCAAAATTCTTGAAGTAAACCTCACAGAGTAGAAAAAAGAATTATAAATAATTATAAACCATATTTCAATAGTTTTATTTCATAACTAAAGAACAAGAAGATAATATATTTCTAAGAGCATAAAAGATTAAAACATTTATAACTAAACTGACCTAATTAACATTTATAAAATATTCTATCTAACAACTTCAGGATACATATTTGTCCAAGTGATAATGCTTCATTAACAAATATAAACCACATGCTGTCATCAAATAAGTTCTATTAAATTTGAAAGATTTGGAATACAAATTAATAACAGGAAGAAATTTAGGAAATCCACAGATATATGGAAGTCAAAACATTTATAAATCAACCATAGGTAAAAAAAGAAGAAATTAGAAAATATGTTGAATTAAGTAAGTAAAGACAATTTGGAAACTTAGAGCAATTGTTTCTATTATGAATAACAGTAACTTGAAGTCAGTGCTGTAGGCTTCATCATGAAAATTTGAAGAAAGAGGAACAAATTAAGCCCTAAGATAAGCAGATAGAAGAAAGGAAATAATAAAGATCATGTTAGAAACTGATAAAAAAGAAAAAGAAGCAACTGATAAGACAAACACATACCACTGAAATTCAAAATGGTTATTTAAAAAACATCAATAAATTAAATAAAAGTTTCACTGAATTTTATCAGTTATTTTACTGATATCAGAATAAAAGCAAGGACCTCAGCACAGAGCTGATGGCCATTAATTGGTAAATAAATATGATAAAAAGCTTTTATGTTAATTAACATTGCAACAACTGCTTCAAGAAGAGAGAGAAGACATAAATAGTCCTATACGAATTAAATCAATTTAATTATTCAACAGAAAATCAACCCACAAAGTAAAATCTAGTTCTAACTGTATCACTGGTGAATTTTTCAAATCTTTTAAATAAATTTTTTTTCCAATCTTCCTTAATTACTATTTTCAAATATTAATGGAGAAAGAAAGACTTCTTAGCTTAAGAGAAAAATGTTACCTTGATGTCAAAACCAGTGAATAACATCACACAAAAAGAAAATAGAGTCCAATATCTTTCATGAGAATAGATTAACAATCACTAACAAAATATTAGCCAATAAAATTGATTCATAGAGAGCCGGGCATGGTGGCTCTAGCCTGTAATCCTAGCACTTTGGGAGGCTGAGGCAGGTAGATCACGAGGTCAAGAGATGGAGATCATCCTGGTCAACATGGTGAAACCCAGTCTCTACTAAAAATACAAAAAATTAGCTGGGCATGGTGGTGTGTGCCTGTAGTCCCAGCTACTCAGGAGGCTGAGGCAGGAGAATTGCCTGAACCCAGGAGGCGGAGGCTGCTGTGAGCCGAGATCGTGCCATTGCACTCCAGCCTGGGTAACAAGAGGGAAACTCCGTCTCAAAAAAAAAAAAAAAAAAATTGATTCATACATACAAAAGAAAAACAGAACATAATCAAGTGGCATAGGATAACATTTGTGGAAGAGAAGTGTTCTAAAAGATAATCTTGGTGGTGTTGCATCACTGTACAAATGTGCAAAATATAAATGATTGTTTCTTTAGAATATGTGGTTTTGGTTTTATATAAATTACATTTCAAACTAATAAAAGTCTTTGTAACTACCTAGTCAGTAATTATTTTTATTTATACATTTTAAGTATTTATTGAGACAAGATCTTGCTCTGTCACTCAGGCTGGAGTGCAGTGGTGTGATTTATAGTTCACTACAGCCTTGAACTCCTAGGCTCAAGCAATGCTCCCACTTTAGCCTCCCAAATAGCTAAGACTACAGGTGCATGCCACTATGCCAAGGTAATTTTTATTTTATTTTATTTTATTTTATTTTATTTTATTTTGGTAGAGATGAGGGTCTTGCTATATTGCTCAAGCTAATCTCAAACTCCTGGCCTCAAGTGATCTTTCTATCTTGGCCTCCCAAAGTGCTGGGATTACAGGTGTGAGTCACAGCGCCCAGGCCTAATAATTTAAATAGTTTTGGACTTATCATTTTGTTAAGAATTATGGTTGACAGCTAGGATGCTTAATGTCAAAACTTGGCCAACCTTATAAAAAGTACAACTTGTATAAATGTTAATATAAACATCTGCCATTTAATGAAACAGATACTTCAATTAAAAGACACAATTTTTTTCGGCCAAACGAAGCAAAATAAAAAATATGCTGAAAACAAGAGAAAAACTTGTAAGACACAGAAAGATTAAAAATAAAAGAATAATGAGGCAGATTATAATATTTTTAGCAAATTTATACTCCTTTCCCTTAAGCTTTATAATGACATTATCCTTCTTATCTCAATGATGTCAATCTTGCCATATTAGTTGTCATGATCAATACAATGTGCATGAATATGACTTTTGCTCCATCCAAACAGTGGCTTTAAATAGTTTTGACAAATTTAAGCCCATATCAGGCAAAGCAGATTTTAAGCTATAAGAGGCAAAAATAGATAATTTACAATGATTAGAGTACTATTACACAGAAAGTTATAAAACTCTAGATTTGTAAAATCTAATAATATTATTTCACTAGATATGAACAGATCAGCAGAGTTCAAATCTAGGCCTACTCTACTTTCATAATGGATGACATTAGCACCTATCTTTCAATTAATGATTAAAAGAGCAGGAAAATTTGAGGACCTAAAAGTTGTCACAAAGTTGATTAAGAATATTTATGTCATTGCTCTAGATTAATAAAACAGAGCATTCAGCAATGACCAAATGCATCTTTCTTTCATCTAGTCAAAGATGGTTTAATAATATTGATCTTTTCTGGATCACAAAGCAGGACCTGGCATATCTCAAAGGATGTACATAATTCAGAGTATATTTTCTGACTACAGTTGAAATCAATAGTACATAAATAACAAGAACAATGATAAGTAAACACACAGTTTCAATTAAGATATACACTCTTAAATAACTCATTGGCCAAAGTAGAGATACAATGGAAATTAGAATATTTTAAAACTGAATAAAAATAAAAGATGCACAGAATTATGAAATATGATTAAAACTCTGTTAATGGAGTAGAAAGAAAATTATGGTCTTCAGTGTATATATTAGAAGGAGGATGCATGACTATCCCTCTCAAAATAATAGAACACGAATAGTATGTTAACCAAAGAAATAAGAAGAAAGAACAGCCTGAAGATAAAAGCATAAATAAATGAAAAAATTAAACTATGTTGAAATAATTAACAAAGCTAGAAGCAGTTCTTTGAAACAATAAAATGTTTGTACCTCTAAGACAAGTAAACAAAAAATGCAGACCAAATATGTATGAGTAGTGTTATGAAAAGAGGAGCTCATCATTATAAATCATTCAGATATTAAGAATATATTAAAGTATACCATTAACAACTTTATCTCAACTAATTTGATAATGACTGAAAAGGACAACTTCCTAGAAACATACTAATTACCCAAAGAGACATAAGATGAAATTAAAAATCTAATTACTATCAAATATATTTACCCATATACACCTCCAGAATCAAAGAGACTTAATTACTGAACAATCCAAAATATTCTAGGAAAAAAATACAACAAAGCTTTGAACAACTCTTCCAGGTATTCAAAAAAAGAATGCTACTAACTTGTTTAATGATGCCAGTATAAAACTTAACAAGGAGGCACTGTAATAGAAGGAAGATTATAGTACAATATCTCTAATATTATAAATGCAAGAAAACTAAACACAATTATTAACCAAATCTAGTAATACATAAAAGTGCAATAAATCATATAAAGTTGAATTAATCCTTAAAATGTAAAGTTGGTTTATATATAATTCATCACATTATTAATCCTATCACTTTGGGAGGCTGAAGTGGGAGGATTCCTTGAGACTAAGAGTTTGAGAACAGCCTGGGCAACATAGCGAGACCCCCATCTCTACCAAAATAATTAGCTACTCCATAGGCTGATGTGGGCTGATTGCTTGAGCCCAGGAATTTAAGGCTGCAGTGGGCTATGATGGTACCACCACACTCCAGCCTGGGCAACAGAGCCCAAAGTCTATATGACAAAAAGAAAAAGTTCATGCCCTTGCACAGGAGAGAAATCATATAAATATGTAGTGTCCAAATAGTCAAGCTCCAAAAGGTATCCATGTAAGATTCATAGAATCCATGAATTTTACTTGATACAGGAAAATAAATGATTAGGTTCAGGTTGGTGAGAGAAACAAACTGGATTATCTAGGTGGGCCCTAAATCCAATGACATGTACCTTATCGGAGATAAGCAGAGGGAGATTTATGAAAGAAACAAAGAGAAAAAAGTCATGTGAAGATGAGGGCAGGAACTGGAGTTACATAGCCACAAGTCAAGGAATGCTAGGAGCCACCTCAAGCTGTAAGAGGCAAGGAAGAATTCTCCTCAAGACTATTTCAGGATATACAGCCCTAATGATATCTTGATTTCAAGAAATGGACACTAGAATCATGACATAATAAAATTATATTGTTTTAAGACACCAAGTTTGTGAAAATATGTTATGGAAGCCCTAGAAAGATAATATAATACCAAGGATCTTTATAGACACAAAAACATTTGCTAATAAAATTTAGCACCCATTCATTACAAAAATGGGTGCTGAGAAGACTAGAAAAAAAGGCCACCTCCTTTTCATGAGTACGTAAGAAAAATCCTTGACCAAGCAATGTATATAATAATAAAATACTAAAAATGTTTTCAAGATCAGTATAGTCTATTATAACAATTATTGACCAACATTTTTAACCTACATTAAATTGGCTGTTCAAACCAGTGCAATAATATAAAAAGTAAATAAGAATTGGAATGAAAGAAATAAATTATAAACATTTGCTGTCAACATGATTGTGTATGTAGAAAGTTCAAAATAATTAACAGACATCTATTAAAATAGATAGATACATGGATATAGCAAGACCAATATAAAACACTCAACTGCAATTTTATTGAGCAGCAACTGAGAGAACATTCAATTTAAAAATAAAACGGATATAATCACTTTGGAAAGTTTTTTTAACAGTGTTCAGTGAAGTTGAACAAATAACTTATGATCCAGTAATTCCACTCTTAGCTATATGTGCAAAAGAAATGCATACATATATTTGCCAAAAAATGCAATAATTATCATAGAAGCACTATATTCAATAGCAAAGGACTAGAAATAAACTAAATTTTCATTATTATTTTAAAATTATGTCTAATTTATGAAATAGAGTATCTGAAAGTAATCATAAATAATGATCTGTTGCTACTTACAAAAATATGTATAATGTATAGGAAAAGGAGTCTCACACAGAGCAGTGAATATTGTTTGTGAATATACATTCATAATATGTTCCAAAGCAGGCAAAAGTAATTTACAGTGATAGAAATAGCATAACAACTGCCTCAACAATAGGTCCTGTTGAGCACAGAACAGGAGGGGACATCAGAAAGCTTCTGAGTTGCTGAAAAACTCTTGATTTGTGTGTTGTTTAAAAGGACTTTCACTTTTATGAAATTCCTGTGTCCTGAAGGAATTAAAGCATATGATATTATGTGATCAATAAGAGCACACATTAATTCTACAACTACTAAAAATATATCACAAGAATTTAGGTAGTAAAATAGACTAAGGGGAAGCCTTATGCTTCTTCACATTGTGCTACTACCTTGGGGTGAGGGCTGAGAGAATGGGGAAATAAAAAACTTTAAACAAGCATACAGAGAATGTGTGTCACTAGATCGAGACCAGGGCGTTCATAGGACCACAAAATTAAATGTCTGGGTTGGTTGTTGTAACCGGGTTTTTGGGGGGTGTTGGTGAGGCATGGCTCCCCCGAGAGAATGTTGTGGATTTTTGGGTTTCGCTTTTTGAAGAATAAGAAAAGGGACTACTGCAGGTGCACTGTACTCTTGTAAATACCGAACCCAAGAAGTGATGCATAAAGGTAATTTTACTTAGGTAGAAAAAAGAGGAAAAAAGGAGGAGAAGAGAGAAGAGCTTCCACGAGAAGTGTAGAAGGGGATTCCAGAGGTAAAATCCAACAAGGGAAAGAGAGCTCCCACTTAGTGGGAGAGGATTCCAGAGAGCTGGAAATCCGGTGCGAGTGAAGGAGCAGGGGAACTTACACTGGGAAAAACTCCCACCTTCCCAAGTTCCTCTGGCGGATGAAAGGAGTTCCTTTAATCTTACGCTGGGTGATTGACTCGTAGTTTCTTCCCGAGCCCGAGAAATTCAAACATAAACCATTAAATCTCCCCAACGGAGAGAGATGGGAGAGGTGCATGGTGCTGGGAAATTCTTGCCCTTAAAACTACTCCCCCTCATGGACTCAGTAAGAGAATACATTCCCTCAGTGTGACAGCACATTATAGAACTTCCACATAGCCTTGGTGGGGAAGAATAGTGGGAACAGCATGATTCTCTTATTCTGAAAAATCATGAAGTTATGGAAACATATTAGTTCTTACAAAAGTGTATCAAATGCAATCAAATCATTGGATTTCAATGAGGCAATGCTTTTGTTAGTTAGTCTTCACCACTCCACATCCTTTAAAACATAATGTTGTACGTAATAAATATATGATTTTATCTGCCAATTAAAAAAAGTCTAACGTCTAAATGTATATTGTTAACAATCATAAATTTATAAACTCCATGAAAAATCAATGTCTGTCTTGTCAACTATTTTAAATCTGGAGTCTGGCTTGGAGCTTTGCATCAAGTAGAGAGCAGATCCCACTGATTTTTTTTGCTCCATATCTTACTGGATCACCTAAGTTTGTCTAGAACTAAAGGTTGCTCATAACAAGAGCATCTGTGTTTCTCTTCTCACTTTCTCTAGTAGAGAGGGTGCTTGCTGGGATAAATACAGGCATACCTAAGAGGCAGAAAAATGTGACACCTCTCAGGTGACTCTCACCTATGGGATGAAATCAGTGAATAAATGACTCAGCCTTCCATCACCATTAGGCTCATTCTAAGACTTGTTTTACATGTTATCTCAGAGTGTTGCTAATTAATACAGCCTTGATATCCCTCACTGGAAAACAGATCACTACCATACACCTTACAGTTTAGCTTACTTTTACTAATTCATTATTTATATTTCTCAAGATATCAGATAAACTATCGTGACTTAAGTCCTTGTCTCAGAAGATACTTTAAGAAGTGATCCAACTAAGACAATGGATGTGATGGCATTCAAACAGAGAAACTCAATGCTATCATCCCACTTCGGATGCTATTACCAACATAGTACTTCTGAAACCAGAAGCAAGCGTCAGAGTACCAGTTATACATGGGGAAAAAAAAAGGAGAGAGGGATGTGTACAATAACATAAAATAAGTATTTAAATAAGGCAAAAGAGACAGACTTTTATATTGTCAATTGTGCTCTGGACTAAAGAAGAAATTTACAGTGATAAAATGGGGAGATAAAGGAATGCATGACAAGGAAAATTGCTTTAAAGTTTGTTTTTAAGTGATCCTCCCTGTTTTAGTTGTGACAAGTTTTGTGTGACACCTGTTTAAAATGTTTACCAATAGAATGCTTAGTAATAATCAACAACTTCCCTTTTCTCTAGATTTGCTCATTGTTTCTTTTTCTTGGAGAAATGACAGAGAAGGAGAAAAGAGTAAAAAAAATCTTTGCATTTCAGCAGTTTTCTGAATCACTACATTATATTACATTTGTAGCAGTAGATGTTAGCTAATTGCATATTGAGGTTATTAGTTTTAATATGGATAATTTTAATTGTAATGTTGCTATGGTAATGCTACCAAAGGTGATATATTAACTTAATCATCATGGTTGGCATCCAAATATGAATATTTAATCTAGGCATAGCTATGATTATGCAGGCTCCTAATTGCTCATGAAAATTAGTTAGTTTGGTGTTTCCTTAAATCTGACTGTGCAATCTGAAAATTACTTGGACTCCTTGAAAAAGTGATAGTGGTGGGGGGATTCATATTACTAAATCAAAAATTATGTTCCTTAAAAAGACAAAAAATGTTAATGACTGTGTGGAGTTGTTTAATCCTATGTTGGAAAAGTGACTATTTTTAATAATCATTTTCCTTTTTTCTTACCATTTAACTAGGAGGCTGAAAAAAGTAATGACTTTTTTTTTGAAAATCATCAACATATTTTACTGAAATATGACAATTTTACTGGTTTCAAAATCTGCTAAACTTACAAGCTGTTGTTTGTCTCTCACAGAAGAACAACAAATTTTCTATGTTTTAATTAATCGTGCATTTGGAGAAAACTGATTAATTGCTTAAAACAATTTTTTTATTACGAATTACTTTAAATGTATGGAGTTGTTTTTTTTAATTACAAATTATTTTAAATGTATGGAGAAAAACAATTGATTCAATAAATTTAGAATTTATAAATAAAATCTATTAAAAGGTAATGATATTTAATTCAGTGTTTATCATATTCTAGTAAGTTGAAATTTAAAACACAGGAAATTTTTATTGCTATTTTTATTACAGACAGAATTTGAATGATACTCTGAGCAGTTAACTGCACAATGTAATCTGGAAGAAATTTCAAAATCAGCTCCAATATCTGATCATTGGAATATGTAATAGGTACAGAAAAATATATAGAGATGTTGAAATATTCATATTCTTCTACCATCTCTCTACCTCAAAAAAATCAGACAGAGAAACTAGATTCCAATCTTTTGTCGAAGTGATACAACTGATGATGAACTTACTGTCTAATATATTACAAAACATATATTATTTGTTTCATATATTCTTGCTTATTTTATTTAAGCCAATACTGGAAAGATATTTTAGTTTTTTCTAAAATCTTCAATGTTTAAGTAGAAGATGAATTAGTCACACAATTTATCAAAACCATATCAACATAGAGTTGTCAAATTATCAACACAAGAACAGAACATGTTTAAACTGCAACTTTTAAATTTTAGTCTTCCATATTGCTTTTTTTCAAATTATTTGTTTTAATAATACAGACCAACATTTAAAATATATTAAAAATTTTATTCTGATATCTAAAGAAATCAAATAATATAGATTTGAGAGTATACACTTATCAAATTGTTTTTGCTATCATTATCAGGTTTATTAGACACAAACTTTCAATCCTGTGTTGTTATATGTTCTCAATTTTGTATTTTGCTCTCCAACCATTTTCTAGATTGAATTATAAGTATTTATTTCAAAAATTTTGTTTTGTTGAATTGTTTCAATTTTCAGTACTTAACATAAACTTACTGGGATACAAACTACGTCTAAAGTTTACTTTTGAATCTCCTCAGAAGCTGTTCAATTATTACATGATTCTTTGTACAGAAGAAAAGGCTAAAGTAAATCTGAAATTAATGTATTCACTTTTAAGTTTGCCTTTTTATATGTTTGTTCTCAGGTTTAGATTCAAACATATATATTTGAAATAAACCATAAAGATGTGTGTAAATATAAATATTTTTTTCTACTATTGAAATTGGTAAGAAATTTTATTACTGGTATGTGGGGATTTTTTTGTTTTAGATTTGATACATTTTCTTCTATCATATCTGCACTTTAAAAAATAAACTACAGTGTGGAAGACTCAATGCTGTTAAATAGAAATAGTATGGATATTTAACACCTAAACATGAACTATTAACCATATGAATTTGAACAACAATTTAACCTTCCTGAAGCTCAATGTTCTTGGAAGTTATGATATATAGGGATAATATATTTTAAACAATGCCTCACCCTGCATGTGTATGTTTTGTGTGTGTGTGTGTGTGTGTGTGTGTGTGTGTGTGTATATGCATCATATATACATTGTACATGTATATATAATATACAGTGACACACAGCTGTACATATGCACCGTGTATGTAAATACATGACTGTAATATATAAATGTACATAGAGATATACATAAAGTCATGTGTTGCTTAAGAAGAATACGTTCTGAGAGATGCATATTTAGGTGATTTGGTCATTGTATAAACATCATAGAATACACTCACCACAAAGCTGGTTGATACAGCCTACTACACATCTAACCTAGAAGGTATAGCCTCTTGGTCCTAGGCTACAAACCTGTATAGCATGTCACTGCACTGAATAATGTAGCCATTTGTAACACTATGATAAGTATATGTGTATCTGAACATATCTATACCTACAAAGGTACAGTAAAATTATAGTATAAAATATTTTTTAAATGGTACACCTGCATAGTGTGCTTGCCATGAAAAGAGCTGGACTGGAAGTTGCTCTGAGTGAGTCAGTGAGTGAGTGGTGAGTGAACTTGAAGGCCCAGGACATTACTGTCCAGTAGCACTGTAGACTTTATTAACGTTATACACTTAGGGTACAGGAATTTTACTAAAATTATTCCATCAATGATAAATTTACCTTAGCTTACTGTAACATTTTTGCTTTATAAACTTTTAAATTTTTTAAAAATTTTGACTCTGTTCTAATAATGTAGCCTAAAACATAAACATTATATAGCAGTACAATTTTTTTAAATTTTTGTATTCTATAAGCTTTTTGTATTTTTAATTATTATTATTATTTTTTAAACATTTCCTTTTCAAACGAAGATACAAACACATATATTAGCCTAGGCCTATGCAGGGTCAGGATCATCAGTATCACTGCCTTCCACCACCACCACCATGTCTTGTCCCACTGGAGGTTCTCCAGGGGCAATAACGCACATGGAGTCATGTCCCATGATAACAATGCCTTCTTCTGTATATCTCCTGAAGGACTTGCCTGAAGCTTCTCTTGAGAGGTATCAACTCGTTTCAGAAATATGTCTATGGTAGTTTGTTTGGTTTAATTTTTCATCACACATTTGCCTGCAAGCAGATAATATACCAGAAACATTCCTCTCTATTAGTGAAAACCTTTCAGAATTAACGCTCATGCTTTCAAACCCTTCACGGAGCTTGTTGAGATCTGTGAAAGCTCTACTAAACCGTTCACTGTGAATTTTCTTTAGGGCTCTTATATTTCTTCTCTTGTAATTCCATTTTCTCTTGCCTTTTCTTCTGTATTTGTTTCTGTTCCAGTTCCACCAACTCCTCCTTAGTTAATTCCTCAAGAACCACATTTAGAAGCTCCTTGATGTCATCCTCAGGCACTCTCGAGTTGAAATTATTTGCCATCTCAACCACAGCCTTGTTGATTTTTTGTAATTTCTACATCTTTGGCAAATCCGTTGTACTTGTGGACAAACATCTTGAATGTCTTCTTCTGGATGCCATTAGTAAACTCCTGGTGACATCACCCCAAGCACAAGTAAGGCGGCTCCTGCTGCAGTTACAGATGTTGTAGTCCTTTCAGAATTGCTTCAGTTTCTTCTTCCTCGGTGGTAGCAATAGTCTGCACAAAGATCCTCCTGAGGTTGTAAGCCTTAAAACAGCTGCTACAATTCCTTGTTCCATAGGTTGTATCAAAGAGGTGATGTTTGCAGGGAGAAACACCACTTTGATATTGGAATGAAGATCACTGACAAAAAGAAGATGTATGGGAGCATCCGTCAACAGTAAGTAAAATGTTAAAAGGTAAATTTTTCTCCAAACAGCACTTCTCCATTTGGCTAGCATAGCAATTCAGGAGGGCAACTTGAAAGAGAAACTCAGTCATCCATGATTTTTTATTGCTGCTGTAGTAAATTGGCAGTGTGTTCTTATTAATATGCTTGCAGGCCCTGGGGTTCTCACTGTGCCAGAGCACAAAGGGCTTCGATTTGTATCTTGCAACACTGCTATCTTGTCTTTAAAGTCTTGAAACCAAGCATTGACTTGAACTTTCTACGGGCGACAGTCCTTTCACGCATTTGTTTCCAGAATAAAGAGCTCTTATCACGTACTGGAAGATCTGCTCTGGCAAGTAATTTTCCTTCAAAATCAGCTTAACTAGTTCCAAAAGTCCTTTAGCTACCTTCACATTGGCACTTGCAGATTCACCACACACGTTTATATGATGTAGGAAATAATGGTTCTTGAATTCTTTGAACCACTCAGAGCTTGTAGTAAATCCAATGTATTATTTGGGGTGAGTCTTTTCTTCAACATAGCAAAATTTTTGTTTTGGCTATGATCATCATGATGCTGAAAGGGACACACTTCTGTGTCTGGTCTTCAACCAAAGACATTAGCAGTTTCTCCGTATCTCATATAGGCCCTTCTGAAATTTTTATGAATCTCCTTGTTCTAGTTCTTCAAGGTCATTGCCATCGTGGAATGGGACATGTCTGACTGATGAGTAATAACTATCACTTCATAACCCTTAATCACTTTAAATTTTGTGTCCCGATCACTCACTCAACTTGACCTCTTACTGGGAACATTAACAGTGGATTTATTTTATATTTAGAGACCCTGATAAAACTACAGAAGATTAAATCAAGCACAAGAGAAATGATGGCATCTAGAGGTGAGTTAAACATGAGATGTTTAAGGCTGCTGCTGAGGTAACATGACACACTTTCTACAACAGAGTTTTTGAAACTAGGGCCAGGCATGGTCGTTCATGCCTGTAATCCCAGCACTTTGAGGCCAAGGAGAGTGGATCACTTGAGGTTGGGAGTTCGAGAACAGCCTGACCAATATGGTAAAACCCCATCTCTACTAAAAATACAAAAACATTAGCCAGGCATGGTGCCATATACCTGTAGTCCAAGCTACTCTAGAGGCTGAGACAGGAGAATTGCTTGAACCTGGGAGGTGGAAGTTGCAGTGAGCTGAGATTATGCCACTGCACTCTATCCTGGGTGACAGAGTGAGACTCCATCTCAAAAAAAAAAAAAGTAGTACACTCTAAAATAATAATAAAAAGTATAATAATGAATACATAATCCAGTAACATAGTCACTTGCTATCATTATCCATTATTATGTACTGTACCTGAGCATATGTGTTATATTTTGTTTTTGTTTTTGAAACAGGGTTTCACTCTGTTGCCCAGGCTGGGAGTGCAGTGGCATAATCATAGCTCACTGCAGCCTTGATCTCCTAGACTTAAGCAATCCTCCTACCTTTGCCTCTCTCCCAAGTAGCTGAGACTACAGGCATGCACCACCAGGCCTGGCTAATTTTTATATAGGGTTTATAAAGATGAAGTTCTGCTATGTTTCCTAGGCTGGTCTCAAATCCTAGCCTCAAGTAATCCCCCGGCCTCCAACTCCCAAAGTGCTGGGACACAGGCATGAGCCACTGCACCCAGCCTGTGAAGAAGGCTTATGTCTGGCAGAGATATAGGTTTACATCAGCATGAACACAAACACGAGTCATACGTTGCACTGTGAAGTTATGACAGCTATGATGTTCCTAAGTGATAGGAAATTTCAGGTCCATTATTATCTTATGCTGTCTATCATTGACCAAGATGTCATTATGTGACACATAACATGTTTGTGTGTTTATGTGTGTGTATTTACAAGACATAGAGTAAGTCTTTTAATACATGGTAAAGACTGTTAAGTACTCCACTGGATAACTACACTGGAGGGGGGTCACATAGCTTAAGATTTGTTTAGGTACATTATGATATATCACTCTGCTCAGCTTAATGGTGACAATCCAATTCAAATCTAGGCATCCTCTCTTTGCCTTAGTTATAGTGCTGAGAGGAGATTTTGGAGATTTATTTTAGTCATTGACACTTGATCCTATAACCCAAACCCCTCTTATACTGGCTGCTCAAAGGGTACCTAGGCCAATGCATACTCCTAGTTTCCACAAACTATTAACAGTGAGGCATTTTTTTTTTTTTTTTTTTTGGTTAGAAAAAAAATGAATTGTGAAATATTTGATTTCTTGATGCTTGGTGGTTCTAATGAAAGGGAGGAAGAGGTGCAAGCATCTTGTAGCATATCCTGGAGATCCAGGCAAAAGTCTTTCTCCATTTGTGGCCATATTTGTGGCCACATCTTCATTTCCTTCATTAAATTCCTCCTCATTTTCCAACTAGAGTATTAAAACTAGCTCAAAACTAGCTTTACAGAATTAAGTCTTAAACATTTAACTGCCTATTTTTTTCAGTATATTTTGTGGGAATTTTTTATGTTTTAAAAAAAAATTCTGGATATTTTCTTAAGTGGGCTGTACATTTTATTATTTCCTTCTTATTGGTATTAATACATTTCCCATCAGTCATTATTTTTCCCATTTTCCTGTATTTCTTCTTTTAAGTTTTTATTTTCTCATTATAGCATCTATTACATATATTTTTTGCAGGAAATATAAATTGGGTATTTTTCCCCTTTCTCTTCTACTGCAGAAAAATTCATACTTTATAGAAAGATAAAAATATGGCAAAGCCGGGCGCGGTGGCTCACGCCTGTAATCCCAGCACTTTGGGAGGCCGAGGCGGGTGGATCACAAGGTCAAGAGATCGAGACCATCCTGGTCAACATGGTGAAACCCCGTCTCTACTAAAAATACAAAACATTAGCTGGGCATGGTGGTGCGTGCCTGTAATCCCAGCTACTCAGGAGGCTGAGGCAGGAGAATTGCCTGAACCCAGGAGGCGGAGGTTGCGGTGAGCCGAGATCGTGCCATTGTACTCCAGCCTGGGTAACAAGAGTGAAACTCCATCTCAAAAAAAAAAAAAAAAAAAAAAATATGGCAAGAGAAAAAAATTATGATTACAGTTTATTTCTATTAAAGAAAATATTTTATAATGTACCCATAATTGAAGGCTGACTATATCTTTATATACTACAAGGATTACCAGGAAAATGGTTACTTTTTAATATCATTCTTTCTAAGTTTGTAAATACATTAAGACCTATCCCAATATCTAGACACTCCATAGGCTAAGGGTAAATAGAAATTATTTGTCCCTCCTCACAAAGGAAGAGGAGGCAGCTGTCGCCCTCCCTTCCTGAAAGGATCTCCTTGGAAATGGAATGGGGCTAAACTCTAACTCCAACTCTTTGGTCTCTCTACTTCTATGGCCTAGGGTTCTGGCGTTTCAACCCTTTTGAAATATAAATACATAGATAACACTTCAATGTTTCTGGCAACCTGGGGCTTAACCTAGAGACCTACTCTGAGCTGCAACTAACTAATCCTCTCAGGGAACTAAAAGTTTCAGTATCTTTTATATCTGACATATTAACCACGTAAATGGTGGTTATAGATCTAATTCTTTTGACTCATGAAAAATCTCAAGAGGCTAGGGATTTTTAAAAGCGGGCACTTGAAAATTTCTCCACAATAGTTGTAAAATTATAAAGCTGATTAAAATGATTTTCTTCAGAGAATCCTTTTATATGTAGGATAATATATTTAAATTTATCTTATTATTACACAGTTGAGAAATGACCTATTAACCAAGCTATTCTTTTTAATTACATTGAAACACTCTCGATTTGTAAAGTTTTTCTCTCAGATTTTTGACACCTAAATATTGGACTATAAACAACACAGGAAATTTCTAAAATGCCTGATGCTCTTTTCCTTTTCTCTCTTAACATTGGCTATAAACATATGCCATCAGTTGCCTACAACTGGTGTTCTCTGAGCTGCAATGGAAAATAAATACTTTTTAAGGAATTATTTTAAGATATAAATATTAACAAATATTTTTACTTATTGACAGTAATGTTGAATATACTGTTCCTTGTAATTCTTTTTCATACTGTAAGAACTGTACATAAGTAATTAGTAAGTTTGATTCTAATTGCTTTACTGTTTACTTTATTCATTTCTTAAATATAGAATGATTATTGTGTGTTTGCTAGAACTAATGTAATAAATAAAACAGATACATTGACTCTCCTCATTGAGCTTACTTTTGATCAGAATAAATGAATAAATTACATGACACTATAGAAATTGTGTCCTATAAAGACAAATTAAAAAGATGAGCAAGATAGAAGAGGCAAGGAGAGTCCCAGCAGACAGAACAACTGACCAAAGCCTTGAAAAGAGAAGAGGGAGGGACTATCTAGAGGAAGTATCCAAAGGAAGGATATCTCATGAGGAAAAAAATATCAAGCCCCAAAGCTTCAAGGTGACTGATGGAGCTGAAAGGCAGAGAAGTGAGTAACAATTTGAATGTCTGCCAGATGAAGTCAGAGAGGATTTCTGAAGCTTCAGGTAAGATCTTCAAGATACATCTTTAAAAAGATGGATGTAATAACAAGACATTTGCAAATGGATTCCTTCTTTACCCACTTGCAGTGGAAATTTTTCTTGATTGCTTTTAATTCTACAGCCGATGCAACATTTTCACTTTATGCTTTTTTCTTTTTTGAAAGAGCGGTGCTGCCAGTGGAAAGTTTATTTAGAATTTTTTGGGGGGTCCATTTATACCCATAGCCTCTTATAGGAATGGTTTTCTTAGTTTATTTTCATGGTAGTGTGTGGTTTTCTTAGATTTAATAATTTGTTCTATGAAGTAAAAACAAAAAGGGGAGGTTATGTACTAAATAAAAAACATAAACATCACATTGACAATATTAGAAACTTTAAATTTATTCTGTAAAGTGTGATATATCTTTTTCAGTTTACTAGTAGTGTTTCTTTGCAAACTCTTTAATACTGAAGATGTCTGCTTCAATAGAAAAACAAAACTGTTGCCATAACAGACAGGGTCATTGTTAATTTGTTAACAATATTGTGCAACTCATTTTCAATGTTCAATTGAGTATTTTTGATACTTTTCAACTTGTTTTACTTTGTGAAATAATTACTAAATAACTATATTATTATAATCCTAATACACATTTAGGATTTAGGATTACAATAAATGTAACATATAAAAGTACATTTGTACAGGCATGTCTTCTTGGTGTATCATTACAGTATTGATATCATTAGTGTATTGCTGTCAGCAGTAAAATTTTTTGCAAAACACTCACATTGGCACATAACAATCCAAGAGACTGTCATAAAAAAAGACAAAAAGCATAATCGGTAAAAAGAAGAAATAAAAGTTATTCCTGATATAAAGAAGACAATGTGTGGAGGCGTAGAAATCAAGACATTTTGATGCAAGAACAAATAATGCAATATAGCAAGAGTGATAATGTAGGGATTTGGAGACTGAAAAGCTTACAGGTTTGTGATAAGAAACCATGGATAGCTTTAATGCAAGGAAATGATAATATCTCACTACAAGTCAGAAATATCACTCCAACTATAAGAAATGAACTGAAATATAGCATGACTAGATGCAGAGAAATAATTTATCCATCTACTAGACTAGCCCAAGAGAGTAAATGGAGGCTGAGATTGAAAAAATTTCACTAAGTTTTGGGGATGGTGCAGATCTTAGGACGGTTACCCACAAGTTGAATTTTGACTTTCAGTGCTTCTCCTCCTTTTATGTCTTATAAAAAGGGTGAATATTCATATTCACTAAAAAAATCACGTTGTTAGACCAACTCATTCTACACAGGGAATCATAAACTTAATTTTGAGTTTCATATTTATGTGAAAAACTTCTAATAAGACCCCAACTGACACAATAGAAAAGCAATCAAATTATCTTTCAACTGAAGCATATAAACTGGAAATGAAGCCTACATAGCAAGATCTTGTTCCAGGTAGCATATAAAAAAGTTATTTAGAGAAAATTAAATTGAAATATATTCAGTATAATGTTAATTGATATAGAAAATGTCAACATAAGTTGCTCATAATAGCTAGAGATGAGCAAATGATTCAAAGTAATTTGGGTTATGATGATATTGATCACTCAATTTTTTATTCACTTCAATTCACTTTACACTGTCCTTGGGAATGCAGTAAAATAATAATAAAAAGAAGTAATTTAAAACGCACTTAATCAAGTCTTTATTTTAGGTGTTCTGGATTTCTTTTGACCTTTTTAGAAGGAAATATACTTATCATAATCTTTTAACAGTTAATATAGGTAATACTGTCAATTCTGCAAAAAGAGATAATGATTTTTATATGCTACCTTCAGCTTTTCTTTTTCTTAATGAAAATTGTAACATGTAATGTAAAAAAAAACATAAAAATAAAGACATACTATATATAGGTATTATATATTAAATCTATATAATAGGTATCAAGGTTAGCCTGAATACTAACGTGTTTATTAAGTTCAACATTTCATACTAATCCTAACATACTTTTCAAGGTACTGACAAAAAAAAAGACAGAAAATTTCATCAAGACAAAAATGCCTGAAAATGAGTTTTTTAGTCAAGTTGTAGGAAAAAACAATAATTACTAAATTATTTTACACTTAGTAAAGTCATAGTGGCTGACCCATAACGGCAGCATGCAAAATGAGTGAGTTAAAAACGTATCTGTTGTTCAACATTTGCTAACTAACAGACCCAGAGAGGTTGTGTAAAGGGAAGAAACAGAAGGTGTATTTCACGCAGAAGAGAAGGAAGATATCAAAACTCAAGGCTATGACACCTTTAATTTCTGAAGAACTAAAGGCAATTAAGACAGATATAAAACTAGTACAAGAGGTGGTGTTGATTAAGGAGCATTTGCCTGAAGTGGTTAAGTAGTAGTAATTGCTTAACCATTTCATACATTTTTTAAAATAAGAAACACCTTATTGAAAGTTTTTAAGTAAATAAAATAGCCAGATTATATAATTATAGGTAAAGAATTTCCAAGAAGCGGACAAATCTAAATACAGACAGGCTATTACAGTAATCTAGATGGACCTAAAGGAGAAAATCAACCATCAAAACAGAGAAAAATCAGATTTAAGAGAGTGGAGTAACTAAATGCCTTAGTATTTAAGGTGAAATAAGTGAAGGAGAAAGGAGTCAAGCCTATGTAAATCCTTGACTCTCAGGCTTCTTTCAGATAAATGTTGTCATCTAAAGAACCACGGAGAGAAATGGAAGAACAATTTTGAGGGTGGAAGGGCAAAGGTTAGGAGCTCAGTTTTGGATGGGTTACTTTTGGGCCACAATTATGTACATAGTGAGATCATTTTTATGTGTGATCTGAAACTCAGGAGAAAGATACTAGAGGAAATATAAAATTAGAATCTATTAGCCAATGAATGATAGCAGGCATGAATGCAACATGCTAGAGAGTGCATGTAGAGGAGAAGAGAATAATAGGGTTAGGGATATGGTTCTTAGAACACAAGCATTTGGGAAAAGGCAGAGTAAAATATTCTGTGAAAAAAACAAAAAGTGCCTGAACCTCAAGTGTAAAATGAGAAAATTACAGTATTATGGTAGTAAAGTAAATAAAGCAAATGGTATATTCAGTGCCTCAAATGATACTGAAATATCAAATATAATAGGGCCCTTTGTTTTAAAGGGCCATTGCTTTTTATTATAAAATAAGGCTTATATAAGCGATGCAGAGAAAAATTATGAGTGGGTTTAGAAGTAGGAAGTTAAGACTAGAGGACTGTGATTTCATAAAATATTTCAATAAAATTGGCTCTAAAGAGAAGTCAAATAACAGAATGGTGTAATAAACAGTATTTGCGTGTTTTGTTATTGTTTTGAAAATGATTTGATGCTAATGAGAAAGAGGAAATAGAGACTAAGAAGTTGAAAATGTAAGAGACTACAAGGAAACTTAATGGATATCACTAAGCAAATAAGAAGATAAAATGCAAAGCACAGAGAAAGGAGCTTAGATTGGACGGAGGTATGCAGAAATGAGGAAAAGCACCTTCTAAGGAAGAAAGGGTAACCATAGTCTAATGAAAGGCTAATATAAAGTAGAAGTAATTAGCTGAGATTAGGGGGTGGAAGGGGCAGGGATGTCCAAGAAGGCCTTCCATTTTCCCTCAGCTTTACCAAACTTTAGATAGATTTCTCCTATGTGCCCTGGACTGAGCATTTACTCAAGAAGACTCAATTCTCAATCCCTTCTCTTACTCTTTGGGATGGAAGGCTTCTTCCAAGCCTCTTGCCAGTTTTACACACCAGGAAAATCTTTCCCAAGAACGTGGGAGCCACCACTTTGTCCCAGTCTCTCAGTCTCTGTGAAAGGTAGGAGCCTAGCTTCAAGGAGCACCATTTAGCAAATCAGATGGCCCAATCACATTCACGAATCTCCTACCTGACATCCTTCAGTATTTTCCTCTATCTCATCCCACTGCTTAAGGACCCTCATGCCTTTTGTTTCTTCAGAGTTAACTTCAATTCTCTCCTCTATTTTAACAGGCTTAAATAAAGTTTAACCCTCTCTGGCCCATTTTTTCTTTGACAATATAATCAGGAAATTAGAAGATGCAGATAAAGAACTGATTGAGACTGCCTTTGTGGAATACTAGAAAAAAAGTATTCCTAAGGAAACAAAGAAACCTCAGTGACGAAAACAACTGGAGTCACATAGATTTATCATAGAACTTATCTCTACAGTCTTATAATACATTAAACATAGTATCTATCACAGGTATGAAGAAATCAGATAGCTGGATTTACTTAGGATTGGTAAACTGCATTTCAGAGGAGACAAAATAAAAATAGTAAATAAATTAGAAGGTTTTAGCAAGATAATAAAGTAATAGACTCTGGTAATTATGTTGAAGGAATGAAGATAGGAATGTATTGGATCTTTGAATTCTAGGATCTTCTGCAATTGAAGTAATTGAGTAAGAATGCTGGAAAGATAGAAGGTTGGTTCCACCAAAGTCTAAAAATCCCATATTTAAAAAAAAAATTCTTAAATCTGGTTGCTATTTTCAAACCCTTCATTACTACTTAACTCTCTTTATGCTGTTGAGCTGTGTTTTTTATGTCTTATTTTGTTGTTTCTTTTTTATTACTAAACAAGATGTTCTATGACTCAAGCAGTTTTCCTCCCAGTCGATTTTTCCTTTTGACGATTTCACTACTGCCCTAATCCTTTTCATTGCAATATCTTGTACAGATTTAGCAATGTCTTTTGGTAGCTCAGCACATTACTGTCTTTCAGTTATTATTTCTTCTTTTATTTAGAGAAAAAAATTATATGTTTTTGGCTATTGCTGGAGTTTGCCTAAATATTTGCCTGATGTTATTTTCTCTTGAAGTGTTGTGGTAAAGTTTTTCTTTTATTTTCTTTCTTTCTTTCTTTCTTTCTTTCTTTCTTTTTTTTTGAGACGGAGTCTCATTCTGTTTGGAGCACAGTGGTACAATCTCAAGTCACTGCAACCTCCACCTCTCAGGTTCAAGTGATTTTTGTGCCTCAGCCCCCCAAGTAGCTGGGACTACAGCCACATGCCATCACAGCTGGTAATTTTTTTTGTATCTTTAGTAGATATGGGGTTTCACCATGCTGCCCAGGTTGGTCTGAAACTCCTGAGCTCAGGCAATCTGCCTGCCTTGACCTTCCAGAATGCTAAGATTACAGGGATGAGCCACTGCTCCCAGTCATATTGTGGTAATTTTTAAAGAGGACACAAATATGTAATTTTTATAAGCTTGATCAATATTGTTGACGGTCTTGTTATTGTTGTTCATATTTTTCTTGTTTACTTATTTGTTTTTTGTGATTTTGTAGCCAGTAGTGATGAAGATAATTTACTTAATTCTACAGTCTAGTAAATGTACCACACTGATGTGCACTTAGGTTGATTCCAGTCTTTGCTATTGTGAGTAGTGCTGTGATTAACACGTAAGTGCAAGTCTTTTTGGTAGAATAATTTGTTTTCTTTGGGCATATGTCCAGTAATGAGATTGCTAGGTTAAATGGCAGTTCTAAGTTCTTTGAGAAATCTCCAAATTGCTTTCCACAGTGGTTGAACTAATTTGCATTCCCACCAACTGTGCATAAGAAATAAAAAATAAAGCATTCCCTTTTCTCCACAGCCTTGCCAACAGTTGTTTACTGACTTTTTAATAGTAGCAACTCTGACTGGTGGGAGATAGTATCTCATTGTGGTTTTGATTTGAATTTCTCCGATTAGTGATGATAAGCATTTTTTCATGTGTCTGTCAGCCGTGTGTATGTTTTCCTTTAAAAAGACTCTGTTCATGTCTTTTGCCCAAACACCATGGAGTACTATGCAGTCATAAAAATGGATGAAATGCTGATCTTTGCAGCAACATAGATGCTGTTAGAGGCCATTTTCCTAAGCGAATTAACACAGGAACTGAAAACCAAATACAGCATGTTCTCACTTATAAATGGGAGCTAAACATTGGGTATTCATGGACTTAAAGAAGAGGGATTACTATAGTGGTGGCGGGGGAGCTAAAAGTTCAAAAATTGTTAGGCACTATTCCCAATACCTGGGTGATGGGTACCACAGACCTCGGCATGCTTCATATGCTAACCCAGGAACCAACTTTCACATGTGTATCCTGAATCTACAATACAAGTTGAAAAAAAAGAAAGAAAGAAAGAAAATAATCCCTGACTTGCAAAAACAAAAACAAAAACAAAACAAAACGCATTATCTAGTAAATATAAAGAACTCACATTTTCAACAAGCAATACAATTGGTCCTCCACATTTGCAGGTTCCACATTCATGACTTTGACAAACTGTGGATCAAACATATTTGGAAAACAATAAAAATATGACAATAAAAATAATATAAATTTGAAAATATAACTATTTCTAAAGCGTTTACCTTGTACTAGTTCTTATCGGAAATCTAGACATGATTTATAGTATGCAAGAGGATTTGCATAGGTTAAATGCAAATATTACGTTGTTTTATATGAGACTTGAGCATCTACAGATATTATGTGTACTGAAGAATGACTGTATTGTTATATGTTTTTCAGTGAATATCTGCCATATATGCTTTTTTTTTTTTTTGAAACGAAGTCTTGCACTATTGCCAGGGATGAAGTGCAGTGGCGTGACATTGGCTCACTGCAACCTCTACCTCCTGGGTTCAAGTGACCCTTCTGCCTCAGCCTCCTGAGTAGCTTGGACTAGAGACACACACCACCATGTCCAGCTAATTTTGCATTTTTAGTAGAGATGGGGTTTCACTGTGTTGGCTGGGATGGTCTCAGGCCTCTCAAAGTGCTGGGATTACAGGTGTGAGCCACCATGCCCGGCCCATTTACGCTTATTACAAAATAACTGTGGGATGTGGGAGTGAGCAAGCAGCAGTTTGGTTTTGATAACTCAGAAGGCTGCTCTCAAAAGTCTTAGTCAATTTCATAGCAAAGATAGGACAATGACAATTATTTATTCACAAAATTTGCAAACCCAGATTTAGCTTTTCAATAAATCTAAGGAATTAAACACTATCTCATAATAACTCACTCATGCAAATCTCACCTCTAATCATACACTTAAACCAGGGAAAAATATAGCATCTAGGCAAGGTAGAATTTTCAACCTCCTCAGAACAGCAAGTTTGATTTAAAAAAAAAAAAAGTCTCTCAGCAATTAGAACTGGGCATTTAATTTGCAAAGCTCAATGCAAAGTAAAAATCATTTTGTTGTTGTTGTTGTTAATAATGTATGGTAAAATGTGGTAATAAAGATACCAAAATTGTAAGCGTTTTTCTCATTTTCTACAACCTTTAAATTTGTTACATTTTTTAATTTGCTAACTAATGTTATTCTAAGTAAAAAAATAAATAAAATGTTACTTTATTACCATAAAGTTCATTGTTCATCTTTATATTGTATAATGTCAGTATCAAAATGCAAATATAAGAACATTTCACTTGGTTATGAAATCAAGGAAATTACACAATTTATATTTTGTAGCTCATATGTGCATATGTATTTTGTTATTACCAGAAGAGTGAAAATGCTGCAGAAAACGAACTCAACTGTCTTACTTTGTGCTGTGTCCACAGACGACCAATACTCCACAGTCTGCTTACTGATGAAATGGAAGAGCCCAAAGGAAAGGACTGCCCTGTCTTTGCCTTTCCTTCTCTATCATTTTCAGTGTAATTCATTGGCTAATATAGCAAAGTAACATGAGTAAGAAAGTTTATGATATCATTTCTTAATCGTTTGTGTTTCTTGGAACATCTTTTCCTTCTGTTTGCATTCAAAGAAAGTTGTGGTTCAAATAGGAAGTGTGCCATCTCAGGGCGGTAGGGCTGTCTGCATTCTCATCCTCCATATTCCGACATAGACTTAACTCTCTTACTTTGAATGACCGCTTGGGAGTTCATTTTGACTCTCACTGAACTCCCAAGCACTGTGGTTCCACTGGAATTCTGTGCTCACGGGACATTGAAAACATTGTAGGTAAATGAATGGCAATTAATAATGATAAAACATCATATTACGCTTATCTCTCTACCAACATGAATTCTTCATCACCCCTTTAGGTTTCACTTACAAAATGCAAGTTCAAAGACAAAAGTATTCAGAATTTTAAGATGGCAAAGGCAAATAAACAAATTCCAGTCTCCTCTGTGTACATGCCTATAAAGCCCCCTTGCTAGAATCAGACAATAAAAGCCTTCATAATGAGTTAGAGACAAGGTTCCCTATCAGAGGCCCCCAATGATCAGAAGTGCATTCTCTGATATCTTCTCTCTTTTGCTCTTGTAAAACCTTCCCAGGATCTTTGTCTTCACTTGGAAAGCTAAGCCAGGTTATTTGACAACCTGAATCCTTGCCTCCACACTTTCACATAGAGCTTGTATCCTTCCCATGCTGCATGTCCTAACTCCATTATCACCTCCTTAATGTGGCACCTCCACAAAGGAACTCAATTTTCCCCTGTTATCTTTATTTTTATCAAAATTGGACAATTGTTCAAACTTCACCATGAACCAATGTTAGAACATTTTAGGTACCCCAAAACTTTGTCTGGCAATCATGAGTCTACCCTCCCACAAACCCTCAGCCTCATACTGTGTTTGATCTTTCTTTCCGTCACTGTAAATTTGCCTTTGTTGGACAATTTAAGTAATTTGAATTAAACAATATATAGTTTTTTTGCATCTGACTTACTTCACTTAGACTAATTTTGAGATTTATTTATGTTGCAGAATGTATCAATTGTTGCTTTTTTTGTATTGTTTATTATTTTATTTTATTTTCTATGTTCCAGATATATGTGCAGGATATGCAGGTTTGTTACTCAGGTAAACGTGTGCCTTGGTGGTTTGCTGCACCTACCAACCCATCACTTAAGTAGTAAGCCCAGCATCCATTTGCTCTTTTTTCTAATGCTCCTCCCTTGTTATACTTCTCCAACAGACCACAGTGTGTGTTATTCCCCTCCCTGTCACCATGTGCTCTCATTGTTCAATTACCACTTATAAGTAAGAACATGCAGTGTTTGGTTTTCTGTTCCTGTATTAGTTTGCTGAGAATAACGGCTTTCAGCTTCATCCATGTCCCTGCAAAGGACATGATCTCATTTCTTTTTATGGCTGCATAGTATTCCATAATGTAAATGTACCACATTTTCTTTATCCAGTCTGTCACTGATGAGCATTTGGATTGATCCTATGTCTTTGCTATCGTGAATAGTGCTGCAGTGAACATACACATGCATGTATCTTTATAATAGAATGATTTATATTTCTTTGGGGATATACGTGGTAATGGAATTGCTGGGTCACATGGTATTTCTGGTTCTAAATCTTTGAGGAATTGCTACACTGTCTTCCACGATGGTTTAACTAATAACATTTCAACCAACGGTGTAAAAGCATTTGTGTTTCTCTGCAAACTCGCAAGAAACTGTTGTCTCATGACATTTTAATAATTGCCATTCTGACTGGCATAAAATGGTATCTCATGGTTTTGATTTGTATTTCTGTAATAATCAATGAAGTTGAGCCTTTTTTCATGTTTGTGGCTCCATGTATGTCTTTTCTTGGAAATTGTTTGTTCGTGTCCTTTGCCCACTTTTTAATGTTGTTTGTTTCTTTGCTATAAATTTGCTTAAGTTCCTTGTTCCTTCTGGATATTACACCTTTGTCAGATAGATTGCAAAAGCTTTCACCCATTCTGTAGTTTGTCCATTCACTGTGATGATAGTTTCTTTTGCTATGAAGAAGCTTTTTATTTTAATTAGATCCTATATGTCAATGTTTGCTTTTGCTGCAATTGCTTTTGGAGATTTCATCATAAAATCTTTGCCCATGATTACATCTTAAATGGTATTATCTAGATTTTCTTCTAGGGTTTTTATAGTTTTAGGTTTTACATTTAAGTCTTTAATTCATCTGGAGTTAATTTTTGTATTAGGTGCAGGGAATAGGTCCAGTTTCTTTTTTCTGCATATGGATGACCAGTTCTCCCAGCACCATTTGTTAAATAGGGATTCTTTCCACATTGCTTGTTTTTGTCAGGTTTGCAGATCAGACGGTTGTAGATCTGCGGTTTTATTTCTGAGTTCTTTATTCTATTCCTTTGGTCTATTTGCCTGTTTTTGTACCACTACCATGCTATTTTGGTAACCATAACTTTACAGTGTAGTTTAAAGTCAGGTAGTGTGATACCAAAAAGGAGCTTGTATAGTGAGGACAGTCCTAAGCAAAAGAACAAAGCTGGAGGCATCAGTTGTTTTTTATTGCTGAAAAGTATCCCTTTATATGGATATTCCACAATTGTTTATACATTCATTTTTTATTTGTCATCTGGATTTTTTTTCCAGTTTTTGGATATAATTTGCAATGCTGTTATGAATACTGTGCACATTACCTGAATATAGTTTTTTTTTTTAATTTTTGAGTCAATCCTAGTAGTATAACTGTTGCATCAAATGGTAAATTTATGTTTAGCATTTAAGAACTTACCAAAATGTTTTCCACAGGAACTATACCATTTTATATTCTCACCAATAATATATGATGGTCCTGACTTCTCTACATTCTCAAAAACACATAATTGCCTCTCTGTAATTCTAGCCACTTAGGGGTATATAGTGACATCTCATTGGAGTTTTAATTTGCATTTCTCTAATAATGTTGTTGACTTTTAATGTGTTTCTTAGCTATTGATATTTTTTGGTAAAATATCTATTCAATTTTTTTCTACTTTAAAACTGAGTTGTTTTCATAGTTTTAGTGCTATGCAATTCTTTATAGATTCTGATTATGTTCTTTATCAGATATTATTTGAAAATACTTTTCCCCAATGTGGCCTGTATTTTCATTTTCTTAATGGAATCCTCTGAAGAATGTTTTTATCTTGATAATTTCAAATTTATCTTTTTTGATAGAACAAGCTTCTGATGTTATATGTTAGAGTTTGTACCCTAATTTATGGTCCCAAAATTTGCTCCTATATTGTCTTCTATATGCTTTAGGTCTGTGTTCCATTGTTTATTATGGTACAGGTTAAAAGTATAAATTCAGTCTATTTTAATGTGGACATTTACTTGAACACACAGTTTGCTGTGAGAAGACTATTTTTCACAGTTAATTTTGAAACATTTGTTGAAAAATCAATAAAAGTAAAGGTTTATTTCTGGATTTCAATTCTATTACATTGATCTATATGTCTTATCTTTATGCCAGTATCACACACTGCATTAATTGCTATTGTTTCATAGTAAGTATTGAAATCAAGACGTTTAAGTCCTCCAGCTTTGTTCTTCTTTTACAATATTGTTTTTTTGCTATTGTAAGTGCATTGGATTTTGATATAAATATGAGCATCAACTTGGCAGGCTTTAAAAGGAGACTGAGGAGACACTGGATTTTTGTGGAAAGAAGAAACAATTAAATATGAAAATTGTCATCTTGATGATATTATGTCTTCCAATTTAGGAACATGGAATGTTTCTCCATTTATTTAAATGTTCTTTAATTTCAGCAATGTTTTGCCGTTCTGATTATAGACTTACAATTTTTGTTAAATTTATGCATTTTTTTTTCCTTTTTGGAGCTACTGTGAATGGAAGTGCTTCCTACAATGTTTTTTGCTATTTTCTTGTTACTAGGTTATAGAAATACAATTTATTTTCATACTAATTTTGAATCTTTCAATTTTACCAAAGTTGTCTTTTGGTACTAATAGTTATTTTTTGATTATTTGATATAATATTTTCTTCATATATTATCAAGTTATCTGGGAATAAAGAGAGTTTTAATTAATTTATTTATGGCTTATTGTACAAAGTAGAGTATCCAGGACACTTGAATATAAGTGGTAAAAGCAGACATTATTTCTTTGTTCTTGATTTCAGAGACAATGTATCCTGTTGTTATCATTGCATAAAATGTTTGCTGTGAGGTTTTTGTAAACGTTCTTCATCAGAATGATAAATTTTTTTTGCTTTTTCTAGTTTGTTGAATTTTTTTGCTGTGTATGAATATTCGATTTTGTCCATTTCAATGCATTTATTAAGATGATTATGCAGTTTATTTTCTGTACCCTTTGTATTAATGGTTATTACATTGATTATTGTATTGCAAAAGAACCTGTACTCCTTGGATACCTTCCACCTGGACTTGGCATATAATTATTTTGCTAGTATATTAGTGCTTATGTGTTTATGTTCATAAAGGATATTGATGTTCAGCTATCTGTTCCTGTGATGTCTATGTCCATGTGTCCAGGTATGAGATGGGAATTGTTCCCTTCTCCTGTATTCTCTGAAATAAATGGTGAAGGAATATTATTATTTGACTTTTGAATATTTGAGAGAATTCACATGTCAGGTTATTTGGGCATTTCTTATGAAACTGGACTCATCATATTTTATGCCCCAACTCATTTAGCTCTTCCACTTAAATTTTATTACTCACAGGCCTTTCCTTGTCTAATTTCTACCTGCCTTTCAAGTCTCAGCTTAAAAGGCATGCCCCTGTAAGAACAGGATTTAAAACACTTTGCAGTATTACAGAATAGTTTTTCCTTATTTCCTAATGATGCTATGAATGTTTATGCATATGAATAATGTAATTTTTATTCATTTAGTAATTTAAAGAAATCTGAAAAATGGTAGAGTAGGTTTGTGTTTATATTGCATTTTAACAGTTTCATCAAGAACTATTATTTAATTCATCCACAAACCACATCTAATTGTGATCTAAATGAGATTTTTTTAAATGACTTTCAATTGATATTTTCTTGATTCATTTAGAATTCATTCCCCTGTATTTATAGGTGACATCTGTCCTATTGCTCACCAGCCAAGTTTACCAGAAACCAATCTGAGGTCTAACAAAGACCAAACATTATAGGGTTGGTAGGCATCTTAGAAAGAGGTGCTTTTTATAGGATTTGGGGATGTATTAGAAGGTTTTAGGGATGATCTAAGGAACCAGGTACTTTAGGATTGAGTGCAGATAAGCAGCAGTGGTAATTGTACTATCAGGATTGTCCAAAAAATAAAAATTTACATCTGGCACAGTTAAACAGGCAAGAGAGACTTTATAAGAAACAGTTGCAGTTTGGGTTAAGACTATTCCATTAGAAGAGGGAGACAGAACTCAACTCCACTGAAACAAAAAGTTTTTTTTTTTTTTTTTTTTTTTTAATGCTGACGTGATCTATCTAAAAGTACTGGAGGACATTAGGAAGAAAACTGGTCAAGGTGATTAAGCCATCTGTGTTTGCGAATTAGTGAAATTAGGCTTTTACACTCCTACAGGGACAGGGAGACAGGGGTGCTATCTTTCTTAATTGCTCTCAGGTCCTTAAAAAAGACACTTCTGGGTTATAGCATTGGTAAGAGGCTGGGAGAAGATTTATATCTCAATGGGTCAAAAAAAGAATGTAAAATAGAAAATTTTCCGAAGTAAATTCTCTGAGAAAAGTGAGATCAGGGCCTATAGTGAGGAAGAAGCCTGTCTAAGCTTTAGCCATGCTGAGCAAAACCTTAAGGAAGTCTGGGTGAGTATATTGATCACTATTTTCTAAAAAGATGAAAACAAAAGAGCAAGACTAAAACTGTAATTTGTTAAAAAGCAGTAGGCACTCATGGAAGCCTGGAAATGAGGCTATTTGGCCTTTTTTTGTTCCTTGGACAGTGTTTTTTGTTTGTGCTCAGAAGGGATTACAGATAAATGATTGTTTTCCATCATCATTATAGAGTGACCTTATCTGATATTGGGAATTTGTCAAATTATTCATGTTCAGTGGAACACCTAACAGTTGTTACACCAGCTATGAGCTGACAGCTGTCAAATATGTTTATTTCTGTCTGTAACTTGATATTTTTGTGTTCGCTTTTATTTTTGGAAAGAAGAGACATGTATTTCTGTAGATTTGGAAAAGTATATATATTTTAATTTCTCCTGTATTTTATATAGATTACATATTACTCAATGATATTCTGAATTCCCCTTATAGAAACCAAATAGAACTAAAATTTTATGAATCACCCCTATGAAAACCATACAATTTAGAGTATATTGTTTGACAATTTCTTTTACTTTTCCATTGTTAGTATTTTCTCATTTCTTAAATTTCTTTTAGAATTTAACATTATCATCACAATAAACATTTTATCCAGAACCAGAGTAATATAACTTAAAAAGCATTTAAATATAGTTGTAATTATTTTCTCATTTCAAATAAGTTGCTAATGTTTCTCTCTCATTTTTACTTAATTATGTTTATCATACATGTATTTTTAACAAATAAACTTAATGCTGCATATAAAGTTTTTTTATGTTTTTATCATTCTCTCTCTCCAGTCCTCATGTTTGTTAAAAAATAACTCATCATAGGACTGAGTGCTTTGCAAAATAGACTTCGGTTTGATACTTGGGCTGATTATTTGCATGAAGTGCAGCAACAATAATTATTTTTACATAGGTTTTTTGGATTGGATTTGATGTAAGTTGTTTCCCAAGGAATCTCAGATAAGACCTTTTAAAGCCAAGCCCAGCTATGAGTTGATCCTCAAATACCTGTAAGTTGGGTGATCCTCTCCTCTCAAGTTTCCATAATAAATTTGGAGTTTCTGGACCTGTTAGAAAGCAACATACTTTACTGACCACAGGTCAGGGACCCTGTACAGGGACTGTGTAGTCAAGGGTATGAGGCCAGTTTCCCCACTGGGCTTTTATTGGCTCTGCAAGTTGAAATTGACTCCTTAAAGGGAAGCATACCCTTCCAGTCAACGCCTTGATAAAATAACAAATTTCTCCAATTGTGTCCTGTTGCAAAAGAAAAATGGATTCTTATGCACTGGTACAAGCAACCATATTGCCTTGTTAAAAATACTCTGTTTCAAAATTCTAGAGGAATCAGGCAGAGAGAAACAAACACGCTTTAAATTTTGTTCATAGGAGTATAACTTACTCAATTATTAAAAGCTGTAAATAGTTCAAAATAAGTTTCCTTGACTATGAAAAATCAAATGAGGATCAGCAATATTCCAAGCAAACGTCAAAAAGGTTGCTTCAGCTTTCTGAGTTCAGTCCATGTAGTTAATTCTTGTTTTCCTTGATATTCATGAGCATTTTACCTCTTCATGAGTCCCATATATTTTCCTTTATTCTAATATACAATCTCTAAAGTTATCAGAAGCCTGTATTTAAGAGCATCTGTTAAAATTCTAAGGCTCATTATAAACTATCTTTGAAAAGGATTGAAACAAGACAACAATTGTCTGTTAATAGCAACATGTCCAGGGTAGTTACAGTTAGAAACACAATTGACAAGGAATTTTTATTATCTCTGTGATTTATAATAACTTAACATGGCAATCAATTATATACTCAGATATTAGAATTTTAGAAATCCCATACAATTTGAACATATATTAGCATTATTCATTAAGATATAACCTAAAGAAGACTGAACATTATTTTGGCAATCCCATGTACCAAAACATGTCAAATAATCCTGTTTTCCTTTCTTTTCTGGACATTTCATGGGCCCTCTTAAGTACCTGAAAAGCCTGATGCCAGGAAAGATAAATTTGAAACTGAAGTTTGATTTTGGGAAGGCTTTTTATATGTTCAAGGTTTAAAACACATGATATTATGAAATAGAATTCCAGGTTGCTATATTATTTATGTTGCCAAAATGAAGACTCATAAATTATAAAGAGTCAAAAACTTTTATAACCCTTTACAAATTTTGCCAAAGATCATATTAGCACCTTATAAAAGCCTTGTTATATTTTCATTTCAATGCCCAATTTACAGAAAAAACATATAATATCCTTTCTTGAATTTAGTCAATACATACACACAGAGAACCTCTTCTAGAAGATTAATTTCAATAATTCTTCCACCACTTCCTTGAATTTTCAGCTTTTTCTTACATAATTTAACTCAAAACAATCCTTTAGTCCTAGGCAAGTTTACATTTCCATGCCTTCTTACAGTCTTTTACTAAAAAATGCATTATGCTGTTCTTACACACCTTGTATGTAAATCTATTTCTAGTAGTTTCAATTAACTCCTGGCAATTTTTAACTTTAAGGTGAAACTTGGTACATTGTTTTGTGTGCTAAGTTCATGCAAGGTTTACCTTCTAAATTAAGGGTATACCTGTAGTTAGTTCCATATGTCCCAGGGCATTACCAGTTGTGAAGCTGGCAAGCCAAATGGTTCTCAAAGCTCAAAAAGCAGTTTGTAACCTCAAAACATTTAGCAAACCTTGCATCTGAGCTGCATTTTACCAATGGTCTTTAGGGCAATTTTTATTTCTTAATGATTAAAGTCATATAAACTGTAAAGGTACCACAGCATTTACCTTCCCTTAAAAAAAGTATTTGATCCAAGCACTTGTCTTTCTTTAGGCCAAATTAATTAGAGCTCTTTTAACTGACATCACACACAGTATATACGCAGGCAGAAGAAAACGCAGCCACTGGGTGGGGCCCTTTAAGAGACAGGGCTAGGATGCTGGATTGCTAAACAAAACCTTGCCAAGCAGTTATCAACCATGCCTTCAGGATGTAAAGCAAGATGGAGGCTTGATTTCACAACCCAAATCAGAGAATACAGCGATAGTTGGGGGAGGATGGTGGGGGGTAGTGCTAGCCTCATAAAACATCTTCTAAAAGAAAAAAGAAACTTTTAAAAGTTAACTTGCTGATGGGGTAGAGAAGGGGAAAGAAAAAGTGCTTGGGAAGGAACCTCTTATTCTTACGCAAGTGGTTGGTCCACCAGGGAGACAAATGTAAGCTTAATCCGATAGAATTAAACTCCTTGGCCAGAAAAGGGGAAGGCTGAGGCAGCCCTGGGTGGCTGGGAACCAGCCAGCCAGCTGTGCTGCACCGTTAGGCCATGCGTCCCAGACCCAGCAGAGAGTAAGGAGCAACTGGGAGCTGCAGCTCACTGGTCCTGTCCCAAAAAGGAAGGAAATGACCATGAAAAGGCCCTAGGAGAAAGGCCCCGGGAGCTACAAGGGGTGGGGCATGGTTTCCCAACTCTCAGCGGTCCAAGAATAAAAAGGCTTAGAAACAACAGCGAAAGGTTTTGAGTCCCCATTTCACTTACTCTTCTCAAGGCCCCACGTTGCTGCCAAAAGTGTTGCAGGACTTTTCCTCAGTTCAGCAAGACAGGATTTTTGCCTGTCTCACGGCCACAAAAATTTAGACTCACAGACCATTTAAAGGGTGAATAAAACAGGATTTTATTGGGTGAAAGGGGGAAAAAAGTGGAAGAAACAAGGAGAGTCCCTCTGCTAAAGCCTTCCTGCCAACTGTTCAAATAACAGGTTCCACCCGGGAAGAGGAGGGGCCGGGCTCCTCTTTGCTGCAAAGGGTGTGAACTTCCCTAGGCTCCACCCCAGTGAGCAGGCTGGTTGGAGTTTCTCCAGGGACCACCTCCCACCGGGCTGTCTCAAAATGTCCATAATGAGCCATTGTGGTTCCATTCATATCACCTTCATCCAAGATGCGTATCAGCCAGCCATTCTTCATGAGCATTACTCTTCTGAGTGGAAGGGGAAGAAATCATGACCTGCCATGTGCTGACTCCTAAATAGCCTTCAACATATTAATTTTGGTAAAGCAAGTCACACTGTGGCCGGCCAGGTCTCACTAACACAGGCCTCCATAACAACTGTTTTAGTACTGAGTGGCTAAGTTAAATATTAAAAGCAGAGTGAATGCCCTTACACAAAGGCTGGAATGTAACAAAAGCCCACCAAGAGTTTTGCCGAGGCCTTTCCTAGGCCTTGAAGCATGACATGATAACAAAAGAATTCTTAACAGGACCAGTTTAGGATTAAACAGATTATATTGGGGGGGTCTGAAGAAACTCCCTAGGCCTTCACAAACAAGTCTATTGGTACTCTGAAGGAACTCCTTATACCCCCATGATTTAGCAGGAGACAAGAGAGGGATAATTACCCAGCACCTGGACCCATTTAGACTAAGTAAATTTACTGAGACTCCAGAGGAAGGTATTCAGGACTCAGACCTATGTTATAAATTAGAAGAAGTTAATCACTTATGTCTTTAAATGAATGAACACTTACATGTAGACATATAGCTCAGAAGGTATGTAAGCCCTGTAAAACCTTGTAATTTTGAGTTCCTAGTGGTATTTTCCAGGCCTTCTCCCTGTAACTGGTTGAAGAAATAAAAACTCTTTTCCTTCTCAGTTCATCTGCATCTCGTTATTGGGTTGCTAAAGCAGCCGAACCCTCAATTTGGTACAGGAACAACATGACCAATCTTGAGGTCAGTCAATGAGACAGGTAAGCATAATTTTATCAAAGGAAAAGGAAGAAATAGTGATAAGTAATAATAATATGGCCTAGCCTCCAGTAGCATATTTAAGCCACAATAAAATAAATGACTTGCTTTATTTCTTTATTCCATCTATATGCTTTCAAATTTGGATTGTTCCTTGTTATTTCCCCTTTAACTTTTTTGATTTATAAAATACAATCTTTCTGCTTTCATTGTCTCTATTATTTTGGTCTTTGGAGATAATCTATCAGTCTTTTAATAAGCATTTTTTATCGTATCTTCACTAAAAAATAAAGAGTATACTATTTTGGGTACGGATTTTAATTCATTATTAAAATAGCTAGTCCTTAACTATCAATAATAAAAAGTACATAGTAATTAAAAATATTGCTGCTATTCAAATAATCGAGCAATGACTCACTTATGCCCAAATAGAGCACTAGTGAAATGGTAATAAAGCGTTTGGCAGATTTGAGCTATAAGCAGGAAAACATATGGGATATAAATATTGAATAGATGATTTAGAAACAAACAAAGAATTTGAGTTTTATATTGAGATTCATAGCCTGGAATTTTTGTGCTCAAAGCTACTTCAATTAGAACTGGGGAGTCCTTTTGGGATTCACACACTGAGGGAATCTAGTTTCACAGCTGTCTGGACAATATTTCTTTTTAACTGTTTTCTTGAATTAGATAAAACTATGGGCTTATGCCAGGCGTCTTTTAATGTGGAAAATGAAGCCACAATAAAAAAATATTTAAATTCACAGGTTTTGAATCTTTTTTTTTTTTTTTTTTTTTTTGAGGTGGAATTTTCCTTTTGTTGTCCAGGCTGGAGTGCAATGGAGCGATCTCGGCTCACTGCAACCTCAGCCTCCCGTGTTGTAGCAATTCTTCTGTCTCGGAGTTCCCAGTAGCTGGGATTACAGGTGCATGCCACCATGCCTGGCTAATTTTTGTATTTTTAGTAGAGGTGGCGTTTCATCATATTGGTTATGCTAGTCTTGAACTCCTGATCTCGGGTGATCCACCCGCCTTGGCCTCCGCCTCTTAAAGTGCTGGGATTACAGCCCTAAGCCACCACACCAGGCCTGAATTTCAATTCTAGACTACGTGGCTCAACCATTTCAAGTTATCATGGATGAATTACCTAAATTCTCTAAACTTCTGTTTTTTGTCTATAATTAGGGACTCATTACAGTTTATGTGAAAATTTAATAAATTAATAAATGAAAAATGTCTCAGTCCCTGGAATATAAGGAACTTTCCATAAATATTTTCTGTTCTTATTATACAACCTAAACAAGGTAAAGCCTGTGATTGCTTTTCATGATGTGTTTTGCTGAAATTTTAGATTCTTAAAATCATATGATCTATTCATAATAGATATAGAAGACAACTGTAATGTACAACAAAATGTACATAAGGGCTAAATGCTGAGAGTGTATACTGAGAAGAAGTGAGGCATCCTCTTAGCAGGATACTGAGACTTGGAGAGTGTACAAAATTTCAGAATACAGACTGATTTGAAATTATATTTGAGATTTATTTTTATGTTTCGTAACTATGCAATTATTTTTTTTAAATGTATCTACTATGAAGGCACAAAAATTTCTTAAATAAGTGACCTACCGCTCATGGGATGGAAAATAGAGCCTCACTGACAAAATCATGAAGATACTGCAAGCCAATTCAGAGTCTTAGGGCCATTCAAAATGCTGTTTGTTTCCTGACAGCTGAGTATTTTAACAGTACATTTTTACAATCAATCACATGGGGAATATGTGATTTGAGTCTTCATTGAATTATATGACATTTTGTGTGGAAAGAATTATGGATTTGACCAACACCTGGAAACAGAACCTAGGTTAAAAAGTGATTTTCAAATTCAAATTGAGAGTTATTTATAAGATTTGATATTTACAGCTATGGAAATACTGAATTCAACTACCTTTTTTTTTCCTTAAGGAAAACGAGAAGACAAAATTTAAAGAACAGTGTTTTTATTGGTGAGATGACTCTCTGGAATCATGTTGAAAGGGAGTAAATGAATCAGGAATATGCCCTGATACCTGCTACCATGAGGAAAAATAGCTTTAAAAAGGAAAGTAAAATGGGGAGAGATAGCAAAGAGAAACCAAGAATGAAAGATTACAATTTAGCTAACGTTAGTATTAGGTGTTTAATGGTTTCTCAGAAGAACTAAATTTTAATACATTAGCAAATTAAAAAGTGAGAATGCAAGGTCATGTAATGAGAAAATAAAGAATTCAAAATATAAAGGCAATATATATAGATTATTATTGAAAAAAGTGATGATAGCAAGGAGACCTTCATTTTCTATTATTTAGCAGACTGTTATTCAAACAAACATTATACAGAAAATAACCTAAACTGAATTGCTGCAAAAGCCAAAATTGACAAATGGAATCTGATTAAACTAAAGAGCTTCTGCACAGCAAAAGAAACTATCATCAGAATGAAGAGGCAACCTACAGAAGAGTCTTAAATGAGAGTTATCAAATGCTAAGGGAAAATATTTCAAAAATTCTGAGAATTCTATACAGAAAACTATAAAATATAATTTGAATAAAGGCAAAAGATTAAAAATAGTGATATATATGCAATGGTCAATGATTCAAAAATACATATTGTCAAGATGCCAATTTTCTTTACGTTGATAGAGTCTATGAAATTCCAATCCCAGTTAGCATCACAACATGCTGTAAAAGGAAGGTTGATCATTTTTTATTAATAAGGAAATTAAAATCATAATGAGGTAGACTGGTAATTAAATGAAATTAGAGAAATCTCATCTATTGTGTTGAAATTGTACTAAGCAGCTTAATAAATAACATTTCATTAGCTACTAAAATGTCAAGGGCCTACCTTGTGACACACAAACTCTGGTCTAGAGAAAATCACCAAGGCACATGTATTCCAGGATAAATTTAGCAGAATATTTGTAGTAACTGTATTGTAATTTAAAAAATAATCATCATTCACATGTAAATCAATGATGGAATCAGCACTGGCTTCATGAGCATATAACCTGTGCAGACTTTCAGGTGCCCATACTTCAATATCCTCTACTTGGTTTAAGTCTCTGCTGTTACCATCTTAAATTTTCTAATACTTTGGAACTGGGGCTTTCATACTGTCATTTTGAACAGAACTTCGCAAATTATATAGCCAGCCCTGGTAGAATTGGAAAATAATTGATATGTTTATGCAGTAGATTATTACAGCAATGAAATTAAATGAAGCACAGCATTGTACATCAACTCGGCTGTAGCTCAGAAATCAATGCATCCAGTATGACTCCATTCTTATAAACTTGAAAAGCAGAAAAATATACTAATTTTTTTCAAGAATTCACAGATAATTTACATATATACATATATATGTGTGTGTGCATGAATGAAGATAATTTTATCCAATACGTTATCTACTGATTACACCTAAGGAGAAGAGAATGACATGTGATCTACACAAGAGTCTTCTAAGATCTTGGGACAATTTTTTTAAACCAATGTTACTGTAAAGTAGGTTTTTATTGATTCTCCCTATGTGGTTTGTACACTCTTGTTTATGTATAATTTATTCCAATAAAATTAAAATGAGATTATGCAAAATATGTGTTGATTAGAATTAAATGACATCCATGCTTGAATACGGAGAGCAGTAGCTCTTAACTTTATGTTTGAGTGAAAGGGAAGTTAAGTGAAAGAGAAGTAAAAGTTCAAGACAGAAGAAGCAAGTTAAAGAGGGTTCATTTAAATTTTACTTCTCAGCTGATTCCCTAGAACTGGATTCTTCAGTTAGTATACTGTATTTTAAGTGATGGAGTGGGAAAGTATTTATAACAGTGGTTTGGGGAGAACTGATGTCAAGTAAACTTTTGTTTTGTATTTTTTCAGTTTTCAGGACTAGAAAATTTCAGCAAATTTTAGACAAAGAACAAGAAACCATTTAAAAATGTCAATATGGAGCATATATGTCAATATGCCTTGGGCTTGTGTTTGCCTATTTTATTTTTCCTCTAGCAATAGCCTAGAGAAAGTTGTTCTGCTCCTGATGATACTGAAATTGCCAAAGTCGATCGACTAATGAAATGTTTGAAGAAATTCTAGCAAAATGAGAATTCTAGCAAAGTAGGCTGTTAGTAGCTATGCAACCCATAATTAGATTTTTCCTTACCTCAGTTTCTCCCAGGATGTAACTATTTGCCTGCAAACCATGCCCTGATAACCAGGCTAATGATAATGCATGCAAACTAGAGACTCCCACAGTGTCAACTACCACAGGAGAAGCAGCTAAGTAGTTTAAAACTGGATTCAATTTTTCATACCACAGAGTACTGTTTATTGTGCTGGCTAAATAAGTATGAGATAAATGTATGTTTACCAGAAAAAAACACTATGATGATTAAAACGATTGCTTATCATTCTAGCTATAGGGCTTTTATGATTAACAGCCTCAATCATCCTAACTTCTTGTAATTGCCTACATTGTAGCAAAAAGACTGCATCATCAGTACTCAAGCTGCATATTATCCTACAACACTATTGGGGATAACTGAGAAAAAAGACATAGACCTTGAAAAGACCTGGCTTAAAAAGTAGTAATTTTATAAATTGAGTTCACTAATGTCTTTAATGAAAATATTTTAGGTCAAAATCCTCCAGAGAGAAGCAGACAACAAATTAAAAACAATATATTTTAACTACTCCTTCTAGAATACCCCACTAGCAAATTGTGCTGCTTTGGTTTTCGCTAAATCATTGTTTTCTTCTAAAAGCTGTCACAAAATTTTCAAAATTATCTCTTGAAAGTTACATTTGCATTTATCTGATAGTGGCATTTATAACATGTGAACACCTTGAGCAAAATTTGCTGTCTGCCAACTTAGTAATTTGCCTTTTAGAAACTTTGTTTCACTTCAGATATTCAAATACATTTTGCCATTCTTTATAGCATCATGTCCAGAGGTATATTGTTTTCTGCAATGTGTCAAACATCTCAGCAATCTTACTTTAACTCAAACAATACTCCAGTACATTGTAACATAGTACGATTTGGAGGATGTCAGCATCATTCCTGCCTGCAAATATCTTCCCCTTCCAATTTATTCTAAAATTCTAACCTTACTTCTGTTTTCAGACCTTGAATGGTCTCACCGTGAGGCTGAAAATAGAAATTAAGTGCGTTATCTAGAAGGCCATCTTGTTACATCAAAAAGCTGCAAGTAGATTCCCTTTGTGTGCTTTGGATATTTTGATTAAATTTAACAGGGATGATTATATTCACTCATTTAACAATTAATGTTTAAGAACTGAGTGGACTTTTCTAACAAGACATTTTCCAGAAAACCAGTGTCCTGCTGAGACTCAGTTCTCTTAAATCTGAAGGGATGAAGGAGAATGAGAGGTTGTGATGAGAATGCATTTCTTTGAAGAATACGTCCTAAAGCAGAAACCATTCAAAAAAGTAAAGACAAATGTCTTATTTCTGTAACTAAGCAATATAATAAACTCCTAAAGTTTATTAAGCACCATAAAATTATTGTTAACTAACATTTAACCATCCCTATCTTAAGAAGTTGCCTCAATTAAGAGAGGAGATAGCATGTTTACTAAATTTAATGTTCTATTTTAAAAATCCTATTGTTCAACAGATTACTGAGAAATAAACATGACTTTATCATTATAACTTTAAAATCCTGTAACAATTTTCAGTACTTTTTAAAATTGTATTTTTCTATAACTTACAGTTTTATGTTTAATTAGAGCTATATGATAAATATTTGTAACATTAGATCTACTCTGCTGGATACAAATTTGATCGTGTCAAGCTGCCCACTCAGAACACTCAGTTCCCAGGATCAATGTGATTGATTCAGGATTAAACACATTACCCAAGTGAGGAGAAACAAGGGCCCCTGTGAGACTTCAAGGCTATTGGGAAAGAATCAAACTTGCTTCAGGAATTGCTGACCTCTAAGTAGAAAAGCCTGAGACTGAAAGATAAGTTTTTTTGAAAGTTTTCTTATTGCAGTCATATATATGTGTATGGAACTATAGGAACAGAGTTTTGTATGCTATTGAAATTTAGTTGATATTAATTAGAACTGGATTATTATAAGTTTAGAATGTTAAATGTAATCTACCTGGTAATTAGAATTAGGTAAGTATAAATTTGAAATGTTAAAGGTAATCTACCTGGTAACTTGTTATTTAGTATTGTTACCAGGTAGATTACATTTAACATTCCAAACTTATAATAATCTAGTTTTAATTAATGCCAACTAATACTCTGCTTTTATACAGTCTGGTTTCCCCTCCCACGTTTGTGTTGACTTAAATTATAGTTGTATCTATTCTGTGCTCAGTAACATGGACTGATACTTATTTATGCATTTGTCTTTTAAATCCTATAGGAAATAAACTGTGCCTTATAGAGAAATATACTTTTGATTATCTTGACTTTTTTTATTATTTAAGTAGGAAGAACTTGCTATCAAGGTCTAAGTGCTAAACTGGAAAAACTGCTAAATTGGTTATTTTCATTTTATGAAAACATATGCTTGGAGAACCTGTGGATGCTAAAAAGTTTTTATTTCTAAGCTAAATATTTGTTTTTTTAATTTAGAAAATTTTTTGAAGATTATCTGTATATACATACAATATAAATACATGTGTGATAATTATAATTATGTCTTTTATTTTATTATAAACATAGAATGTGTGTCTCTATTTTTCAGTTAATTTCAGTTTATTACCATGAACATGTATTAAAGAGATTATGTAATATTTTTCCAACCTGTCTCACATTTTCACATCACTTATTAAATCAGCAAACATTTACTTAATGCCTATTTCACACTTCCTGAGGACTGTGTGTATTCCGACACACTATTTCATGGTTGTGCATCTCAGATTGTCTTGCAGCCATTCTGTTTTCACATGAGGCCTGACCCATTCACCAGAAAAATGTCTGTCTGTTTACATATGAAGAAGCATAATACAGAGGTTGCAGATGAGGCAAGACATGATAAAGAATTAAGTCATCAAAGTAAGCTTTCCTCCAGTTGGGGGCAGTCAATATGTGGAAATTTTCCATTAGCAAGAAATTTGGAAAGCAGAAGGAAAAGGGTCTTTCTCTCCATTCCTGTTTCACATTACTAGGATCTAGATGACTCCTGCTTCTCCTGGACAGGCCTATCAGAGTTTCAGCTCCTGCCAGGTGTTACTGTCATCTAAGTTCCAATGCAAGATGGTGTTGCTGAATTTTACAGGAACTATTTTGCTGAAGAGATATAGAAGCCGTGTTTGAGATCAATAGCATAGAGAATAAAATACGAAGAACTAGAAACAAAAATTATACATAAAAATTATGAGGAATTTGGAAGTAGTGGAGAGAAAATTTGGGAGGTAGCTGCTTGAATAATAGGGCTGATATGGTTTGGTTGTGTTCCCACCCAAATCTCATCTTGAATTGTAACTCCCACAATTCCCACATGTCACAGGAGGAACTCAGTGGGAGGTGACTGAATTATGGGAGTGGGTCTTTATTGCACTGTTCTTGTAATGGTGAATGAGTTTCATGATATCTGATGATTTTAAAAACAGGAGTTTCACTGCACAAGCTCTCTTTTTGTCTGCTGCCTTCGAAAGATGTGACTTGCTCTTCCCTGCCTTCTGCCATGATTGTGAGGTCTCCCCAGTCACGTGGAACTGTGAGTCCAATTAAGTCTCTTGGCTATGTCTTTATCAGCAGCATAAAAGCAGTCTAATACAGCAAATTGATAGCAGTAGAGTAGGGTACTGCTGAAAAGATATCCAAAAATGCGGAAGTACCTTTGAAACTGGGTGACAGGCAGACATTGGAACAGTTTGGAGGGCTCAGAAGATTGGAAAATATGGGAAAGTTTGAAATTCCCTAGAGACTGGTTGAATGGCTTTAACCAAAATGCTGATAATGATTTGGACTATTAAACAGGGGAGACCTGTGCCCCAGGCACTGGTGCTGCCACCACCCAGACCCTGGAGACTTGGTTCATCACCATGTGCCTGTGCTTCAGACCTCAGGTCTATGGTCTTCACTGGCACCATGAATCAGACAATGACGGTGCTACTGCCACTGCAAAACTGTCTCAGCCTCTCAAGTCTGGGATTACAGGAGCTCACCACCATGCCCAGCTAATTTTGTATTTTTGTAGAGACAAGGTTTTGCCATGTTAGCCAGGCTGGTCTTGATCTTCTGACCTCAGGTAATCCACCTGCCTTGGCTTCCCAAAATGATGGGATTACAAGTGTGAGCCACCTTGCCCGGCCACAAGTAGCTTTTGATAGCAGGGTGAGAATGGACTATTACAGTGGTGTTAGCACCTTACCTGCATTAACAACTTTAATCTTCATAACGACTATTTAAGGTATGTATCCCTTAAAATATTATCACTATTCATAACAACTGTTTAAGGTATGTACCCCTTAAAATATTATCATTATTTTTCAGATGATAACATTAAGGCATAATGAAGTTAGGTAACTTGCTCCACAAGACCCAGCTAGTAAGTAACAGGAGTGTGATTCCAGTCTATGTGTTTTATTTGTGAAGTCTTAACTACTACTTAGTATAACTTTTAAGCCTAATAATATCCATTATTACAAGCACATAAGACCTACATGGTAAAGAAATGAGAGGAACAACCAGGAAAGAACTAAAACAGTCAGTTGAACAACTCCTAAAGGATTGAGTCCAAGATGTGAGTCAGTTTGGAAGTGGCGCTTCCCTAAGTCGAGCCTTTACATGAGACCACAGCCCATACTGACACTTAGATTACAGACTTGTGGTAGGTCCTGAAGCTTCCTGACTTATAGAAACACTAAGATAAAGCCATGTGTTTTTATAGGCTACAAAGTTTTGGGGTAATAGTTTATGTCACAATAGATAATACGCAAATCAACCTTGATACTATAAGGAGGTAAATGCACAAGATTGTGAAAAACAGAGGTAGAAACATTTGGGGTCATCTTGAAAGCTGACTGCCACAGTCCACCCTCCCTCCCCTAATCATCGATATCATGCATATTCAAAATAAATCCACTTTCTCTCAGAGACTGCAGAAACCTCCAAGACCTCCATTATAGGATCCGCTCAAAATTCAAAATCTTTTTATCTAAATTAGGTCCAGGTACAGATGAGGCTATTTGGGTGGAGTTCCATTAGGTATAGCTGTATAAATATTCTCTCTTTACTTAATAAACTGCTGAGACAAGTTATCAAACTTCCATACACCCAACATACAAAGAAAAGACCAGAATAAAACAGCTAACATAAAGATTTCTGCTCATAAAAAAGGAAATGAGGTGCATAAAGAAGTCACCAACTCATCACAATTTTGAAATTCAGTGGAATAAATCTTGGGATTATCTTGATTGTGTTCTAAATCTTGTGAAAAATTCCCCATGAGTCTGCCTTCTCCTGGGCTTTTAGTATTCTCTGATTCATCCATCTGTTTTCATAAAAGGGACAATGTGTTTGCAACTGAGTAATTTTCTCACCAGCTGCCTGCCTATAGAATTTTGGGAATCCAAATTCCTTTTTAAAATTTTGTACTGTTTCTTCAACTTCAGTCTAAGCTTATGATATTTATGTGAAAAAAATATATATATTTATGTATATTATCCTCCTAAAATCTTGTTACTATTCACTCCATTAGACAGGATTTCCCAATTTCAGCACTATTGGTATTTAGGTTTTGAGCTGAATATTTTTTTATGTATGTGTACATTTTTTGTAAATATATTTTTATAATGTGTTTAGAAGCATCTATGGTCTCTAACCATTAGATAATAGTAGCACTTCCCCAAATTGTGATAACTCAAAATGTTTCTAGACATTGCCAAATGTCCCCTATGGTTGAGGAAGCAGAAATTCTCCTAGTTAAGAATTATTTGCACTAGACTGCGATTCTTCAACATAATTGGTTTTATACATTGAGACCTTGAGCTCCTTCTAAGGGTTGAGAGACAATGTCCTTAAACTGCTTATGAGCTCTACTGTTGTTAGATCTCTGAGGTGTACTCCTATCTTTTTAGGGAGACTTTTATCTGACTGAATGGTTCTTTAGTTCTTCAGTGATCTAAAGAAAGATGCTGGAGTCACACCCTTGACCCAGTCTTGGCTTCTGCTTTCCTGGCAATTCCCTGGATACGAGCCTTGCTTGGGAGCTATTCTTAATGTTAAGGTTGTTTGCTACCTGGGAAGGCTGAGAATTTTCAAAACTGTTAATCATTATTCTGTTTGGTTTTTTTTTTTTTTCATTACCTTTTCCTTAGTGTAGCTCTATTTTCTTGCATTTTATTATAAGCAGCAAGAAGAAACCGGGTGGCATGGTTCATTCAATACTTTGGTTGGCAATCTTATTATCTAGATCATCAAGTTCATTTGAGACATTTTCTACTTTTCACATAATTTCAGAAAGTGATGTTGCTAAACTTAATTCTGTTACATAGAAAAGCCTCTCCTTCCCTCAATTTACAGTAGTATTTACCTTAATTACTAGATGCCCTCACCCACAGTCTTGTTAGAGACCAGGAGGGTTCAAGTAAGAGTTTCTTCAAATTACTTTTGTCTTTCACCAACATTTGCTACAAAGCCCTCCTCCCAGTTCCAAAACCAATCCTGTTTTTGTTATAACAGCATACCACTTTTAGGTACCCAAGCATTCATTATTTATTGTTGCACAGCAACCACAAACTTGCAGATTAAAACAACAAACATTTATTATTTTAAAGGTTCTATATGTCAGTGGTCTAAGACCTTCTTAGCTGATTGATTCTTAGTCTTGCCTAAGGCTGCAATGGAGACATCAGCTATGGCTTTGACCACCTGAGGGTTGACAGTGTCCAGAGGATCCTCTTCCAAGCACACTCCCAAGGCTGTCAGCAAGATGCTCTAGTTCCTTGCAACATGGGTCTATGCATGACTGCTCATATTATGTCTTCCACTAGAGCAAAGGATGCATGAGGGAAAATGATTTCAAGACAGAAGCTGCAGTGCATTATAACCTATGTATTGAATACACAATTACTTCTTCAGTATCCCATTCACCAAGCACAACACTGGAACAATATGGTCGAACACTATATAGGGGAATGATTACCAGCAGGCAGGGATCACCGAGGTATGTTGAAGTCTGGCTACTCCATTAGTATAGGTGAAAATTATTCAACCTCTAGAGACTACCACATTATAGCTATTAAACAAATATTGACTGAACAAATTCTTGATGGCAAAACAGTTGGTTTCATTTCATTTCCTTCTGAGTTTTATTAATATTGTTAGATAACACACCTTTAAATGATATTTCTTAATTTCTTTCACTGGATGATGACTTATCCTTAGTAAATGTTAAACTAGTATTCATAATAAGTTTGTAAAGCACGATTTCTACTAAATTTATTTTTTGTGGCCTAGTTACTGTCAATTAAAACTTACCTGATTTATGTTCATTTAATTATATTTGTTTTATACTTTCAAATATTTTAAAAATTTTCAAGGCAAAATTCCTATTTTATATGATTATTTATTCATATATATATATATATATATATACATATATATATCCCCAAAATAATTGAAATCAGGATCTCAAAGAAATATCTGCTCTTATGTTAATTGCTGCATTAATCACAATAGCTAAGATATAGAAACAACCTTCATTTTCATTAATGAATGAATGAAGAAAACATATAAGCATACAAATGAATATTATTCAACTTTAAAAAAGAAGAAGATCTTACCATATGAAGCAACATAAATGAATCTGCAGGATGTTATGCTAAGTTAAAGTCAGTCATGAGAGAACAAAAGCTGCATGATTCCACTTTTATGAGCATCTAAGATAGACAAACTTATAGAAAAAGAGAGTATAACTGTGGTTTATAGGGATGACAGCAGGGAGACACAGGAAGTTGTTCAACTGGTATAAAATTTTAATCATGCAAGATAGGTAAGTTTTAGAGATCTGCAGTACAACATGGTGCCTACAGTTAACAATACTGTATTGTACTCTGAAAAAAATTTGTAAAGAGGGTAGATTTTAAGTTGTGTTCTTATTGCAATAAGAAAAATAAATAAAATAGAGAAAGTATATGGACAGAGAATACATGACAAATCTTTGTTCCTAGAATCTGAAAATATGTTTGTGTGTGTTTATTTTCTGCAGTAGGAAATTATTTGCCCTTTTTTTAAGAAGCAGACTGTAAAGGGTTCATATGATATGAGGATATTAAATATGCTTTCATAAACAACCCCAGGATTCTTATTTAAATATATCTATACAAAATAAACATAAATGTAGCTAAATAAATAACTTTGAAGGGAGAGGATAAAAAATTCTTACTCTCCAAATCGACATAATTTAAACAAGAGATTCTTTAAAAACCCAGATACTGAACTCTAGTGCTGATGAAGCACCACAAAAGGATGCATAAGAAAAAATATTTTTATGTAAGATATTTTACTGATTTTTGAATGAAATTTCCATATTTCTACCAGATAACACACTTATGCATTTGTAGTAAAATTGTGACTTATGCTTTTTATCAATTGCTGCATTGATCATAAAGTGTTGTCCACTTTTATTCCAAGACAGCTATACTAAACCCTAAGTAGGATCAAATAAAAACCAAACAACCTTGAAGGTAGAAAGAACAGAATTTTCTCTAACACAGGACGAAGAAAATTAGATTCAACTTAATGAACCGAGAAAACACTTACTAGAATTAAAATGGTATTGAGATGCTCTCTTAAAGAAATTAGTCAGATTATTCAGTGTGCCCATTGTTTTGGGTTAGCAATTCTACATTTTACCATGTTTCCCTTACTTATTTCTAGAGTAAAATCTAGTTTTACTGTGGCCAGTTTTTATGTGTATAAAATTTGGATTAAAATGATATATTTTAAATTATATTAGGCTAACACACAACACTGAACCAAGATTTATTTCTGTAATAAAAAGAAAATACATACAAACTCATAGATAATATATAATTATATCTTAAAGTGTGTCAGTTATAAACAAGAATCTTCCATTTTACTGTTAACCAAGTAAGTTGAATTCTATGTCCTCATATATGAGAAGGCAGAACATATTGGTGTCTTTTCCTTTCAGTGTACAGAGGCTTGAAGCCATAACTCAGTAGAATGGGGGATAAAAATCAGTGGTGCAGGTATGTGCCAATATAGTATAACTATTGAGAAATGGGAAAAAATGTGAACTTTTTCTATTACTTGTAAATAGTGTCTGCTTATTACATATTTTTTGACAATTTTCCCAAATAAAATATTTTTAAAATGTTTCTTAAAGAAGCATTTTTTGGGGGTGGGGGGAGGTGATGTATTTTATATTCTCCAAAACAGTTTTTCTATGGAATATTATTTAGGCAATTCATGAGAAGTGAAAGAAATGACTTAGAGAAATGATGAAATGCATTTTTGTTCTGTAAGATTAAATCTGTTTGAATAAAATCATGTTAATTAATCCACTCTGTTCACATAGTAAATTTAAACAAATTATTAAGTCAGTCTAACACATAACTCATTGTACTGCATAAGACAATAATTAAATAAGTAAAAAGCATCATTTGGTACTAATCATGGACAATTTACAGTGCAGAATACACAGAGCAATAGTTGTACTCGCCCTCTTCATAACAATGTCAGTGACTCACAAAAGACAGTTCAACAGCTCTGCAGAGGCTCATTCATGAGGAGCAGAAGCAATGTACTTATAAGAGCTTGCTCTTTTAAGAGAATGAATTAAATGGCAATGCCTGTGATTATATCATAATGATTAACTTAAGTGAATATAATGAAGCATGTAGTGAATTTTTAATATCTGTTTCAGAGCAAGTGGTTATCCTAGTCTACTTTAATCTTGGTTATGTTCAAAGTGTATTCTACTAAAAATGTGTGGTTTCAGGGATCAAAATACTCAGGCATCATGTGGAACAAACATGAGAAGTGTAAGATAAATGTTTGCTGGCATATTCATTAAGGTTTCCAAAGTCAACAGTTTTCTTATTCTCTGGCAGTTTTTTCCTCCACATTTCATTTTATGGCCTCATCTTTCTTGTACAAAGGCACATTTATTATATACATGAATTGAATAGACATGGCACTTCTTAGCTCCTTACTTCAGCTGTTACCATGACTGACATAGATCTCTGCCTGGCTAATTTGGTGAAAGCAGTCACAACCATTGTGAAGGTTTTAAAGGAAAAAAAAAAAAACATGAATTGAATAAACATGGCACTTCTTAGCTCCTTATTTCAGCTATTACCATGATCTCTGCCTGGCTAATTTAGTGAGAGCAGTCAGTACCATCGTGAAAATTTTACAGGAAAAAAAACTGGTCAGTGGGGATTGCAACCTGTCTCACTGCTGTGAAAAGACCATGGCTTAATATCACAATAACTTACCCCTAAATATACAGTACTCCTGCGGTTTGTGTTGCGATTATTTCTGAAATCGCCAATATTTTGAATTGCACATGAATATATAAGCTTAAATGCTTAATAAAATATTAAGAGTAAATACAATGGCATTCAGAACATGTAAAATAACCAAAGTTTTTTCTTGCATTCCTACTTTTTCATTTTCTGCAGCTGTTATTGACTGCTGAGGTACAGATTTCCATTGCCACAGACTTGGCCATAGTTTTCATCAGTTGGCAAATTAATTGCTGCTTATTCCTAATTTTATCAACAGAAATTGTACTAGGAAGTTTCTCAATATTTTTAGTTCTTTCTTTGTTTTTCGTTTTACTTTTACTGAGTGTTAACCTATTTTTTCTAAAAACAGACCAAGTAGTGAAAATGCAGTCCTAGCTCTAGACAGGGATTTTAAATCTAGGAAGTGAGGTGAATGTAAGCTGCATAAATTGTTTGGCCAACATAATGTTTTTAAAAACATTAAATGCATCAATAGATGACATGCATTCTTCAATTTTGTCTCCAGGTTTTCGCTTCATCTGATCCTGAAATCACTGCAGTGTTTCACATGAGCTGCAACCATCCAAATTTCAGAATTACAGCATCATAGTCGTTATATATTCTATTCAAATTTTACTTTTAACTACTGGTAAGAAATGTGTAGAGGCTAATAGCTCTAGCCAAATAATTTTCTACTTAGAATAAGCAGATAATTTAGATGGGAATTAAAGGAAGTTTTAATTTTTATCAAATTTTGAGAGCATTCATTATTTTATGATTAGGGAATGGGTTCTTTTATAAGAAACAAATACAATTATAAGACACTACATATGCATGGGTAGAAATAACCCTACAAAAAGTTATAGAGTAATGTCTGACTTCCTAAGGCAAGTAAAGCCCTGACTCTTTATTCTAGGGTTTACAACAGATATAATCTTTTGTATCTTTATAAAATATGCAGATGTATATATATGCATGTGAATTTGAAAAGCACACATTTTAATTTATTATGCACACTCATATGTACATGACATTTTCTTAGATTTTTCTACATACCATTTCTTGGTATGCAGGAAAAGAGCTATTTATTAAATATAAAATGTTTACCTATATGTGATTTAAGTGTTCAGTTCATTTATATTTAATGTAATTGATACGGTAGAATTTACCTCTGCCATTATATTCTTTGTTTTATATATTAGTCATGCTATTTTTTTCCTATCTTCCTTCAAAACAGTCTCCTTTTGTGTTAAATAGGTATTTTCTTGTATATTTTATTATGCTTGTTTAATATCTTTGGAGTTATTTTCTTAGTGGGTATTAAAATCAAAATTTTAATTTAAAACAATCCATTTCATATATATGCAAACCTAATTTTAATAATATACAAAGACTTGGGGCCAGGTATGGTGGCTTACACCTATAATCCCAGCACTCTGGGAGGCTAAGTGGGGGCAGATCACTTTAGCTCGTGAGTTCAAGACCACCCTGGGCCACATGGTAAAACCTCATCTTTACACACATGCACACACACACAAAAATACAAAAATTAGCCTAGCATGGTGACATGCATCTGTAGTCCCATCTACTCTGGAGGCTGAGGAAGGATAGCTTGAGCCTGGGAGGTGGTTTGTGCCACTGCACTCTACAATAAAACCAGACCTTGTCTCAAAAAATTGTTTCTTCTAATATTTACTTCTGTAGTTACTTGCATTGGTGCTCTGTATTTCTTTGTGTATATTCAAGTTACTATCTAATGTGCTTACAGTTTAGCCTGAAAGACTCCTTTTGGTGTTTTCTGTAGGGCAAATTTTCAAACAGAAAATTTCCTCAGTTTAGTTTATCTGAGAATATTATGTTCTGTCTTCATTCTGGAAATATAATTTTGCTTCACAGAAGACTCTTAGTTGATCTTTTTCTTCTTTTAGAAATTTAAGTTTACATGTTAATTTAAGGAAAGCCCTGGTGTGCGCAGACTCAGGCTTGGTGCCCTGCATCCCAGTCACTCTAACTCTGGCTGAAAGAGGCCAAGGTAGAGCTCAGGTCATGGCTTCAGAGGGTATAAGCCCCAAGTTTTGGCAGCTTCCATCCAGTATTTGGCCTGTAAGTACAGAGAAGTCAAGAATCAAGGTTTGGGAATCTCTGCCTAGATTTCAGAGGATGTATGAAAACACCTAGATGTCCAGGTAGAAGTTTGCTGCAGCAATGGAGCTCTCATGGAGAACCTTTGCTAGGGCAATGTGGAAAGGGAATGTGGGGTAGAGCCCCCACAAATGGTCCCCACTGGAGCATTGTGTGAAGGAGTTGTGATAAAAGAGCTACCATCCTCCAGATGCTAGAATGGTAGATCCACTAACAACTTGCACTGTGCACCCAGAAAAGCTGCAAACACTCTATGTCAACTGTGAAAGCAGATGTGATAGGGCCTATGAACTTCAAAGTCCAAGGGATGGAGCTGTCCACCTCTTGCATCAGCATGACCTAGATGTCAGACATGGAGTCAAAGGGGATAATTTGGGAGCTTTAAGATTTAACTGCCCCACTGGATTTTGGACTTACATGGGGCTTATAGCTCCTCCATTTTGGCCAATTTCTTCTATTTGAAATGGGTGTATTTACTCAATGCTTGTATTCCCATCATATATAGAAAGTAACTAACTTACTTTTGATTTTACAGGCTCATAGGAAGAAAGGATGTGCCTTGTCTTAGGTAAGATTTTGGATTTGCACCTTTGGGTTAGTGGTGGAATGAGTTAAGATTTTAGGGGACTAATAGAAGGGCATAATTATGTTCTGAAATGTGAGGACATAAGATTTGGGAGGGACCGGGGGAAGCATGATATAGTTTGGCTGTGTTCCCACCCAAATCTCATCTTTAATTGTAGTTCCCATAATTCCCACATGTCATGGGAGGGAGCTGGTGAGAGGTAATTGAATCATGGGGTGGTTACTACCATGCTTTTCTCATGATAGCAAGTGAGTTCGCATGAGATCTGATGGTTTTGAGGGGATTTTCTCCTTTTGTTTGGCACTTCCCTCTTGCCTGCCACCATTTAAGACATTCCTTTGTTCCTCCTTCACCTTCTGCCATGATTGTGAGGCTCCCTTAGCCATGTGGAACTGTGAGTCCATAAAACCTATTTTTTAAAATAAATTATGCAGTCTCAGGTATGCTTGTATTAGCAGCAGGAGAACAGACTAATACACTAATCAAGAGAAAAATTCTTCAGCAGAGTGCACGTGGGAGTTGTCTTTGCTCCAATTTTTCAAGAAAAACATGGAGAGAGAGAAGAATAACTCAGAGACTTGAATTCCCAGCTTAAGCACCATACAAATATATAGTCTTCTATATTGGTCCTAAGAGAAACCCATGTCTCTTGTAGCCATATGGGTAAGATTACTGAAAGTCAAACCCAGACTATCACCCTGTGAGTTGCTGAATTGGAATGCAAATAGAAATCCCAGCCGCACAAGATGCCTACTAGTAAAGTAAAAGCAAGGGGCCAGGCATGGTGGCTCATGCCTCTAATCCTAGCACTTTGGGAGGCTGAGGTAGATTGCCTGAGCTCAGGAGTTTGAGACCAGCCTGGGGAACGTGGTGAAATCCCATCTCTACTAAAAATAAAAAAAGATAAAAAATAAAAAAATAGCCAGGCATGGCAACATGTGCCTGTAATCCCAGCTACTCAGGAGGCTGAGACAGGAGAATCACTGGAGCCCAGGAGTCAGAGGTTGCAGTGACCTGAGAGCCCGGCATTGCATTCCAGCCTGGATGACAGAGTGAGACTCAGTCTGAAAAAAAAAAAAAAGAAAGAAAGCAAAGAAAAAAAAGTAAGATCAAGGATGAGAAGGAATGGAATCTTGAAAGTTAAAATCCAAAAATGTGGGAAGACTGTCATGAACCTACGGACCTTGAGTTTCTAAATCTGATAAGTCTGTGCCAGAAAAATCAGCCTCTCTACCTCTAATTAAAGTTGCCTCTCAGTCTTCTGAGAGGATTAAACCTGCACTGTCTGAGGAAACTCTAAGTGCCTCCTCTGATACAGTTGCCTTATAAGACAATGCTGATTCTTTTTAGGTTCCACCTTCATCATCCCTCTTTGCTTCTAGAACTAAAACTAGATTCAAGTCCTGGCAGATGCCCATGAGGTGCAAAGTTTGACCTATGAGGAACTTTACTACATATCCCCTCCAGAAAAACTGCTTAAGTTTTCTAATCAATACAGACAGAAATCCAGGGAATATATAAGAGTGTGGCATAATAGTTGGAGGAACATAAAACTGGATGAGGTCAAATTGATGGATATGGGCCCACTAAGCAGAAAATATACATTTAATGCTGTGGCCTGGGAAGTTAGAAACAACTCTTACGGTATGCTTCATTGGTTGGCTGAAACATGTATCAAAAGTTGGCACAGAATGAGAGAGCTAAAAGTGCCTGATATGCCTGGGTTTACTAGAGATGAAAAGATTCAGAGGCTTAAGGACATTGGAATGTTGAGTGGATTTGCCTTTTAAGACCTACTCACTCAACCTGAGAGGTGTAGAAGACACACATTTTACCACCATTGGAAGAAATACATAAGTGAGGAAGGGCCCCAGCATTCTTTAAGGGCTCGGTGGTGTTTCTTCTGCAGAACAGAACTAATGGTGGGAATGGTAGTCACTGAATTAGGAAGCTTAAATACATTGAGAATAATTAGATCCCAGGATAAGAGAGGCCATGTGGCAGCACTCAGCTGTCAAAAGCAAGATGAGCACAGTTAAGATAATGAACAGTAGAGTCAAAGCCATAATCAAAATAATTTGCACAGACCTGTAATGTTAGCTTTTTGATTATTGTGTTCCCAAAAATAAAATAGATGAAAAGATGACTAAATTCTTATCTGATATGTACAAGCAGAAACCTACTAGGTTAAGTGAACAAAAATCTAACCAGAATCATGAAAACAGTGTATCATTTCTCAATTCCACGATGAGCTAGTTTACAGACCCAGAATCCCTTGAATGAAGTGGAGGCTGGGTCCCCTTGAAAAAGGATTCTGGTACACTATCAAAAATGTACATTGTTAATATTTTTCCAGGACTTCCCAAAAGGATGTTTTGCAAGGTAAACTGTTCCTTGGGGGGAAGAAAATAATCAGATCTTTCAGAGACTGCTGGACACTGGCTCTGAACTGACACTAATTCCAAGAGACCCAAAAACATCACTGTGGTCCACTCGTCAGAGTACATTCTTATGGAGGTCAAGTGATCAATAAAATTTTACCTTCAGTTCATCTAAGAGGGTACCCAATGGATCTCCAAGTCAATTCTCTGGTTATATCTTCAGTTTTGGAATGCTTAATTGAAGTGGATACATTCAACAATATGCAGAATCCGCACATTGTTTCCCTGACATGTGGAATAAGAGCTATTATGGTGAGAAAGGCCACATGGAAGACACAAGAACTTCATTTTCCTAGAAAAACAGTAAACTAAAAACAGCACCATATTTCTGGAGGGATATAAAGGATTCAAGTGCCACTCAGATATTAGTGCCACTGTCAGAGACTTGAAGGATGCAGCAGTGGTGATTCCCATCACATTCCCATTTGACTGTCCTATATGGCCTGTGAGGAAGACAGACGGATCTTGGAGAATGACAGAGGATTAGCTAAACTAATCAGTTGCTGACACCAATTGGTTTTATTGCTTGAGCAAATAACACAACTTATAGTACCTGATATGCAGCTATTCACTTGGTGAATTGTCATTGGTGTTTTTCATCCCAGTTAATAAAGATCATAAGAAGCATTTTACTTTCAGCTAGGAAATCCAATACACCTTCTCTATTAAAAACCAAGGGTTATATAAACTCTCCAGCACTATGCCATAATTAATTGGCAGGTATTTGATCAACTTTCTCTTTTACAATATATAGCACTAATCTTATTACACAGACCAATACATATATCACACATATTCTCATATGTAAGGATAACACTATGCTGATTGAACATAGTGAAGAAGAAGCAGTAAATATTTATGTTTATGTGCCAGAGGGGGGAATTAAATCTAAAAAAGTTCAGGGGACTTCTACCTCAGTGAAATTTCCTGGATTCCAGTGTTGTGGCATGGTGTGGAGCATATCGAAATGTCTCTTCTAAAGCGAAGCTTAAGTTGTTGCAGCTGGCACCTCCTATAGCCAATAATAGGGGCATAGCATGATTCTAGTGAGCCTCTGTGATCTAGAGCTTCTTTGGATTTTGAAAGCAACATATTTCTCATTTGGATGTGTTGCTCTGGGACACTTACTAAGTGATCCAAAAAGCTGCTAGTTTTGAGTTGGTCCCAGAACAAAAAAAGAAAAAAAAAAAAAAAAGGATCTGTGACAGGTTCAGTCTTCTGTGCAAGCTGTTCTATCACTTAGGCCATATGATTCTGCTGACCTAATGGTGCTTGAAGTGTTAGGAGCAGATAAAATTACCGTGCGGAGCTTTGGTCAGTCCCCTGTCAGTTAACTGCCATGCAGCCATTTAGAATTTTGAAGCAAAGCCCTGACACCCTCTGGGGATAGCTACTAATCTTTTGTTAAATAATTTTTACAAATTATCTGCGCCTTTGTAGAAACTGAAAGATTGAGTATGGGCCACCAAATTACCATGGGACCTAAGTTGCCTATCATGAATTATGTGCTTACTGACTCACCAACCCATACAGTTGGGCATGCACAGCAGCATTTAATCATCAAATGGAATTGGTATATATATGATCTGACCTAAGCAATCACTGAAGGCACAAGTAATTTATGTGAAAAAGTGACCCAAATTTCCATGGTACCTGCTTCTGCTAAACTATCTTTTCTCTTTTTGCTCTTACCCATGGTCTCATGGAAAGCTCCTTAACATCAGTTGACAGAGAAAGAGAAGACATAGGTATGGTTTACAAATGGTTCTCCGTGATATCCAGCACCAAATGATAGTGAAAGGTACAGCACTACAGCCCCTTTCTGGGACATCCCTAAAAAATAGTCGTGTAATTGTCCCAGTCAGCAGAAATTTGAAAAGGGCACCTGGTTGTTCATTTCAAGGAATTTCATTGAGGAAAAAATAGTGATCTTCCTTCAAATGGAAAGATGTGCAAATAATATACTGAATCATAAACTGTGGCCAATGGTGTATCTGGATGCAAGGGATTGAAAGAAACCTGATTGGAAAATTAGTGACAGGAAAATCTGGAGAAAAGATATGTGAATAGGCATGGCACAGTGGCTTATGCCTGTAAACCCAGCACTTTGGGAGGCAGAGATGAAAAGGTTGCTTAAGCCCAGGGCTTTGAGACCAGCCAGGCAATATGGTGAGATCCTGTCTCTAAAAAATACAAAATTATCTAGGTGTGGTGGTACATGCCTGAAGTTGCAGCTACTTGGGAGGCTGAGCAGAGAGGATTCCTTGGGCCCAGGGGTTGGAGGCTGCAGTGAACCGTGTGGTCAAACCACTGCACTCCTGCCTGGGCAACAGAGCAAGAAAAAAAAAAAAAAAGATATGTTTTTAGTTTTTAGGCCTCTCTGCATGGTGAAAAGCATAAAGATCTCTGTACTTTATTTCAGTGCCCACCAAAGAACAACTAAAGCAGAGGAGGATTTTAATAGTCAAGTGGATAAGATGAACTATTCTGTTAATTCCTGCAACCTCTTTCTATAACTTTCTTTCTTTTTGCCCAATGGGCTCATGAACGAAGTAGTCATGGTTGCAGGATAGAATTATACATAGGCTCAGCAATATACACTTCCAGCAAGGCTGACCTGGCTATAGCCATTTCTGTAGCCCCAATATTTGCCAATAGCAAAGACCAACACTGTCCCCTCCAACACCCCCACACATATTGCACCATTCCCCAGGGTGATCATCAGCCAGCTACCTGGTGGCAGGTTGATTACATTGGACCACTTTCATCATGGAAAGGGCATTGCTTTGTTCTCTCTAGAACAGACACTTATTCTGGGTACAGATTTGTCTTCCCTGCTTGCAATACTTCTGCCAAAATAACTATTCATGGACTTACAGAATGTCATAGCCACCATTTTGGTATTCCACTCAACACGACTTCTGATCAAGGACCTTACTTCATAAAAAAAGGAATGTACAAATGGATTGCACTGGTCTTATTGTGTTTCCCATGATTCTGAAGCAGCTGGTTATAGAATTGCGGAATAGCCTTTTGAAAACTCAGTTACAGTGCCATCTAGAAGGCAATAACTTGCAGGACTGAAGCAAGGTTATCCTCCAGGCTGTACATGCTCTGAATTGGTATCCCGGTGCTGTTTCTGCCACAGAGTTCATAATTCCAAGAATGAAGGAGTGGAAATATGAGTGACAACACACACTATTTGCTAGTGTCCAACTATAAAAAATTTGCTTCATATTCATGTAATTTTATGCTTTAGTGCTCTAGCAGTATTAATTCCAAAAGAAGGAGTGCTACTACCAGGAAACATGATAATTCTACTGAATTGAAAGTTAATATTGCAACCTAACCATTTTGGACTATTCATGCTTCCAAATTAATAGGCAAATAAGGGCATTACTGTGCTTGCTGGTATGATTTTTCTGGTCTACCAAGGAGAAATTGGACAATGGAGGTAAATAAAATTACCTTCACAATGGAGGTAAAGAAAAGTATGTCTTGAATACAGAAACTAGGGTATCTTACTAGTACCACACTCTGTGTTTGAACTTAATTTGAAAACTACAAATACACAATTTAGACAGGATTACTAATGGCCCAGGCCCTTCAAGTATGGAGGTGCACTGCACCAGATAAAGAACAATTAAGTAAGGTGCTTGTTGAAGACAAAGGGAATATGGGATGGATAGTGGAATAAAGTAGTTATGAATACCAGCTACAACCATGTGACCAGTTACAGGATTAATTATTCTAATTGTCCTGAGTATTTCACCTATGTTATGAATATGTGTGTAGGAATTATATTTCTTTTCCTCTGTTATTCTTTCAACATGTAACATAAGATGTACTGACCGCATATGATATTTATGTATTATTAATTTTACATTGTATTATTTCAGTTATGAGCTATAAAGGAGAAGGGTAAACATCAATCAGATACTTTGTATCCTCTTTGGAGGATGGAGTCCTGTATGTTCAATTGTACACAGAATAGTTGTATTATGTTAAGTGAAAGTATAACCTTGTTACTGTTGTTATTTTAGAGATCAATTACTGCTTAAGAAGAGGCATATGGGTGCCAAGTTGACAAGGGGTGGACTTGTGATGGTTAATTTTATGTGTCATGTTGGAGAGTGTTTGAGATGAGATTAACATTTAAAATGATAAAATCTGGGCAAAGCAGATTGCCCTCTATAATGTGAATGGGCCTCATGCAATCAGTTGAAGTCTTGAAAATAACAAAAAGACCAGACTCCTCAAGCAAGAGAGAAAGTCTCCAGCACTGCGTTTGGATTTGGCTCCATCAGCATTCCTGGGTCTCTAGGCTTCAAGCCCACACTGTAAATTTTAAAGTTTCCATCTTCCATAATCACACAAGTTACATCTATGTAATAAACCTGTATAATCTATGTAAATAATAACTTGTAATACATTTGTTAAGTATATAAATATTTTGATTCTCTGAAGAACTCTGACACACTATTCTATTTCCTTCTGTCTCCCAGTGATTCTGATGAGAAGATTAGCTGTTTTCTTATTGGGGTTCATTTGTACATGATGAGTTGTATTTTTCTTGTTGCTTTCAAGATTTTTGCCTTTATTTTTCAACATTTTTATGATGTGTCTTTGCATTTCTTTGAGTTTGCTCCATGTCTTGGATATTTAGATTAATGTTTTTCACCAAATGTGAGAAGTACTTGGCCATTTTGTATTGAAATGGTCTTTCTGACACTTTATGGGCCTCTCAATATGCTAATGTTGGTATGCTTAATGATATGTGCAGGTCTCTAATGTTATTCAGATTCCCAGAAATACAGATTCCCAGAAATACATTGGAGGTTTATAAAACCCACCATGGACATCTCATTTCTTTCTTTTTTTCATTGTTTTGGTCAGCCTGTTGTTAGGCATAATTGATAACAGCAGCTTAGGGAGCTAAAATATGAAAGAATTATCTCTGACTATTTTTAATAAGCACTCTGGTAATAAGGCTGTTCACATAGAGCAAGTTTTGATTCACATCAAATAAAAACAAGCCCTAAGAATGAAGCTTTTTAGCAAGCTGCTAAGCAAACCAAATAGTGATGATTCTCTGGTGATCTGAGTTTGATGGAAGGCCAGAACCTTTTTGCCTCTTCCAGTGGCTCCTAGGTGCCAGGTTTTCACAGCTACTATTCATTAGGCTGTAGATATTCAAGTCTACAAGGGAGCTAGCAGAGATGGATGAGATTAAGACAAATCAAAATGATATAAAGCCCACTCTTGTTACTTAGACTTAGCCATTTATCTTATGTAAATATTCTTCATATTGCTGGATCCTTTGATCTCCAAAATTATGAAAAAGTTTTTGACTTTCTTTTCAGTGTTATTGGTATATAATTACGGAATAGCCTATTGTTGCTTTTATTAAAGCTGAGTTTTAAGAGATTTTATTCTAGTATTCTGGAAGTGTTTTCCTCCTCTATCAATGTGTATTTCCTTAGATATTTATTCTAGGGTTATAGTTATTCATTGAGTCCTTCATTTTCCTTACATTATTTTTATCAACATTTTTATTCACGTTACTTCTGTTTGAAAGATAATTGTCATGCTTGCTTTGGCAGCACATATGCTAAAATTAGAATGATACAGAAAGATTAGCATGGCTCCTGCTCAAGGATGACACACAAATTTGTGAAGCATTCCATATTTTTAAAACATAGTACTGGTCCCAAAACAGAGATATAGACCAATGGAACAGAACAGAGGCCTCGGAAGTAATGCCACACATCTAAAACCATCTGATCTTTGACAAACCTGACAAAAACAAGCAATGGAGAAAGGATTCCCTGTTTAACAAATGGTGGTAGGAAAACTGACTAGTCATGTGCAAAAAGCTGAAAGTGGACCCCTTCCTTACACTTTATACAAAAATTAACTCCAGATGGATTAAAAATTTAAACATTAGACCTAACACCATAAAAACCCTAGGAGAAAACCTAGGCAATACCATTCAGGCCTTAGGCATAGGCAAGGACTTCATGACTAAAACAGCAAAAGCAATGGCAACAAAAGCCAAAATGACACATGCGATCTAATTAAACTTAAAAGCTTCTGCACAGCAAAAGAAACTATAATTAGAGTGAACCAGCAACCAACAGAATGGGAAAAATTTTTTTGCAAGCTACTCATCTGACAAAGGGTTAATATCCAGAATCTACAAAGAGCTAAAACAAATATACAAGAAAAAGCAAACAACTTCATCAAAAAGTGAGCAAAGAATATGAACAGGCACTTTTCAAAAGAAGACATTTATGCAGCCAACAAACATGAAAAAACGCTCATCATTCCTGGTTACTAGAGCAATGCAAATCAAAACCACATTGAGATACCATCTCATGCCAGTTAGAATGGCAATCATTAAAAAAATCTGGAGATAACAGATGCTGGAGAGGATGTGAAGAAATAAGAAAGCTTTTACACTGTTGCTGGGAATATAAATTCGTTCAACCATTGTGGAAGACAGTGTGGCGATTTCTCAAGGATCTAGAAATAGAAATACCATTTGACCCAGCAATCTCATTACTGGGAATACATCCAAAGCATTATAAATTGTTCTTTCATAAAGACACATGCACACATATGTTCATCGTGGCACTGTTCACAATAGCAAAGACTTGGAACCAACCCAAATGCCGATCAAGGATACACTGGATAAAGAAAATGTGGCACATATACACCATGGAATACTATGCAGCCATAAAAAGGAATGAGTTCATGTTCTTTGCAGGAACATGGATGAAGCTGGAAACCATCATTCTCAACAAACTGACACAAGAACAGAAAACCAAACACTGCATGTTCTCACTCATAAGTGGGAGTTCAACAGTGAAAACACATGGACACAGGGAGGGGAACATCACATACTGACATCTGTTGGGGGTGGGGTGCGAGGGGAGGGATACCAGGGGTTGGGGAGATTGGGGAGGGATAATATTAGGAAAAATATCTCATGTAGGTGAAGGGGGGTTAGATACAGCAAACCACTATGGCATGTGTATACCTATGCAGCAATCTTACAAGATCTGCATATGTACCCCAGAACTTAAAGTAAAATTTAAAAAAAAAAAAAAGGAAAAACTACAAAATGAAAAAGTCTGGAGACAACAGATGCTGGAGAGGATGTGGAGAAATAGGAATGTTTTTATGCTTTGTGGGACTGTAAATTAGTTCAGCCATTGTGGAAGAGAGTATGGCAATTTCTCAAGAATCTAGAAATAGAAATACCATTTGACCCAGCAATCCCATTACTGGGTATATACCCAAATGATATAAATCATTCTAAAAAAAGAAAGAAAGAAAGAAAGATGACTGTCATGCATATTGTAACTTAGCTATACCCTCTACACAAGCAAATGCCAATTTTATTTTTACTTTCTTTCTACAAGTATACAATTGTTTCCACTTACCTCAGGATTAAAAAAAAGTAACTTATCTTAAACAATCTTACAATATGACTTCCAAGACATTTGCTACTAACATCCCAAGATATTGGATATAAATTGTAGATGAACTTATCTTCTGACTTTGAAATTAGTAAAAGCAACACAATTAATTGGAATTATATACGTCTTGTTAGGTGTGACATATTAATTAACACACCAAGTCTGAATTCACCAAGTAGGCATTTGAACCTCGGGCAAATATTTTACATTTATTTATTTATTTATTTATTTTACTTATATATTTTTTGAGATGAAGTGTCACCCTGTTGCCTAGGCTGGAGGGCAGTGGTGTGATCTCAGCTCACTGCAACTTCTGCCTCTGGGTTCAAGTGATTCTCCTGCCTCAGCTCCTAAGTAGCTGAGAATACAGGCATGTGCCACACGCATAGCTATTTTTTTGTACTTTTAGTAGAGATGGGGTTTCACCATGTTAGCCAGGATGGTCTCGATCTCCTGAAGTCATGATCCACCTGCCCCAGCCTCCCAAAGTGCTGGGATTACAGGGGTGAGCCACCGTGCCTGGCCTAATTGAAATTATCTATGCTTTGTCATTTGTGACATTAAATAACACATAAAAATCTGAGTTCACAAAGTGGGCATTCAAACTTTGGGCAAATATTTTGCCTTCTTGGGTTCAATTTCCTGAGTTTCAGTGTAGGTATCAGCACTGCTGTGTGAACCAAGAATCAAATAAGTTAGAAAACACAACTCAAATGTCAGTTAGTGCTATTTCCTAAATATTATGTATTCTAGAAAAGATTTATAAGCAAAAATTTGATGAAAAGTCATTATCTTCCAAATCAAATAAGACAGCCAAAACATTATTGCAGTTTAATGGAAGAATCTGATACTGTGTCCTTAGAAAAGAATAACTGGAAATAAGTGATGTAAAAAGCTTTCCAACACATATAATTTTTTTCCTGTGCTTTTATATAGCAGACTGGCATACTGCATTCAACCTTGAAAATGGAGAGTGGATGGGCAAACATTTATCATCATTTATAGTCATTTTCGAAGCAAGAATGATACTGTTTCTGTCTTCCAGTTCTGAATATTTCAAGCACAATTTTGCTGTAAAGCAGTTTATCAGCTTCTTCATATTTTAAATAAAATATCCCTTTAAAAACATAATTGCTCTCACCCAGTATCTAGGCTGTTCTTCTCTCCTATAGTAATCAAAAATCTATTATTTAGATGAACTAAATAAATTAGTTATGTATAATAAAGGCTAATTTAACTCTTTACTTCTTTCTCTGAATGTTATTTACAACATAATATTCGGAAAATTATTTTATTTCCAAAGTATTAAAATTCTTGGGCAGGTTTATACAATTCTCAGGAAATAAAAGATTTCCAGAGAATTGAGACTATATATTTAGCTGGAACCTCTGCAGCTAGTGTGTCTTTCTTATGATCATAAGAACAACAAAAAAAAATCGAAATGACAGCCTACTCAACAACTCATGGGTAGTTCAATGGTGCCTTACCTGCAGTATGCCAAACAAATGGATCATCACTTTCCTTCCTGCAAATTAGTCACGTTCCTACATTATTTAATCAGTGCATAATACTATCTTTCATCAAATTGTGGAAGAAATTATCTATTACTTCACTCACTTATCCAATCCACTAAAATTTCAGCTTATGTCACCTCCTAAATATTCATATCTGTTTGCTCTGTTGTGTCTTCACTGACATTAGCTTAGCTTAAGTTAATATTACTCATTTCACAGATACATCCCCCTAACTAATGTGTCTGCAGGTATAAATTTCTTCATCCAATTCATTCTTTTTACTGAAGCTGGTGTGGTATTTTGAAAGTGTAAATAATAATGTCCCAGGCAGGCTTAAGTCCAATCAGTGCTTTTCCATTGTTGCTAATGTAAAGCTTAAAATTCCTAAGACAAGGACTTTTTATTTATTGTATTTATTTATTGTTCTCGTCTCTGCCTACCTATTATTTAATAATGTTATTTCCTTTCATTTCTAGCTTTGAAACTAGTGGTGTATTAGAATATGGTTAACAATCAGTTTTCTGGGATAAATGAAGCCAGGATTTATATTATTTGCCATTATCTGTGGTATAAATCATCATATGTGGCTGGTATCAAGTTAACATGATATCAATGAATGTAAGGATGGGAAAAGATGCACAAAATTAGCTTCCCTGAGCAAGTCCAGCTTGACTCCTACACACGACTGGTTCTAAACACTTGAGTCTTTGCATATGTTATTTCCTAAGCTTAGACCACTGCCCCATCTCTCTGTTTTCATTCATCTTTGTTTCCAGGCAAATATTAAGTTCCTATTTCTTCAGGGAAACCTTCCCTAACTCACAGACTAGATCAAAACACTTTACAATGTAATCTTCTAACATCTGTACTTTGTAAAATTCCTGTCTTGTATTTCCTATTATAATTTTTAATGTATTTAATAATTATCTAACTAACATATACCTATCTTCCAATAGACTATGCAAACAAAGGCAGTAGAGATCATTATTTTGTTTGTTTCATTTTGCTTTTACTTTTGGATGTCTAGACTAAGTCTCTGGCACAGTGTATATTCTCATTAAATATGAGTAAGATGTATAAATAAAATATACAAAGAGAAAAGAACGTTTCAATGATGCACCAAAATACATTTATTTGTCACTTTACCAGGAAAAATGCATGAAAAAAATCAGATTATAATTGTCTTAATAGCTGCTTAAATTCTCAGAAGCCAGGCAGGCTTTCTGTATTAAAAACAATTCTCTATTAATTACATATGTAATAAGAACTGTGAATTGCCTTTCATAACATCCATTCCATCCTCTTTTAGTTACTTTTTTGGACCTCTAAAAATTACATATTTGAATCTTCTCTACAGTAAGGGGTCTGCATGTAAATTGCTTTCCTCTAATAAGAAAAATGCCCCCAGAGAAGAAGTCAAATTGTCTCTGTTTGCAGAAGACATAATAATATATTTACAAAACCCCACTGTCTCAGCCCACAATCTCCTTAAGCTGATAAGCAACTTTAGCAAAGTCTCAGGATACAAAATCAGTGGCAAAAATTACAAGCATTCCTATATACTAATAATAGACAAAAAGAGAGCCAAATCATGAGTGAACTTCCATTCACAATGCTACAAGAGAATAAAATATCTAGGTATACAACTTACAATGGATATGAAGAACATCTTCAAGGAGAACTACAAACCACTGCTCAAGGAAATAAGAGAGGACACAAATAGATGGAAAAACATTCCATGCTCATGGATAGAAAGAATAAGTATCATGAAAACGGCCATACTGCCCAAAGTAATTACAGATTCAATTTATAGTTTACTTTGGGCCATACTGTCCCAAGTAATTTATAGTATCCCTATCAAGTTACCATTTACTTTCTTCACAGAATTAGAAAAAAAATACTACTTTAAATTTCATATGGAACCAAAAAAGTACCCATGTAGCTAATACAATCCTAAGCAAAACGAACAAAGCTGGAGGCATCATGCTACCTGACTTCAAACTTTACTACAAGGCTACAGTAACCAAAACAGCATGGTACTGGTACCAAAAGAGAGATGCAGACCAACGGAACAGAATATAGGCCTCAGAAATCATGCCACACATCTACAACCATCTCTGATCTTAAACAAACCTGACAAAAACAAGCAATGGGGAAAGGATTCTCTATCTGATAAATGGTGTTGGAAAAACTGGCTAACCATATGCAGAAAACTGAAACAGGACCCCTTCTTTACACCTTATACAAAAATTAACTCCAGAGGGATTAAAGATTTAAACATTAGACCTAAAACCATATAAACCCTAGAAGAAAACCTAAGCAATACCATTCAGGACATAGCCATGGGCAAAGACTTCATAATTAAAACACCAAAAGCAATGGCAACAAAAGCCAAAATTAACACATGGGATCTAATTAAACTAAAGAACTCCTGCACAGTAAAAGAAACTATCATCAGAGTGAATAGGCAACCTACAGAATGGGGGGAAAATTTTGCAATCTATCTATCTGATAAAGGCTAATATCCAGAATCTACAAGGAACTTAAATAAATTTACAAGAAAAAAACAACCCCTTCTGAAAGTGGGTGCAGGATATGAAAAGACATTTCTCAAACGAAGACATTTATGAAGCCAACAAATGTGAAGAAAAGCTCATCATCACCGGTCATTAGAGAAATGCAAATCACAACCACAATGTACCATTAATTTTTAATAAATTCTTGCCATCTAAAATGATCTCTGTCCATATTATCAACTTGCCTGGCTTTGTACTGCTGGCCTTTCCCCTTTATTGATTACCTCCTGTCTTTTCTCCACTTCCAGTCAATTCTCATTTTATCATATCATTCACCAGCTTAAAGTCCTTCAATTATTTTACATTGCCAGTAAAATAAAATTAGAAATCCAAACCGCTGATACCCTAAATATGTCCACCAACTTCATCTCTAACAACTCTATCTTTATTCACTTTGATTCAACAACAGAACCGTTCTGATAGGCCTAATAATTTATCCAATAATTGTGTCCTTAAGTATATTGTATTTCTGTTTCTTCTTCCTCCAGTAATTTTCAGAGGGCTTTTTCACAGTTGTACTATCATCCTCTTTCATGTCTCAACATAAATGTTATCTTCTCCGAATGTACTTCTCTGATCCTATTAAATAAAGTTGAATTTTCCAGGGCATTCATCCCAATTTGTAGTTATTTACTTATTTTTTTATTTTTCATATTCCCCAAAAGAATATAAGCAGCTTAAATGCAAGGAGATGCTCTATCTTGTTTCATGTTGTTTTACCTGGGTTGTGCACATATTAGGGGAACCATACATACTTTTGAATGGCACACCATCTTAATTGTATATGTGTTCAAAATATCCTTTTATAAAAAATGGTCAAATAATAGAACATTAATCTTGATAAAATGCATAACATTTTTAAATGCATAACATTTTCTTTGTAAAATTCGTAATTTTATATTGTTAAAAGCACATGAGATAATATATATGCTGCTTTTAAATGTGTTACTTTTAGTATGTAGGACACACTTATTTGGACCTCAGGAAACTGCTATCAGGAAGCCTTATGTACATGGAGGCCTAATATAAATAATGAAACTTTGGGTTTTAAGACTGCAGTAATATGATGAGATTTTTGCAAGCATCAAGAGTGGGTGACTGTAGACTGTATTTTGCACATGAGAATATATGTAGAGTGTAGCTTCATGGTATTCTATAATAGGTTAATAATAACTTCTTTGACACTGTCTATCAAGAGGTGAGACTTACGTGTCTTCAACTGAATCTGGAAGGGCATAATTACTTATCTGGACAACTAAAACATGGTACAAGTGGTTATGTGTCATTCTTGGTACAGATAGCAAGAGACTGAAAGTTTCCACTTAAGGTCCCCTTGAATACTTGTACAGCATATCCACAAGCACGTGAAGAAGTCCAAGAATCCATACAGAGAGCTAACATGGAAAAATAAGCCCCTGGAGAATATAGCTGGAGTTGAGCTTCTAGTCATCAACCAATAATGACTTACCAACTATGTCAGTACACCACCTTGGAAGTGGATTATTCAGGTATATTTGAGCCTCCTCTAACAATATCATCAGAGATAGGATGCCCCAGTGGAGTCATGCCCCATTTGAAGATTTGTGAGATAAATAAAATGGTTGTCATTTTTTAAGCCAATATACATAAATGTAGTGTCTGATGTAGAAAGAAGTAAACTGAATGATGGAAAACTAAAGGATTATACTATTATAAGGATTGTTAGGAGACAGTATCTATTAACTTTTTAAAATAAAATTAAATTATTCTTATTTACATCTCTGCCCAGGAAATGAAGGGGTCTAATTATTTTCTTTATAGAAAAAATAGTAATTTATTCAGCAAAGAAATGTGTTTCCCTAGGATATACTAGGCACTGTACTAGGAAATGACAGTTGAAAGATAAATGTGATTTATCCAAAACACAAGTATTTATCATTGTTATTATAAACAGATAAACAGTCCTTGCTGCCTAGGAGAAGGTTTTTTCAAACTGTTTTTCATACACAATGCCAAAATAATTGAAAAGTATAAAAGCAGTGATATATGCAATTTGGTATGATGTAGTCAAAGTCACAGTTGTCACTGTATAAGTATTTCACTTAGTTGGCAGGTTAATTAACTGAATTGGCCAAAAGACTATATGTAAGTCCTGACAAAGAAATTATTAGCCCAAATTAGTATGTATCAAGATGAAAACAATTTAACAAGCCACTACATAATATTAGTGACCAGCACAGAAATACATGTAGAAATTATTAGCATAAGACATGTTTCACATGTTCAATTCTTATTATATTTTATAGTAGATTTTATTAATGGTATAAATATCAAAATAATAATTTATTCAAAAATATTATCCATCGGGGGAAAGAGGCAAGATGGCCAAACAGAGGCAGCCTCCATGTGCAGCTCCCACTGAGTGAGACATGGAAAGAGAGTGATCAAGGCATCTTCAGCTGAGGTACCAGGTTCATTTCAATGGTGCTGGTTGAACAGTGGGCATAACCCAAGGGGGCTGAGCCAAGGTGGGGCAGGGTGCTGCTCCACCCAGGAAGTGCATCTGGCTGAGGATCAAGGGCTTCCCTTCCTGTCCCACAGTCCAGATACAGCACTTCACCAAAAGCCCCTGAATCCCACAGAGCAAGAGATTTTTGCCAGGCTAAAAAAAATGCTGTGAATTACCTGCGCAGAGTTGAATAGCAGCCATGAGCCATGGTTTCTTGGCAAAGATCAGGGCAGACACATGGCTGTCCAGGAGAGCAAGCAAGATGGAACTGCTGCTCCACTAGAGAGAGGAAGAGCTAAAAGCAGGGAAACTGGCAAAATGGATGGGTGGTTCTCTCCCCCACAAAACCCAACAGGCTGAAACCCTCCTACTTAAGGGTTTTGCAGATGGCACATCCACCATTAAAGAGGGAGGCCTGATTTTCCTGTATAAACAAAAGACACAGGAAGCAGGAAGCCTATGCAACAACTGGATGGAGCCTGTGGTAACTCAGCAGCACCTCCACAGGCAGACAAGGAACAGACTCCCTCCTCAAGCGGCTCCCTGAGATCAAAACTAGAAAAACCCACAAAGATAGGAAGAAACCAGTGCAAAAAGGATCAAAGACCAGAATGCCTCTTCTTCTCCTAGGGATCACAACTCCTTGCCAGCAAAGGAACAAAGCAGGATAGAGAATGAGTTTGACAAATTGACAGAAGCCGGCTTCAGAAGGTGGGTAATAACAAACTTCTCTGAGCTAAAGAAACATGTTCTAACCTAATGCAAAAAAAAAACCTAAAAACCTTGAAAAAGGTTTTATGAAATGCTAACTAGAATAACCAGCTTAGAGAATAACATAAATGACTTGATGGACCTGAAAAACACAGCACAAGAACTTTGCAAAGCATACACAAGTTTCAATAGCCAAATTGATCAGGCAGAAGAAAGGATATCAGAAACTGAAAAATCAACTCAATGAAATAAAATGAGAAGGTAAGAAAAAAGAGTGGAAAGAAATGAACAAAGCCTCCAAGAAGTATGGGATTATGTGAAAAGACCTAATTTACACTTGAACAATTTACCTGAAGGTGACCGGGAGAATGTATTTCAGCTGGAAAACACTCTTCAGTATATTATCCAGGAGAACTTCCCTAACCTAGGAAGGTAGGCCAACATTCAAATTCAGAAAATGCAGAGAACACTACAAAGATACTCCTCAAGAAGAGCAACCCCAAGGCACATAATCATCAGATTCAACAGGGTTGAAATGAAGGAAAAAATGTTAAAGGCAGCTGGAGAAAAAGGCTGGGTCACCCACAAAGGGAAGCCCAGCAGATCTCTCAGCAAAAACCCTATAAGCCAGAAGAGAGTGGGGCTAGTACTCAGCATCCTTAAAGAAAAAAAACTTTCAACCCAGAATCACATATTCAGCCAAACTAGCTTCATAAGTGAAGGAGAAATAAGATCCTTTACAGATAAGCAATCACTGAGAGATTTTTTTGCTAACAAACCTGCCTTACAAGAGCTCCTGAAGGAAACACCAAACATGGAAAGGAACAACCAATACCAGCCACTGCAAAAATGTACAAAATGGTAAAATTCAATGACTTAATGAAGAAACTATGTCAATTAATGGATTTTAAAAAAAGAAAGTAACAAAATGGCAGGATCAAATTCAAACATAACAATATTAACATTAAATGTAAATGGACTAAATGCCCCAATCAAAAGACACAGACTGGCAAACTGGATTAAAAAGAAAGCCATCTCACATGCAAAGACACACACAGACTCAAAATAAAGGTCTGGAAGAAGATCTACCAAGCAAATGGAGAGTAGAAAAAAGCAGGAATTGCAGTCCTAGTCTCTGATAAAATAGACTTTAAACCAACAAAAATCAAAAGAGACAAAGAAGGTCATCACATAATGATAAAACAATGCAACAAGAAAAGCTAACTATCCTAAATATATACACACTCAATATAGGAGCACCCAGATATATAAAGCAAGTTCTTAATAACCTACAAAGTGACTTAGACTCCCACACAATAATATTGGGAGACTTTAACACTCCACTGTCAATATTAGACAGATCAATGTGACAGAAAATCAACAAGGATAACCAGGACTTGTACACAGATCTGGACCAAGTGGTCCTAATAGACATCTGCAGAACTCTCCACCCCAAATCAACAGAATATACATTCTTCTTAGCACCATATCACACTAATTCTAAAATTGACCACATAATTGGAAGTAAATCACTCCTCAGCAAATGCAAAGGAACAAAAATCATAATGAACAGTCTACCAGACCACAGTGTGATCAAATTAAAACTCAGGATTAAGAAACTCACTAAAAACCAAACAACTATATGGAAATTGAACAACTTGCTCCTGAATGTCAACTGCGTAAACAATGAAATGAAGGCAGAAATAAAGATGTTCTTTGAAACCAACGAGAAAGAAGACACAACATGTAAGAATCTCTGGGACACATTTCAAGCAGTCTCTAGAGGGAAATTTACAGCAATAAATGCTAACATGAGAAATGAGGAAAAATCTAAAACCAACACCCTATCATCAGAATTGAAAGAGCTAGAGGAGCAAGATCAAAAACACTCAACAGCTAGCAGAAGACAAGAAATAACTAAGATCAGAGCAGAACTGAAGGAGATAGAGACACAAAAGACCCTTCAAAAGTCAATAAAACCAGGAGCTTGTTCTTTGAAAAAAATCTACAAAATAGACAGACCAGTAGCCAAACTAATAAAAAAGAAAAGAGAGAAGAATCAAATAGATGCAATAAAAAATGAAAGCGGGGATATAACCACTGAAGCCAAAGAAATACAAACCATGATCACAGAGTACTATAAACAACTCTATGCACATAAACCAGCAAATCCAGAAGAAATGGATACATTTCTGGAAACTTACCCCCTCCCAAGACTAAACCAGGAAGAAGTTGAATCCCTGAATAGATCATAACAGGATCTGAAGTTGAGACAGTAATTAATAGGCTACAAACCAAAAAAAGTCCAGGACCAGATGGGTTCACAGCAAAATTGCACCAGAGGTACAAAGAGGAGCTGCTACCATTCCTCCTGAAATTGTTATAAACAATACAAAACAAGGGAATCCTTCCTAACACATTATATGAGACCAACATCATCCTGATACCAAAACCTGGCAAAGACACAACTAAAAAAGAAAATTTCAGGCCAATATCCATGATGAACACTGATGCAAAAATCTTCAATAAAATACTGGCAAACCAAATCCAACAGCACATCAAAAAGCTTATCCACCATGATCAACATGGCTTCATCCCTGGAATGCAAAGCTGGTTCAACTTAGGCAAATTATAATCCATCACATAAACAGAACCAAAAACAAAAACCACATGATTATCTCAACAGATGCAGTGAAGGCCTTTGACAAAATTTGACAGCCCTTTGTGCTAAAATCTCTCAATAAACTGGGTATCTATGGAACATATCTCAAAATAACAAAAGCTATTTGTGACAAAACTATAGTCAATATCATACTGAGTGGGCAAAAACTGGAAGCATTCCCTTTGAAAACTGGCACAAGACAAGGGTGCCCTCTCTCACACTCCTATTCAATATAGTATTGGAAGTTCTGGCCAGAGCAATCAGGCAAGAAAAAGGAATAAATGGTGTTAAATTAGGAAAAGAGGAAGTCAAATTGTCTCTATTTGCAGATGACGTGATTGTATATTTAAAAGACCCCATCATCTCATCCAAAATCTCCTTAAGCTGATAAGCAAATTTAGCAAAGTCTCAGGATACAAAATCAATGTGCAAAAAATCACAAGCATCCCTATACAGCAACAACAGACAGACAGAGAGCCAAATCATGAGTGAATTCCTATTCACAATTGCTACAAAGAGAATAAAATACCTAGGAATACAACCAACAAGGGATGTGAAGGACCTCTTCAAGGAGAACTCCTCTTCAAGGAGAACACTGCTCAAGGAAATAAGAGAGGACACAAACAGACGGAAAAACATTCCATGTTCATGGTTAGGAAGAATCAATATCGTGAAAATGGGCATACTGCCCAAAGTAATTTATAGATTCAATGCTATCCCCATCAAACTACCATTGGCCTTCACAGAACTAGAGAAAACAACCTTAAACTTCATATGGAACCAAAAAAGAGCCTGCATAGCCAAGAGAATCTTAAGGAAAAAAAAAAAAAAAGCAGGAGGCATTATGCTTCCTGATTTCAAACTATACCACAAGGCTACAGTAATCAAAATAGCATGGTACTGGTACCAAAACAGAGATATAGACCAATGGAACAGAACAGAGGCCTTGTAAATAATGCCACACATCTACAACCACCTGAGCTTTGAGAAACCTGACAAAAACAAGCGATGGGGAATGGATTCCCTGTTTAATAAATGGTGTTGGGAAAATGGGCTAGGCCTATGCAGAAAGCTGAAACTGGACCCCTTCCTTACACCTTATACAAAAATTAACTCCAGATAGATTAAAGAAGTAAACATGAGACCAAACACCATAAAAACCCTAGAAAAAAAACTTGGCAACACCATTCAGGACATAGGCATAGGCAATGACTTCATGACTAAAACACCAAAAGCAATGGCAACAAAAGCCAAAATAGACAAATGGGATCTAATTATACTTAAGAGCTTTAGCACAGCAAAAGAAACTATCATTAGAGTGAACCTGCAGCCAACAGAATGGGAAAAAATTTTTGCAATCTACCCATCTGACAACGGGCTAATATCCACAATCTACAAGGAGCTTAAAGAAATTTACACCCAGGTGTGGTGGCTCATGCCTGTAATCCCAGCACTTTGGTAGGCCAGGGTGGGCAGATCATGAGATCAAGACATTGAGACCAGGGGCTGGGAGGGAGGGGAAAGGCAAATACAGATATATATTACAGACAAATACTCTAGATTCCACGAGCAGCAGCCTGTGGCACCCTCTGAGCGTGGGCAGCAGGGAGGAGGGAGCAAGGTGTTGTCCACAGACTGCTAGGGTCACTTCTCTGCCCATGGGCTCTGTGCTCCCCCAGTTTTTTTCTCTCTTTGTTAACAAAGGTGTCTGAGTCTTGGAAAACACCCCAACCCCAGAAATGTGTGGGAAAAAGAAAACAAAAACTTTCCAAATTCAAAAAAAAAAAAAAAAAAGACATTGAGACCATCCTGGCAAACATGGTGAAACCCAGTCTCTATTAAAAATACAAAAATTAACTGGGTGTGGTGGTATGCGCCTGTAGTCCCAGGAGGCTGAGGCAGGCGAATTGCTTGAACCCAGGAGGTAAAAGTTGCAGTGAGCTGAGATTGCGCCACTGCACTCCAACCTGGTGCCTGGCGACAGAGTGAGACTCTGTCTAAAAAAAGAAAAGAAAAGAAAAGAAATTTGCAAGAAAAAAATAAAGAACCCCATCAAAAAGTAGGCGAAGGATATGAACAGACACTTTTCAAAATAAGGCATTTTTGCAGCCAAAAAACATGAAAAAGTGCTCATCATCACTGGTTATTAGAGAAATGCAAATCAAAACCACATTGAGATACCATTTCATGCCAGTTAGAATTGTGATCATTAAATAATCTGGAGACAACAGATGCTGGAGAGGATGTGGAGAAATAGGAACACTTTTACACTGTTGGTGGGAGTGTAAATTAGTTCAACCACTGTGGTAGATAGTGTGGCGATTCCTCAAGGATCTAGAAATAGAAATTCCATTTGACCCATCCATTTCATTACTGGCTATATATCCAAAGGATTATAAATCATTCTATTATAAAGACACATGCCCACGTATGTTCATCGTGGCACTGTTTACAATAGCAAAGACTTGGAACCAACTCAAATGCCCATCACCAATAGACTGGATAAAGAAAATGTGGCACATATACACTATGGAATACCATGCTGCCATAATATAGGATGAGTTCATGTCCTTTGCAGGGACATGAAAGAATCTGGAAACCATCATTCTCAGTAAACTTACACAAGAACAGAAAACCAAACACTGTATGTTCTCACTCATAAGTGAGTGTTGAACAATGAGAACACATGGACACAGGAAGGGGAACTTCACACACTGGAGCCTGTTGGGGGGTGGGGGAGCTAGGTGAAGGACAGCAAGGGGTGGGAGGATTTCGGAGAGATAACATTAGGAGAAATATATAACGTAGATGGCAGGGAATGGATGCAGCGAACCACCATGGCAAGTGTATGCCTATGTAACAATCCTGCATGAACTGCACATGTACTCCAGAACTTAAGGTATAATAAGAAATAAAATAAAATAGAATTCTCCCTTTAAAAAAAAAAGAAAAAGAAATATATTCTAATGTTAGTGAATACAATATTATGGAATATGTTTCACCTATAGCAAGGTGGTATCTCAATGTTATATATGTGTTTTGGCTGAGGTAGGAGTAAGAAACCAATACTGAAAATTTCTGGGATGGCATAATATTCTCTGTGTCATGAGTTCCCCATGCCTTATTACAAAATGGGAAGATAAATGCAGCAATGATTTAATAAAATTCAGCGGGATGAAATTTTTATGGTTTCCTTCCTTCATTGTCTTCTCTTCTCTTCCTTTTTCATTTCCCCCTTTCTTATTTCTTTCATTTCTTCCCTTTTTTACTTGGCCTTCATTTTCCCCTTCTATGATTCCATTTTTTTCCTCCTGTATCTTTCTCTCCTTCTTCTGTTCTAATATATCAGGACTTCATCTGATATTTACCGATTGCACCTGCTGGACAAGCACATGTTCTATGTTAATACCTGACCAGATTGAAGCAAAACTAATGGCTCCAGGGAAAATATCTCCAGAAGACAAACTTCTGTTACATCCCAGGTCTAAATTTATTAGGAGAAATGTGACACTTAGGAGGGAAATTTTGGAAACAAATTAGTGACAGACACATGGAGAGCAAAGCAAACGAAAAATGTAGGTAAACGTTGCCTCCAAGGAAAATATAAATAGAAAGGAATTATAATCATTATATACTTCAAGACTCAGATTTGGATTATGTTTATCCAGCTTTAAAAACATAAACACTGATTTTAGTGAGATGAGTTGCGGCCCAAGGATGAGAGCTAAATGTTTATATTCTATAATGGCTAAGTAACAGATGCTTAAAATAAAAATAATTTAAAAAGTAGCAGTGTATAAAAGAAACTAAATACCAAATTATATATACCATGTAACTGCATATCCACGAAGTTTAAAGACTGGTGAAACTAACAAATCACAGTGATAGGAGTCAGAATACTTGTTACCCTTGTGCAAATGTATTGAATGAGACAGGATATGAGAGAACATTCAGGTGCAATGGAAATTATCCAGATCTAAATCTGAGTGTGATTACACAGCTGTACACGATATCAACCAACATTCATCAGCTTTACATTTATATACCTTGTGTTATGTATTTTATACCAATAAAAATAGGAGAAAAATAATTACACATCTTATAATGCACTTTGCTATCTTAGTCCACTTTTTATGACCACCTATGAGCCCCGTTAGCTTTAAGCCTAAACTAAAGAAATTTAAGCAGTTATAATGCTTGTTTCATTTTCACTTACCACTCATGCTTGAAACAAAAACTGACATTATTTTGATCTCATTTTCCAAAATTTCAAACAAGAGTCTGTGTTTAAAGTATATTCTATCTTCCCTGAGCCCCATCTTGATTGCCCATAAACGTCTAAGTGCAATGCCTTCTTAGTCTCTGTCTTGCCACATCATTCACATGAGAAAATACAAACACAGCATTTAAGAGTAGAAAACAGAAAGAGAAAAAGAAATTTCTCAACTTCAGATTCTTTCATAACAGCTGACATTTCTCACTAAATCTTCTAGGTTCCTCCTACAACATTTCAGTTTACTCTGACTTGGCATCAAATTTTCTGCATAGAGATTGTTTTTCAAAAGTCTATGATAATAACATTATTAGCATGTGTGTGTGCATGTGTGCATGCGTGTGTGTGTGTGTGTGTGTGTGTGTGTGTGTGTGTGTGTGAGTAAGGTGGTTAGGTACCAGGGAGAGTATTAAGCAAGTTAAAGCAAATTAAACGTGTATTTTCTCAATCTACCTATGGTTATCTATCTTAAGCACAAGCTTGTAATAAATAACCATACACATAGAACTTTATATAGCTGTGTTTCTCTCAAGCACTGTAAAATTCAGGGAGCACATTAATGCCAAAAAAAAAACTACTTATTTGTAAATAGTATAGGATAAATTATGTGAACGTTTTCATCTGTAGATGTGTAAGGATCAACTGTTAAACTTGTTCAAAATATGGTTCTGATTATACTTACCCCAACAACTACCAAAAAAAAAAGATAATGATTGAAATCAAAACTATGTATTGAGAATAAGTGACTTGTGCATACAGCCCTTGTATTTTCCACTGAGCTTTATTTTTGGCAGTATAGTAGTGTTATCATCAGTGCAATTGGTATAATTCCCACAAAATTAACATTTATTTATTTCATACTGCCTTTAAAAAAAATCATTGTGCTTTCACTTCTTAAGGAAAAAAAATGTTATTAGTTCTGCAGTTTTTATCAAATATATACCAGAAATTGTCATTTTACCATTGGGAATATAAACTTCTCAATATAGTAAAACATGGATCTTATTGTATCCTGATCCCTTTGGTAGCATATAAAATATAGCTGAAGATTCTACAATGCAATAATCTTCGTTCCTCTAAACAACAATTATGTTTTAAATGTTTAAAATAAACATTCTCTAGGAATACCAACAAAATGCATGCAAATATTATTTAAGGCCAAAAAGGAGCCTAAGGAAACCATTACACAGTATTTGTGCAGCATAGTTTGAAAATATTAAGCTTGTGACTCCAAACTTGATACTAACATTTGTGAGAACAGATGACCTTTAAAAAATAAAAATTAAAAAATAAATCCTCCTTTCCCCCATGTGTGCGTTTCTCTCTGTGTATATGCATGTGTGTACAACTATCTATTCATGACATATATACACCTAACATGCATATAAAGCTATAGTTGATTTAATAACTAAACTAATTTAAAAGTGGCAATAATCCTGATATGGTTTGGCTCTGTTTCCCCACCCAAACCTGACCCTGTAGCTCCCGTAATTCCCACATGTTGTGGGAGGGACCCGGTGCGAGATACCTGAATTATCGGTGGATCTTTCTCATGCTGTTTCCATGTTAGCTAATGGGTCTTATGAGATCTGATGGTTTTAAAAATGGCACCTGCATAAGGTCTCTCTTTGCCTGCCACTATCCTCGTAAGATGTGAATTGCTCCTCCTTGCCTTCTGCCATGATTTAAACTTCCTTCTTTTGTAAATTGCCCAGTTTCTGGTATATATCCTGTCTCTATATATATCTTAGAGAAAGTTATCTCTTTATTATCTAGGGAGTCCCAAAATCAGCATATTTTAAACTAGCATGGAGTATGTTCTCATTCATAAGTGGGAGTTGAACAATGGGAACACATGGACACAGGGAAAGAAACATCGCACACCAGGGCCTGTCAGGGGATGGTGGCCTAGGAGAGGGGTAGCAGGAGGGAGAGGGCTAGGGGAGGGATAGCAGCGGTATGAGGGGTGAGGTGAGGGGAGGGCTAGCATTAAGAGAAATACCTAATGTAGATGACGGGGTGATGGGTGCAGCAAACCACCATGGCACATGTATACCTATGTAACAAATCTGCATGTTCTGTACATGTACCCCAAAACTTAAAGTATAATAACAAAAAAAAACTAGCATGCAGTAAATAATGAACATTGAGTATACATACATATATGAAATACATATACCTCCTTCAACTAATACATACCTAAATTTGTACAAAATTAGTTTTGCTTGCATTCTTTTGGTCATAACTTATTCACAGGGCTAAAGCTAATGAAAGAAATGCTATACAATGTAAGATACAGTTGGAACAACATGCATACAGCTAAAACTCAAAGGCAGGTGGTTTTTAATTACCAAATGAAAGGAGAGAGGGAGAAATGAATCCTAGTGAACAATTTGCTATCTCTTCAACATAAAATGTTCTTCATACCTCAATATTTTGTTTTCATCAATAATGTTGCCATATGAATTGGCATATAAATATTAAATTTTATAATGACTAATGTGAAATACCACAAATATTTTAAGGATATACTTCAGTTTCTGGATAAAAATCTTACTAAGTCACTTATGGGTTGGCACTCAATACTCTTAACTAAGTTTATAGATGAAGGAATTTTACTTTAAGAAGTTATGTTTATGTACAAAATATGATAATCAGAGAACAAGTAGGCTTGTCTCTGAGTTAAGAATCACCTTTTGGCTTATCAAAATTTATGCTATTGTATACCAGCGTTCAAAAAGAATAGAATTCATTATGCAATCACAGTACTTTCTGTTACACTTGTCAGAGCAAACATAAAATATAGAGTAAATATTAGTATTGATAACAAAAGTTTTCTGAGAAACATAAGGTAAGGGAGTGAAATGGTGAGTTTTTTAGTAGTCTTTTCTTGTGGCATTCAGGAAAATCAATAAATTATACATACATTCCTTCAAAGGAGAGTCTAACTTTTAGAGAGAAGCAAGGAGAACACTTATCTAAGAGATTCCCAAGCATCTATAAATATTTCAAATATTTCTCATATTTTACGTCTGAAAAATAGATCACTCAGTAAAAAGCTCAAATGCTTTGTCTGTGGTAGTCAGATGGAAGAGACATGGTGCTTCAAAGCTGGTTCCTGGTTCCCTAGGAATCAAGGCCATGGTCAGACCAGTAGTCCTGGATCTTCACTCCATTCTAGACAGGGACTTATAGTGGGTGTGGAGCTTGGTAACTGTTCCTTTGTTCCATAAACTGTTTGACAGGATATTAAAATTTGAATTAGAAAGATTTACAAGAGTGTATGAAAAAAGTTAATGATTTTTAAAAAATAAATAGCCTTCTTTCATTTCATTTGAACAAATCAACAAAGAGAATAGTTATTAATTTACTTGGGATAATAGCATGGAGCCTATGGTGGGGGAAGGGTGAAGAATGGAGCAAGGAGGCCTTTCTTTTTTTAATTATACTTTAAGTTCTGGGGTACATGTACAGATTGTGTAGGATTGTAATGCCCATTAATAATAGACTGGATAAGGAAAATGTGACACATATAAACCAGGGAATACTATGCAGCCATAAAAAAGAATGAGTTCACGTCCTTTGCAGGGACACAGATGAAGCTGGAAACCATCATTCTCAGCAAACTGACACAAAAACAGAAAACCAAACACCCCATGTTCTCACTCTTAAGTGGGTGTTGAACAATGAGAACACATGGACACTGGAAGGGGAACATCACACATCAAGGTCTGCTGGGGGTTGGTGGAGCTAGGGGTGAGATAGCAGGGGGTGGGGGCATTGGGGAGGGATAACATTAGGAGAAATATCTAATGCAGATAACGAGGGAAATGGATTCAGCAAACCAAACCACCACGGCATGTGTATACCTAGGTAATGATTGTTTTTTAAGCCTGGAAGACTTTTTCATTTTTGTCTATTCTGTGCAAAAGAGTGTGTGTGTGTGTGTGTGTGTGTATGTGTGTACATGTGTGTGTGTTAGAGAGAGTGTGTGTGTGAGAAAGAATAAGAGGGAGATATTGAGACACTGTGTAGTAGTTCATTTTCACACTGCTATAAAGAAATATCTGACACTGGGTAATTTATAAAGGAAAGAGGTTTAATCGACCCACAGTTCCACATGTCTGGGGAACCTCAGGAAACTTACAATCATGGTGGAAGGAGAAGAGGAAGCAAGCACCTTCATCACAAGGTGGCAAGAGAGAGAAAAACAAAGGAATAGCTTCCAACACTTACAAAACCATCAGATCACCTGAAAACTCGCTATAAAGTGAACAGTGTGGGAGAAACTGCTCCCATGATTCAACCACCTCCTTCTCTTGACATGTGCAGATTATAGTTCCCTCCTTCCACACATGGGAATTACAATTTGAGATGAGATTTGGGTAGGGACACAGAGCCAAATCATATCATTCTGATTCTGGCCTCTCCCAAATCTCATGTCCTCACATTTCAAAACCAATCATGCCTTTCCAACAGTCTGCCAATGTCTGAACTCATTTCAGCATTAACTCAAAAGTTCATAGCCCAAAGTATCCTCTGAGACAAAGCAAAAATCCCTTCCACCTATGAGACTGTAAAATCAAGGGCAACTTTGTTACTTTTTAGATACAATGGGTGTACAGACGTTGAGTTAATGCCCTTGTTCCAAATGGGAGAAACTGGCCAAAACAAAGGGGTCACAGGTCCCATGAAAGTCCAAAATCTAATGAGGCAGTCATTAAATCTTAAAGCTCCAAAGTAATCTCCTTCGACTTCCATATCTGGCATCCAGGTTATGCTGATGCAAGAGGTGGGCTCACATAGCCTTGGGTGACTCTGCCACTATGGCCTTGCAGGATACATCCTCCATCTTCTCTACTTTCATGGGCTAGCATTGAGTGTCTATGGCTTTTACAGGGACAAGGTGCAAGCTGTCAGTAAACCTATCACTCTGGGGTCTGGAGGACAGTGGCCCTCTTCTTACAGCTTTGCCATGCAGTACGCCAGTGGGGACTCTGTGTTGGGGCTTGAACCCCACATTTCCCTTCTGTACTGCTCTAGCAGAGGTTCTCCATGAGGGCCCTGCCCTAGCAGCAGACTTCTGCCTAGACATCCAGGCATTTCCATGCATCCTCTAAAATCTAGACAAAGATTCCCAAAACTTAATTCTTGAATTCTATGCACTGGCAGGCCCTACACGACGTGGAAGCTGCCAAAGCTAGGAGCTTATACCATCTGAAGCTATGACCTGAGCTACACCTTTGCCTCTTTTAGCCATGGCTGGAGCTGGAGCAGCTGAGATCCAAGTCCCTAGGCTTCACACAGAAGCAGGGTCCTGGACTCCACTGATGAAGCCAACTTTTTCTTCTAGATCTCTTGGCCTGTGATGAGAAGGGCTGCTGTGAATGTCCCTGATATGTCCTGAAGACATTTTCCCCTGTCTTGGTGATTAACATTTGGCTCCTCATTACTTATGAAACTTTCTGAAGCAAGCTTGAATTTATCCTCAACAAAGGGGTTGTTTTTTTCTATCACATTGTCCGGCTGCAAACTTTCCCAACTTTTATGCTCTGCTTCTCTTTTAAACATAAATTCTAATTTCAGATTCTCTCTCTCACATTACAAGTTCCACAGATTTCTAGGGCAGGTGCAAAATGATGCCAGTCTTTTTTCTAAAAAATAGCAAGGGTGTCCTTTCTCCACTTCCCAATAAATTTCTCATCTCCATCTGAGACTACCTCAGCATGGACTTCATTGTCCATATCACTATCAACATTTTGGTCATAACCATTCAACAAATCTCTAGGAAGTTCCAGACTTTCCCACATCTTCCTGTCTTTTTCTGAGCCCTCCGAATTGTTCTAACCTATGCTCATTACCTTGTTACAAAGTTGCTTCCACATTTTCTGTATCTTTACAGCAGTACCCCACTCTTCGTACCAATTAACTGTATTAATTCTTTTTCACACTGCTAAAAGAAAATATTTAATACTGGGTGATTTATAAAGGAAAGAAACTTAATTGACTCACAAGTGCACATGGCTGAGGAGGCCTCAGGAAACTTACAAACATGGTGGAAGGCAAAGTAGAAGCAAGCACTTTCTTCACAAGGTGGCAGTAGAGAGAAAAATGAAGAAGGAATGTCCAAACACTTATAATACTATCAGCTCTCATGAGAACTGACTATCACGAGAACACCATGGGTGCAACCCCCACATGATCCAATTACCTGTCTCCCCATGATCCAATCACCTTCCTCCTTCAACACATGGGATTTCAGGTCCCTCCCTCAACACTTGGAAATTACAATTTGAGATGAGATTTGGGTGGGGACCAAGAGCCAAACCATCTACTATGGCCCAAGTATAAAAATTACGTACTTCAGGCCTCAGATTTCAGTTTCCGTACAAATTCACATACAACGTCTATTGTGAAGGTCAAATGATTAAATGCATATAAAGGTGCTGGTCAGTAGAAGCTGACATGTGGCTTAGGTTAGTTGAAGATGATACAGTGAAAAAGCAACAAATTTAAATTAGGAAATGAAACTATAGCTTTGAAAACAAAAGTTTAACCACTGGCATTATTGCATTTTTTTTTTGTCATATGCTGTTGGTATATAGCTCTGTTTAATTTGTATTTGAAACAATCAGACTGGCCAGATTTGGGAACATTTTCCTAATCATAATTGTTTATATATTTTTGTATTTGCCAAATTAGAAATGAAAAAGTTTTTTTTATAATAAATGGTGTTTTATTTAAAATAAGTCCATAATGTAGTTACATGGCAGCAGAAGATATGCAATTGTGTTTGTGTTATGTTTATGGGAAATATTTCTACTGAAGTCCAAGTGTGCCACTTGTACTTTTACAGAACATGGAATCTAAGTAATCGTGAAAAATTATTGTAATTTGTTCATCTTCATGTCTTTAATCCCCTCATAGCATTATGTTTTGTTGTGATGTGCTTTACATTCTACACTGATAAGATAAATAATTCATTTATTCATATTTAATGACTATAAACTCCCTCTTATTTTTAAGATACAATAGAATTTATATTTGTGTTTGAATTAAATGATCAATTCTATATAGATTTGAGTGAAATCAGGCCTGCATACATTGTATAGCTCTTTTCATTACCTATAGCACATAATTTTTCAGTGATTTATTTATTATGATAACTGTAACTAGTTTCAGGCAAGAATCTAACATTCTTTAATGAATCTTGGAGTCTTGAAAGACTAGGTAAAACAACAACACATTGCCCAAGATTGTCAGGAAAGATATTCACATACAATTACAAACAAATAGTCATCTTATTTAGCAATTAGGTAAGAGTGTGAACATTAGCCTTCGACCACTTCTCTCAGAGCTTTTCTCAGAAGGGATATGTATTATTCTGCCCTCATTTCTCAGAGAAAGGCTGACTCTAATGCTTGCAGGGTTTCTCTCTCACTAAAAATGGCCCATCAGGCCTATAGCCTGAATATGTCACATTTATACACTTTTCTCTGACAGCAAGTACTTATTTCAAAATTAAATACCCTGCATCCCATTAATATGAATGCACTGTTTCTCAGACAGTATCTTGACACTAATTAGAGGTTGGAGCTCAGAAACAAATTTAAATTATCTACTTCTGTGGCCATGTTATATTATTTTTTAATGATGGCATTTTACCAAAGTCAGTAATTAGAAGGGCACACATACTTCAAGCATACACAAGATTTAGATAATAAACAACAGCAGTAATTCTTTTTTTTTTTTTTTTTTTTTTTTTTTTTTTTTTTTTTTTTGAGACGGAGTTTCACTCTTGTTACCCAGGCTGGAGTGCAATGGCGCGATCTCGGCTCACGGCAACCTCCGCCTCCTGGGTTCAGGCAATTCTCCTGCCTCAGCCTCCTGAGTAGCTGGGATTACAGGCACGCGCCACCATGCCCACTAATTTTTTGTATTTTTAGTAGAGACGGGGTTTCACCATGTTGACCAGGATGGTCTTGATCTCTCGACCTCGTGATCCACCCGCCTCGGCCTCCCAAAGTGCTGGGATTACAGGCTTGAGCCACCGCGCCCGGCAACAGCACTAATTCTTAATGAGCATAATTATTTCCTTCATAAGCAGAATTTGCACACTGGAAGTTTGGACAGGTTGCATTATCTCCTACATCTTTTGAGAAGAAAAGCTAGCTCACATGTAGTTACAATATTATTGAATGTGTATGTATGCATTTAATGTAGACAATTGCATTTATAGGGAAATGGAAAAGGACTGGCTCTAAGAAAAGTTTTAGCTAGGCAATTCTTTTTGCATCTGGGACTGCACTAGCAATAATTCCCATGAGGGAAATTTTATTTCCCTTTGGCCACTCTCCCAGAATCAGCTGCTTTATTCTGCAGCCACATTCTTCATTCTGAAGTGTTAGGCAGCTACTAGCATGTGAGTGCCAACATTATGTGTAGGAAAATATCTACAGGGCATTGTCAAGGGTGCTTGACTATTTTCCTGCAGGATGCTATGTTTCCAATCTTGGTTTGCCATTAATTTCCTTCTTTTTGTACTTCTGTGGTCAGTGTTACATACTGCTGCTGTATATGTGCATGATGATAGGGCATTAAGCAAAATGCCATTCTACTCTTGAATAACTCTGTGTGTACTTACCGAGGTGGTTCTAAACTTCATGTAATTGTAGACAAGTTTACCCTCCATTTGTGGAGAGAAGAAGTAGAGTGATTGATAATCATCATTCTCCCCCTAAATTTTCTATTACTCCTAAAATAATGTGAACATTCCTTTATTACTTCCTTCATTTTGCTATTATTTGATTAAGAAATTACAATATTCTTGGCTCTGTGTTTAGCAGCAGAAGACACCTTTTATATATATTTCAATAATTTTATTTATATTGAATATTTTACTACATGTTTAATGCATCAAAAATACAGAATATTTATCCTTTTTGTTTTTTTAAACAATTTTATTTATTTAAGTTGGCAAGGACAAGGTTTGTATATTTATGATCTTTTCATAATGCATACATTGTGGAATGGCTAAATCCAGCCAGATAACATATGTATTATTTCACATACATTTTTGTGATAAAAATATTTAAAATCTTCTCTCAGCAAATTTCGAATATGCAATATATTGTTATTGTCTATAGGCACCATATTGTATAACAGATCTTCTGAATTTTTTTCTCTCTGTCCAGCTAAAATTTTGTGTCTTTTAACCAGCATATTCTTAAAAATGATGCTATTAAGCAGGCGCGGTGGCTCAAGTCTGTAATCCCAGCACTTTGGGAGGCTGAGGCGGGTGTATCACGAGGTCAAGAGATTGAGACCATCCTGGTCAACATGGTGAAACCCCGTCTCTACTAAAAATACAAAAAATTAGCTGGGCATGGTGGCGCGTGCCTGTAATCCCAGCTACTCAGGAGGCTGAGGCAGGAGAATTGCCTGAACCCAGGAGGCGGAGGTTGCGGTCAGCCGAGATAGCGCCATTTCACTCCAGCCTGGGTAACAAGAGCGAAACTCCATCTCAAAAAAAAAAGAATAATAATAAAATAGAATAATAAATAACATGAATAGTTTTGGTTAGTGACAAAGACCACACACTAACTTTATTGTTGCGATTTTATGGTGGTTGTTTTTGGAATTTTTAGTATTATATTTCTATTCCTCACAACTTAACAACGTAATTGAAAAAATGTGTATATATATTGAGAGAAGTCTCACTCTTTCACTCAGGATGGAGTGTTGTGGCACCATTTCAGCTCACTGCAATCTCTGCCTCCCTGATTCAAACTATTCTCCTTCCTCAGCCAACCGAATAGCTGAGATTATAGGCATCTGCCATCACTCTTGGCTAATGTTTTTTTTTGTTGTTGTTTTGGTTGTTTTTTTTTGTTGTTGTTGTTGTTGTTTTTTTTTTTTGTCCTTGTTTGTTTGTTTGTTTTGAGATGGAGTTTTGATATTGTTGCTCAGGCTGGAGTGCAATGGCAAGATCTCGGCTCACTGCAACCTTTGCCTCTGGGGTTCAAGTGATTCTCCTGCCTCAGCCTCTCAAGTAGCTGTGATTACAGGCATGCACCACCACACCAAGCTAATTTTGCACTTTTAGTAAAGATGGAGTTTCACCATGTTGGACAGGCTGGTCTCAAATGCCTGACCTCAGGTGATCTGCCTGCCTTGGCCTACCAAAGTGCTGGGATTACAGGTGTGAGCCACTGCGCTGGGCCTAATTAAAATGTTATTTGCTTAAACACTGCATGTCCATTAAGAAAGTGATTCTTAAATAATTAGACACATAAACATTTTAGGTAGTGATGTGTTTTTCATTCTGGCTAATATGTTAGGACCTTCAGATATTGGCTAATTTATTTGTTGATTCCTCTGTCTTGTTTTTTAGTCTATGAAAAACATTTGAAAGTTTTTAGCTTTTGCTTAGACAGTTAAGAGGCAGAAAACGTATTTTGATTTAATTCCTAAATATGTTTTACATTTTCTCCTAAGTACAAATGCACAGTTTTCTAAGGCTAGGATTCTGGAGGACTTAATTTCAGATGGTCCTTTGTGCCTTGAGGATGACAAAGAAATATTGGCTTGAGCTTTATAAAAAAATTAATTAAGGATTAGTGTGCGCTTTTTCATAATCCTGCATTCTTTAGTCAATGTAACTTAAGTGCAAATACTGCCCAATGTGTATGGGCACTGATACTACTAAACAGACACTCACTAACTCATAACACTCTGCTAGCTTTAGAAATAAATATCTCATAAAATATTTATCAAAAAGTTAATACATCACAACAAAATAAAATGACAATATCAGATTCTGTAGACTTTTCCTCAAATACCATGAATAAATAATGTTCATGGGTTTCAATAAGCTATGGAGTTAGTTTAAAAATAATGAATTTAATTAAAAGAGCTATACCTGATGCCATATAATCTTGTATACATACAGTTTGGATGTACATCAAATTCAGTTTTAAATCCATATGTATGAATACAAGTTAAAAATGTATATATGCACAAACACATACATACAGAAACACATTCTAGAGAGAATAACAACTCTCTAAACTCATTATTCATCCAGTACTTCTTATACGGCATTTGCTTAAAAGAAGGTTCACTTACAAAATTAATGAGATCATATTAAATCTTTTTTTATTTGTTCACCTTGAACAAAGCAGGTGACCTTGTTGAGTCTTGAGGTTTTATTTCCACCTTACATAAAAATAGTTAGATTTGATGTCAAAGAATCTGTTAATTAAAAATTACTAAATAACTAAATATTTTATTTTCCTTATATTTAAATATGAACTCTAAATAAGCTCATATTTTATTTATATTTTAGAAAGTAATATTAAATATCAGGTTATATTCTCATATTTAATTGAATATGTTGATTTGGAACTATATATATTTTTTAAGAATGAAGGCATTTTGAATTAACATAAGAAGAGAAACTACATACCAATATCATTTTTAAAAGCTCATATTAATTTTAGTATCAATAGTGTAGTATTTTATGGTTTCAATACCTATTTCAGTGCTGTGTTGAAAAGTCCAACTGTCTAAACTATCTAATAACATGCTTTATTCGTACATACAAACATGTCACACTAAGACATGTACACATGTAATTTTAAAACACACAATTAAAATACATCAGTAAAAAACCTTCCCCAAATATTTATGGCTTTTTAAAATACTAAGAAAAATTTGTAAATTAAAGCATCAGTCAGAACTCTATCAGCAATGTAGCTTATGGATTTGGGAACACAGTTTTCCTATCTAGTCGTTAAATCTGGCATCCATGGAAACTATTGTGCTTTGATATCAAAGATATGCTATTTATTCATATAATCTGCACAATCAAAATAATTCAATCATACCCTTACCTACATATCAGTTTTCTCTGCATGCACCAAAAATTACATATCCCCTTCATATTTGAAGAAACTTGAAGAAAGTAAAAGTTTCTTTGAAGTTTTCACTATGCATGCATTATGGATTTTATGTTCTCTGGCATAAAACTCATTTCTCACACAAAGATCCTCCACATTTTTATATATTTATCTTTCTGTCACCTAAAATTTGTAACTAATACTACATGTTTTGAATTCATTACCTTTTTACCTTACTTCTAAAATCATTATCAAGGAAGATATAGGCTAATCTTTTTTCTGGTTTATGAAGAAACTCATTAGACATACAGAACCACACATTATATGATATAATTCTACTTGTAATTATTATCAGAAATAATTACAAAAATTCTACTTGTAATTATTGCCATCATTTCACTATATAAGTATTAAATTAATGCTTATTACTGTCTATTATTTAAAAGGGAGATAAATGTCAGTAAATTTTGTGATTAAATGTTAATGCCCCACTAAAAACAACAATCCACATTAACTATACATAATGACATAGAATATATACTAATTATTTAAACTATATTAATTTCCTTGGTCCTAACTAGATCTAGAATACCTGAGTTATATAATTTGCATAATGTTTAATTTTCACACCAAAAAATATTTTGATCAATAAACTGATAACAGTAAAAAGAAAAATCCGTCCAATGAGTCTATCACATTCAGGTAAGATGATATGGTCAAACTAAAGGGCAATAAGAAGACACATCCTAAATGTATTAGTTCATTTTCACTCTGCTGAAAAAGACAACCTGAGACTGATCAATTTACAAAGGAAAGAGGTTTAATTGGACTTAGAGTACCACGTGGCTGGGGAGGCCTCACAATCATGGTGGAAGGCAAGGAGGAGCAAGGCACATCTTACTTGACGGCGGCAGGCAAAGAGAGGAACTCTTGCGCAGGGAAACTCCCATTTTTTAAACTACCAGACCTCATGAGACTCATCTGCTATTATAAGAACAGCCAGAGAAAGACCTGGCTTCATGATTAAATTATCTCCCATCAGTTCCTCCACCAACAAATGAAAATTATGGGAGCTACAAGATGAGATTTGGGTGGTCACACAAAGCCAAAACATATCATGTATTAACTGTAAAATATATTAAATGTTGTCTGGGTATGCAATACTATATACATTTTTTTCTCCATGTTAGTATACCTATTTAAGATTTTACTTGGAAGGAATAGATGTATTTTTATTATGGGAGGAATACCTATCAAATTCTACAATAGCAAATACGCTGAATGATCCAACCTATGGTACACATGGGAAGAATAAAAAAAAAAAACAAAATTGAATCATTTAAATAAGAAAACTGGCATTTTTTAAAAAAAAAAAACAATGTTTTTAAAAATATATAATGGTGGGAGGAGAGAACTGTGAATCAGGAAACTTAATCACTTATGCTTTAGTTGGGATGAGTGCTCTGGCGAATAGTAATTCGAGTTACTCTTTGTGTATGAGTAAAGAAACTTATGATGGAAGGCAGTACATTGTGTTTTGTCTTTAACTTTGATGAAACAAAAATCCATTTATTAGAGCCTGCACTCATTTTTGGTATAAACATACATGAAAAACATGAATGGCATTTTTGCAAATTCCAAAATGATTTGGTGAAATAAAAATATAATATTTACATATTGGAGATTGAATAGAAAACCTTGCCACAATGATAAAGAACTCTAAGAATTTGTCTCAAATTCCCCCAAAATGCAATTCACAATGTTAATATACTTACATAATTATTTTTAAATTTGTCATATTAAACTTACATGATTTTTATTTGTAGAAAGTATACACATTTCATATTTTATTCTTACAAATATAAAAAAATAGAAAATTGTAGTAAAGTATATTTTCCACCTTTACTGAGGTATCTTGACAAATAAAAATTGTATATATTTAAAGTATATCTAGTACAGACAATGAGATATTCTGATATATGTATATATTGTGAAATTATTGCCATGAACTAATTAACATATTCATGACTTCACATAATTGTGATTTTTTTGTGTGTGATGAGAATATTTAAGTTCAACTCTGTTTACAAATTTCAAGTATACAGTACAGTATTGCTAACTGTATATAGTCATAATATATATGATATATATAATGCATATAATCATGGTATATATTAGATCCCAAAACTCATTTATTCTGCATTATTGGATATTTGTACTCTTTCACAAACATCTCCCCATTTTCCTCACCCTCCTCCTACTAACCACCATTCTACTATCTGCTCTTATGAGTTCAACATTTTTAGATTTCACATATAAGTGAGATCATGCAGTATTTGTCTTTCTGTTTCTAGCTTATTTCACTTAACATTTAGGTTTATCTATGTTGTTTTATCTATGGTTTATCTATGTTGTTGCAACTAGGTTTATCTATGTTGTTGCAAATGGCAAGATATTTTTCTCTTTAATGGTGAATAACATTTCTTTATTTATGTAGAAATACTATATATATTACATTTGCTTTATACCTTCAACTGATAGACACTTTGCTTCTATCTTAGTTATTGTGAATAATGCTTCAATAAACATGGGGTGCACATACCTCTTTGAAATAATCATTTTATTTCCTTTGGACACAAACAAAAGTGTAATTGCTGGATCATATGGTAAGCCTATATTTAATTTTTGTAGAGACCTCTATACTGTTTTTCATAATGACCATGTAGGTTATACTCCTCTCAAGAGTGTACAAGCATTCTCTTTTCTCTACACCCTCACCAACAAGTATCATTCATCATTTTGATAGTAACTAATCTGACAGGTGTGAGGTGATATCTAATTGTGGTTTTAATTTGCATTTCCCTGATGATTAATGATATTAGGTACTTTTTCATATACCTGTTGGCCATTTATATGTCTTCTTTTGAGAAATGTCTCTTCAAGTTCTTAGCCCAGTTTTAAATCAGGTTTGCTATGAGTTGTACCCCTCAAATTTATATGTTAAAATCCTGATCTCCAAAGGGATGGTATTAGCAGGTGGAGCCTTTAGGAAGTGATAAGGTCCTGAGAGTAAATCTCTTATGAATGAGATTCATGCCCTTAAAAAAGAGGCTCCAGAGAACTTCATTATTCCTTCTGCCATGTGAGGACAAAAGGAAATGACAGCCCCACACCAGACACTGAATTTGTCAGAGTCTTGATCTTGGACTTCTCAGTCTCCAGAATGGTGAGAAGTACATTTCTGTTGTTTTTAAGCCACTCAATCTATAGTATTTTGTTATAGAAGCCTGAATGAACTGAGGTGGGATTTATTCATTTAGTTATTTATGCTATTGAGTTTTTTTGGTTCCTTACAGATTTTGGAAATTAATACTTGGTCAAATACATGATTTGCAAATATGTTCTCTCTTTTCATGGGTTGACTTTTTACTCCATTGATTTTTTTCCTTTGCTATATAGCTTTTTGATTTGATAAAATCTCCTGTCTATTTTTTATTTTGTTGCCTGTGTTTTGGGGATCATATCAAAAAAAGAAAGAATCACTGCCCAGACTACTGTCAAAAAGACCATTCAGTATGTTTTGTTCTGATAGTGTTATGGTTTCAGATCTTAATTTTTAAGTCTTTAATCCATCTTGAGTGGCTTTTATATATGGGGCAAGATGAGGCTCCAATTTCGTTCTACTGCAATGTGGATCTCCAGTTTTCCCAGCACCATTTATAGAGGAGACTAACTATCTTTTCCACATGGTGTGTTCTTGACACACATATTGAAGAGTCATTGAGCATAATGCATGGATTCATTTCCAGGCTCTCTGTTCTGTTCCAGAAGACCATGTCTGTTTTTATTTTAGCACCATATTATTTGGATTACTGTAGCCATATATATATAGAGAGAGAGAGAGAGAGAGTTGTTTTTGTTGTTTGTTTGTTTGTTTTTGTTGTTTTTTTTTTTTAGACGGAGTTTCGTTCTTGTTACCCAGGCTGGAGTGCAATGGCATGATCTCGGCTCACCGCAACCTCCGCCTCCTGGGTTCAGGCAATTCTCCTGCCTCAGCCTCCTGAGTAGCTGGGATTACAGGCATGCGCCACCATGCCCAGCTAATTTTTTGTATTTTTAGTAGAGACGAGGTTTCACCATGTTGATCAGGATGTTCTCAATCTCTTCATCTCGTGATCCAACCGCCTTGGCCTCCCAAAATGCTGGGATTACAGGTGTGAGCCACCGTGCCTGGCCTGTAGCTATATTTTTAAATCAGGAAGTGTCATGCCTCCAGGTTTGATCATTGTTAAAAACTGTGCAAATGTAAAATTTAACAATAGTAGACATACTTTCTCACACCTGTAATCCCAGCACTTTGGGAGGCAGAGGAGGGTGGATTATGAGGTCAGGAGATTGTGACTCATCCTGGCAAACATGGTGAAACCCCATCTCTACTAAAATATAAAAAATTAGCTGGGCATGGTGGTGCACACCTGTAGTCCCAACTACTTGGGAGGCTTAGGCAGAAGAATCACTTGAACTTGGGAAGTGGAGATTGCAGTGAGCCAAGATCGCATCACTGCACTCCAGCCTGGAGAAAGAGTAAGGCGCTGTCTCAAAACAAACAAACAAACAAACAAAAAACAAAAACACGGAAATTTTTAAAAACACAGTATTTTCTTTTTTAAATAAGAAAAAAATTGAGGTTTGAGTTTTAGGTTTCTTAAAATTCATGTCGTGCAAAATTATAAAAAGCTATGCTATTTTGAATTTTATTTTTAAAATGTGTTGATCACATTCTCAAATATCATGCAATGGTAGTCAATTTATCTCTCCAGAAAAACTATGGATTGTCACATGCTTAACACAAGTTGGTAAACAGTTGTCTGAAGAGTCTGTCTCAGAAGCTGGAATTCTTATTCTAATCATAGTGTATCAACTTCAGATTTTCTGGGTCATCTTTTATAATGTCAATGAAAGACATGTGGCATGATTCTGCAGAGAAATATGTCAGCCAGATATTCTTAAAGTTTTTGGAAGCAAAGTCAAGGTAATCAGTCAAGAAATTAAAAAACTTTCAGGCCATGCAATCCTACCCTTGTGAATATGTTTCACAAAACTAAAAAGACCAGTAAGTATTCGTGTATTGCATTGATTTCCTATTGCTGCCTTAACAAGTTACCAGAAATTTAGAAGCTTAAAGCAACACACATTTATTACCTTATAGTACTATTGATTGAAAGTCTCAAAGGGGTCTTACTGGGCTAAAATTAATAAATTTTGGCATGACCTACATACCCTTTTGGGGGCTCTAGGGAACAATCAATTTCTCTACTTTTCTGAGTCTTACTCTCCTTTCGGATTCCCTAGCTTGTAACCCCATACCTGCTATTCAAAGCCAGCCACACCGCATCTCTCTGTTTCTTTCTTCCATAGTCACATCTCCTTCAAACTCTTTCTATCTGCTCCTCTTTCTACTTTTAAGGATCCTTGTGATTACACTGGGCCCATGTGGCTAATTGAGCTGATTAGCAACCTTAATTTCATCTGCAAAATTCTTTTGCCACATAAGGTAATATATTCACAGGTTCTAGGGATTGTTGAAACTTTAATGTGGATATCTTCATACGTAAATATAAATAAATGAATATATTCACACAGTGGAATACAGTGCAATGCAATAAGAAAGATTAAAATCATGTCTTGTCAAGCCCATTACATTAAGTAAAACAACTCAGAAACATGAAGTCAAATACCACATGTTCTCACTTATAAGTAGAAGCTACAATGTGTACACATGGTCATATAGTATATAATAATAGACCCTGGGGACTTGGAAGGGTGAAAGAATAGGAGGGAGATGGGTGATAAATTACTAAATAGGTGCAATGTACATTACTCCAACGATGGTTACACTGAAAGCTCACACTCACCGCTATGCAATATATCCATGTAACAAAACAGCATTTTCCCCCCTTAAATTTATTTTTTAAAAGCTCTAGAAAATTTAGAGCAATGTCAATTTTCAATATAAGATTATGTTTGAATTATTTATAGTATGTTCACGATATGGAGCATTACGTAGCTTTTATAGATAAATAATTATAAATATAACATTAAGTGCATGGTTTTCTAAAAAGCATTATTGCATAAAATGAAAATAAGATGTATGGGGGTAATGTGAAAGCATACATATTTGTAAAAACATATATATATATATATATATATACACACACATATTTGTAATCAATAAATATTTATATATATATAAATCTTTCTCCTCTCATTATTATCAATTTATCTATCTATCTCTATGTATATGTACACAAACACACACAAAATATCATAAGTACAATGAAGACAATACTAGTTTGATTACATGAGTTACCTGGTTATAGGGAGTGAGGCTGTGAGTAAGAGAAGGGCACACAGGAATTAAAAGGGAAAGAATATAAGAAAGCAAGTTTCTCTCCCCAAAATAGGAAATAGTATTAATTATATAATTACATAATTCTTTACAGTCATGTATTCAAAAATTTGTTTCTGATGGGAAATATGTCCTAGATGTATAGAATATTGAGAAGAGCAGTGTACTTGAAGAAAAATAATCATGGCTTTAATCTTTGTTTCTTCTGCTTTATAGCCATTCTACTTTATACAAAGCAAGTTCTCATTCTCTTGTTGCATATTACAATTGGCAGAAAGTTCTTTGATATGCGTTGAAGGTGTCTATTTCCCCTTCTCTTGAATCCAGTCTGGCAAGTGACCACTTTGACTAATAAAGCACAACATAAGCCAGACTCTACTCTGGATGAGCACTAGAACTTCTGCTGTGACTTTTTTAGAAGGCAGCTACCAGATGAGAAATGTTGTCACCTGAGACCACCATGTAGTGAGAAGCCCAAGCTACATGGAAATGTTCTGAGAAATGAAGTGTCATGTGGTGGAAACGAGAGGCAAAAAGCAGAATAAAGAGGTTACTTACATGTATATATTGTGAAAGTCTTTTAAGCTTTCTGTGCCTCAGCTCTTAAAACTATCAAATGAAGATAATAATAGTGCCTCCCTAGTACGGTTGCTACAAGGGTTAAATTAGTTAATATCTACAACACTTAGAGTAGTATTTTACACATGTTAAGTCCTATATGTCTTATGCTACTATTTTCTCATCTGTAAAATGAATATTGACATTATAAATTTAAAACATTTATTTAACTATTATTAATCACTACTCATTGATAGAGCAGTTACTATGTGTCAAACACACAGGATCATCTAGTGCAGACAAAATAGTGAATAACATGGGTCAAGATATTCCCTTAGAGATTCTAATTTAATATGGTAAAGACAAGAAAATAAACTTGTATAATTAGATTTCTTTCTATTTAAGCACTTTCTTCAGGAAGACTTTGCCTAAGCAACCTATGCCAAACATACATTAAATATTTTTCCTTTGGATTTCCAAAGCACACAGAAATTACGTCATCTTTGCACTTAATGCAATGTACTGCCAGAACTTAGTACATTACTATGTTGATAACTCCATCTCCAAATACTCTAATGAATTTACACTGATGTCCTAGGGAAAAGAAGCAAGAGATGGGTGACTTAGGCTTTCTGTTTAAACTTTAGAGTGAACTCCTCTCTTTTTCCCTTGGCTCAGTTGTCCTTGGAACCAGCTTCAGTTGCCATTTCTTGACATCATGGTAATTGTAATTCAAAAGCCAAGGTCAAGAGACAGACATGCCCCATCTCACTCCAGTGCTTTCCCGTCTGTCTAGATTCTTCAAATACCAGAAGCAATAAAATCTGGTCATGAAAGTAAAAAGTCAAGAAACAACAGATGCTGGCAAGATTGCAGAGAAAAGACAATACTTACACACTGAGTATAGCCTCTATGGAAAACACTATAGTGATTTCTCAAAGAGTTAAAAGTAGAAATATCATTCAATCCAGCAACCGCACTATTAGGTATCTACCATATGAAAAAGAAGTCATTGTTTTAAAAAGACACCTGCATGCATATGTTTATTACAGCACTATTCACAATAGCAAAATTATGAAATCAACAAAAGTCTCCAACCATAGATGATTGGATAAAAATATATGGTATCTATATACCACGGAATAATAACTTTTTAAAGTCACTGTTTATTATAATCCTGAGTAGCTGGGATTACAGGCACCCACCAGCAAGCCCAGCTAATTTTTGTTTTTTTAGTACAGATGGAGTTTCACCATATTGGCCAGGCTGGTCTCAAACTCCTGACCTCATGTGATCCACTCACTTCAGCCTTCCAAATTGAAAAATTTGTAATAGTTAAAATTTAATAATTATTTTACATCTGCTATCCACTACAGCACACTTATATAATTAAATATTTTATTATTTTTAATTGGCTGTCCAAAGGAATGGTTCTCAGCATTTAGACAACAGCAAGTCCCAGCAAATTATTTTATCACTGTTTATTGTTCCATGGTGTATAAATACCGCATTTTCTATATCCAATCATCTGTAGATGAACACTTAGGTTGATTTCATGACTTTGCTATTTTGTATAGTGCTGTAATAAACATACACATGCAACTGTCTTTTTGAAATAATGACAAGATGAAATCCTGTCTCGCAGCAACACAGATGGAGCTATAGGCCATTATCATAAGTAAAATAACTCAGAAACAGAAAATCAAACATTGCAGTAGAATTATTAAGTAGAAGCTAAACAACAGGTACACATGGGGAATACAGAGGGAAATAATAGATACTTGGGATACCAAAAGTTGGGGACATGGGACGGAGATGAGGATTGAAAAGTACCTATTGGGTACAATTTTTATTGTTCAGGTAATGGCTTCACTAGGAGCTCAAACCCTTCCACTACACAATGTATCCATGTAACAAACCTGCACATGCACTCTTTGAATTTATAGACATCAAAAAATAAATATTAAGGGTTTCGACTCATTTTGCATAATAGGTACAGCTGGTATCCAAATCTCCTGTTTCCCAGATAGATATCACCATGATGTAAAAATAAACAGAAAAAAGTCAATTTATCAAAAATTTCAAGCTGCCAATCACATATTTGAGCTTCCAACCTTCCCCAGAGAATCTCAGTTCAACTTCCTGAAATGAGAATTTATGTTTGGCAACTTCTTGTCACTTTTTTATTCTCCACCTCCATGTCTGTACCATTTGTGTATTTACTTTTGTCACCTTCTTTCCCTTGGGTGCTTCTGGAGAAGGATTTTACATCATTCTTTGGCAAGGCTAAAATGATCACTTATGATTCTTATTCATTATATTTTCCCACTCAGAGAACATTTATCTATGCTTATAATCTATCTTGATATTTCTATCTCTACTATCTTATAAATTTTAGCTCCAAAATACATTTATGTCTTCCTAGTTGTAAAAACCTTTCATTAAGATAACTTATCTTTAAGCCCTGACAGGACTTGAAAACTTGCAATTTCTACATCATCAACTTCAATTCCTAAGCCCACTACGATATGACTTCTGTACTCATAAGTGTACTAAATAGATATTGATTAAAGCAACCAATACACATTTTCACCTCAAACCTCATGGTCTTTACTATTATGAAATCAAACATTCTGTTCTGTGAAGACAACTATTCTTTTTCTACTTTTCTTATTGAACTATGTTCACTATTACTGTTCTATTTTATTGGGAATTCTGAAAATATACCTTTTTATGTATTTTTATCTATAATCCCTCTGCTTTATTAAGCTTCCTCACTATCCAGGTTACAGCTTACGTTCACGATTGTAACATCACTCCCCGAATTCTCAATTTCCTTGTTCCTTGCTTTTTCATTATCCAGTCTGTGATTGTATTGACATAGCCAAGGGCAGCGGGGAAAATTTCCCATATAAGGGTAAATTGTTATCAGTATGCATTTATGATTCACAGTCTGAAATAGACCCTTATCCCTGAATATCTGAATCATTTTCATCTCTTTTCAAATGCAGTATTGCCATTATACAACATCAGAACAAAACTCCTTAACAATGTAACTAACTTCCCAATCTGTCTCCTTCTACATCAGTGTTTTATTCCTTTCCTTTCATAATAGTAAAAAAAAGGCTGCTTCCCTCTCTATCCCTAATTTTCTTCACTTCCATTCTCAATAAAATTGAATAATCAATTATTTCATTATTCACTATATTCAATCTCTTTTTAATGGAATCTCTAAATCCTTTCCAAAAACATTTGATAATTTTGAAGTCCTGCTTATTTCTAAAAAAAAAAAAAAAAGGAAAGAAAGTCATTATATCACATATTTCACTTCAGCTACTGCTCAGTTTCTCTGCAGACTTTCAGAGCCAACTATGCAAAATAGAATCAATAGTCAGTGAAGCCGTTTTCTGTCTACAAACAGTCCTCGACCCATTCAAAACCACCATCATCGTATGGAACATAGCTTTTCCTGTGGTCTACAGTGAATCTGTTTTCTTCATTTCATCCTGTAGTTTAGTTTTATCTCACTTGAACTCTTAGCAATATTTGACAAGGTTGAGCCCCTGCTTCTTTCTGAAACATGATCTTTCCTTAGTTTCCATGACTACACTCTCACTGGAATTTCACCCACCCATTTGACAGATCTATTTAAATCTCATCATTTATTCTGACATTAAACATTGGGGATATCACAACAGCAAGTCCCAGTCCTCATGTCTCCATATGCCCTCTCATTAATTCTATTTTCTCACTTATATAACTAGTTCCAATATTGTCTATGCACCAATGACGTCTAGATTTGTATCTCCAACTTTCAACTCTTTTCTAAAGTTCCTGAACAATATGCCCAACTCACTACTTGATATTTTTATCTAGATGTTCCAAATAAAACAGCATATCAAACATGTATCAAACAACCTTATATTGCTTATCCAATAAAATTCTCTTTTTATCTGTCTCAGCAAATGACACACCAAAGACCCAGTTATTAAAAAAAGAAAACTAAAAATTATCATGGTTTCCATAACCCTGAGTTTTTACACTAAATTTATCAAAAAGTCATATCTATTTTATTTCCAAATACCTCCCAAGCTCAAGTAGTCTTTTTCTATTTCTAGTACCTCAATGTAATTAAACATCTCTCACCTAGAATACTTCAATTCCTTTCTACCCATCCATTTCTCTAACCAGCTCCTTCAATATAGACTCAAGTCACAAGGAAAGCAGTCTTTTCAGAATTCCAGTTTGATATGATCAAAATAATTCTGACTTGAAGACTTCAATTTTGTTTCAGATGAATATCAAAATACTTAACACAAACGTCAGTGCTCTGTGATGAGGTTGCAGGTTATAAATACGGAGCTTATTCTCAGGTATGCCTTTCCATTTTGGTCCAATAGACTGTTTCCAGTTTCTTAAAGGAACTGTGCTTTCTGCTACCACCAAGCTTTGCACATGTTGTTTTGATCTGAAATAAAAATTCCTCCTTTTTCCACCTATACAGCTCTTTCTCATCTATGCAATTTCAGCTCAATAATTTACTTCTTGAGGGGCTTTGTCCTGAAATCCTAAACTAGAAATAATTTAGTGTTATGTATTTTCATAGCAGTATATATTTTTCTCCATAAAGTTTTATAAAATAAAATAATTTATCTATATGTATAACTTTATTGAAAACCATAATTCAGAACCCTGTCTTTTGTGCTCAACATTAAAAACCTAGTGGCTGCTATAGTGTCCAGCAGATTCTAGTTAGAGAATAAATAATTTTTGTACAATTTAACTTAGTAGTAAAACATAAATATCTAAGTTTATGATTTATAGGGATAATGTTCATAATACATGAGATAAATTGATTAGTATGCTTTAAAATGTACGATTTGCAAGAGAGATGATAAATAATTACTGCCATTGTGTCTAGAACATTCCTGCCAAACTTAATTAATATCTATTATTCCACCTCAGTATTATTCAAAATAATAAACACACAAGGTACAAAATTACAATAAATTTTAAAAAAAGAACTTGCAATTTTTTTTTTGTTTGAGACGGTGTCTCACTCTCTCACCTAGGCTGGAGTTCAGTGGCACCATTTCATCTCACTGCAACCTCTGCCTCCCAGGTTCAAGCGATTCTCCTGCCTCAGCCTCTGGAGTAGCAGGGATTACAATCACCCACCACCAGGCCCTACTAAATTTTTTATTAGTAGTAGAGATGAGGCTTCACCATTTTGGCCAGGCTGCTGTCAAACTCCTGACCTCACATGATCCACTCACCTTGGGCTTCCAAATAGAAAAAATTTTAATAGTTATTTTATATCTGCTATCCACTATAATACACTGATAGAATTAAATATTTCATTTTCTTATTGTCTGTCAAAAAGGGTTGTTCTCAGCATGTAGGAGATTCTCTCCAGTTTTTGCAGAGTTCTCTCAACTTTAAGTCTAGCAACATCATATCAAATTCTTAAATCCTTCTTATGATTGAATCTTTCCAGTTTTCTCCCCCTGTTGCCTCTTGAAGAACATTCTGCTTATAAAGGGCTCATGTGATTACCTTAGGTTTACACAGATAATCTGTCAAAACAAAAACTTAGTAACATTAATTATATTGGAAAAATTCCTTTACAGTAATACCTTCTTTAATGTTTTAATAACCAAAGGCCAGGGATCTTAGGTGACCATCTTGGAATTCTGCTTATCACAAATACTATACCTATTATTTCAATTTTATTTTTAGTTTAAGCTAATGGACATGTGAGCACAGAAATCTGTGCCTGGGAAACAATGTTGAATTGATCAGAATGCAAAGTAGACACAGGTATTCCTCATATGTAAACCTAAATAACTTAATGATTTTTCTTCACTGAATTCCTTAGAAGAATTCATTTTCTGAATAAAATAATTACTTATGCTATGAAAATATTTTAAATACATTAATGCCATTAAGTACCATGAATCTTAGAGAATAAGTTGATCATTGTTCATAATTAAGGCTATGCAAAGCTCTGAGTAGTTAGAATCAATGAATGAATTTTTTTTGGCTTCATGTATTTTCTAAATGTAAACTTGCAACTTTAAGAAAAGAAAATGAAAATATTCATTAAATAATAATTTTGTCAAAATTTCAGAGTTTATTATTTAGTACTGACATCTTTTTAAACATCTTAGTTGTTGGATTCGTGGTATATTGCAATATAGCATGTGAAGCTTGGATTTCACCAAGAAAGTTACAAAAGAATTCATGTAATACTAGCAAACTCAGTTCAACAGCACATTAAAAAGATCATTTGTCATGTCAAGAGGGATTTACTCCAGGGATGCAAGGATAGTTTAACATACACAAATACATAAATGTGATACACTGCATTAACAGAATACTGGATATCAATGTGCAAAAAATGTAGTTGGATGCATGTCTCACACCATATAAAAAAATCAAGTCAAAATGAATTAAAGATTTAATTAAAGACTTAAGTATAACCCTGTTACAATGAGGTCTCTCCTCACACCTGTCAGAATGGCTATTATCAAACAAATGAAAGATAACACATGTCAGGGAGGACATGGAAAAAAAAACCACTTTTGGAGTGGTTGTAAACTAGCACAACGATTATGAAAAACTTAAATAGAATTTTCTTTAAAAAACTACATTAGGTATCATTTTTCTACTCAGAACCTGTATTTAGGTAAAAATCTAAAGGATTTGAAATCATCATTTCAAAAAGATATCTACACTTCCATGTTTATTGCAACATTATTTACCATAGCCAATATGTGAAACCAACCTATGTGTTTATGAATGGATAAAGAAATTCTGTATAAATGTACACAATAAATACTATTCTGTCTTAATTAAAAGGGAAATTCTGTCATTCGAGAGCAATATGGATGAACCTGGAGGACATAATGCTAAATGAAAGGCAGGTACATAAAGACAATCCAGGCCCACAAAGACAATTATTGCATGTTCTCACTTATAAGTGGAATCTAAAACAATTAAACTCATAGAAGCAGAGAGTAGAATTATGGTTACCAGAGCCTGGGACTGGGGGGAATGAGGAGATATTGGTCAAAGAGTACAATGTTTCAGTTAGGAAGAATAAGTGATGAGCATTTGAGGTGATGGATATGTTAATAAACTGATTCATTAATTTCACTTTGTATACATACCATAGTGTGACATTGTACCCCATACATATATACAATGATAGTTGTCAATATTCCAAAAGAAAGAATTCTTGTAAATTATAAAATAATAAATTATGAAACCATTTCTTATACATTACATGCTTCAAGTTTGACAAAAATACCTATGTTCTTCATGTGGCTTGTTTGACCATGTTTTGTATATGAATATTGAATGAAGAAATAGTTATTGTAAATTTTTTTTTTTTTTTGAGACAGAGTTTCACTCTTGTTACCCAGGCTGGAGTGCAATGGTGCAAATTTGGTTCACTACAGCCTCCGCCTCCTGGGTTCAGTAATTCTCCTGCCTCAGCCTCCTGAGTACCTGAGATTACAGGCATGCACCACCACGTCTGGCTAATTTTTGTATTTTTAGTAGATGTGGTTTTACCATGTTGGTCAAGCTGGTCTTGAACTCTGACCTCAGGCAATCCACTCCCTTGACCTCCTAAAGTGCTGGGATTACAGGCACAAGCCACCTTGCTTGACCCTGGAGTACCTATAATTTTAACAAAGATACTTAACTTTGCCTTTTAAAGAAAGAAGATGCATCTATTCAAAATGACAGATCTAAAGTGACCTTTAAAAATGACATTTTTGGATTCTGGGATTTATAGAGATGATAGTGGCATGACATCCTATTGGTAACAAGGTTTTGGAGGGAAATATCAGTGCAGACTCTGCTGTACATTTAATTATCAGATCAAGATAAGGTGAAATTAAGAAACTCAGGCACATACAAATGCTAAACAAGATTTCTGTTGACAATAAGTAAATATTTCAGCTTTGTTACAATATTATTAAAGATACAGAATCATAAGAACATATTTACTTGAAATTGCTTTTATATATTTTTAACTAAATATAAATATTTAAAAATATATTTCTTTCCATAATTAAAATAATAAGCAAAAATGGTTCAGTGTTATGGATTTGGCTGTGAAATGCATTCACTGTTTAAACTCCCAGATTATGATTAAGCAGAATCTGAGTAGATAAGCTGCTCTCAGGAATTGTATTGCATATGTTCAACTACAAATTTTGCTACTCAAAAACCATATAACACTGAGAAAAATATATAACATCTTTTCCTCCTTTGACAGGTAGTATGAGAGTTGAAGCATAAGTTAATACAAATGCTTACAACAGTGACTGACACAGAGCAGGCACTCAAAATGTGGAGAATATTTCTACTATAATTTATTCAGTGGCAATAGAAAACTCATTACATCTCTCTGAGAAACGTGTTTTAGTTTTGTTTTGCTTTCTGATTTAAAACTTTACCCAAGAGTGGGCTATGTACTCTGATTAGAATATATAAATTCACAAATAAGAAGCAAAAGAGGAAAAAAAAAACTATCACACTCTCCATAAAAAATAATAAAAAATGGAATAAAATCTTTGAAACTAAACAGACAGCAGAGATTATAATGCCATGTACATAAAACTCAAGGACCTGTAGCTGCTATTTTCACTGGCAAAGCAAGAAGGCAAATCTGCTATAGACATGGATAAAGGGAAAGAAAATGAACATAACTTCTAACAAACATTTAATAGCTTCATGTAGGCTGTCACGATGGATTAGGATCCAAGAGTCAAGCCAGAGACAGAATTCTGGAACTAAAAAAGATGAAATTGGAAGTGGATCATTCCCCCAGGGCATCCAGAAGAGACAGACTCACCAGTATCCTGATTTCCCTGAAAATTCAAGACACGCTGAACTTCTCACTTGTGAACTCATAAATGGAGCTGTTTTCTACCACTATGCTTACGGTAACTAGTTACACAGCAATTGGAAGCTAAGAAACACCCTGTTACATGAATAGTGTTATAAAATACACTAAATTGATTCTGGTTTTCAGATTTTTGATGGAGAAAGACAAGAATTTTGCTTAAGCACGGTGAAATGGTAAAAATCAAGTCATTCATTTTTATATAATTTGGTTTATGTTGCTTGGATGCCAGTAGCTTTGCATTTTTTTCTGTGTTATAGTTTATAGAGTAAAATTAACTCTGTGTTACAGTTTTAGGAGTTTAGGCAAACACATGTTGTCATGTAACCAGCATTGCAATCAAAACATAGAACAGTTCCATAAATTTAAAAGTTTTCTTGACCTGTTTTAGTCACCTATCCTCAGTTCTCTGGAGACTACCGATTTGATTTTGGTTCCTCTAGTTTTACTGTTTCAGAAAGCCATGTAAATGGAATCATAAAGTACAAAGTCAGTTGAGCCTAGGTTTTTGAATTAGCAATACACATTTGAGATCCATCTGTATTGTTTTATGTATCACTAGTTCATTGGAGATAAGTCTATTAAATGCTGAACAGTATTCATTTGTCTGGATATACCATGGGTTGTTGATCTGTTCACCAGCTGTGGAATATTTGTGCTATTTTTATTTTTTGAAGATTATGAATAAAGGTGCTAAAATGTTTTCACATGTTTTTATGTAAATAAGCTTTCATTTCTCGTAGACAAATACCTTCAATTGCTGAGAATATTTGTATGATAAGAGCACGTTTCATTTTATGAGAAACTGACAAACTGTTTTCCAAAGTTGCTGTGCCATTTTCCATTTTCACCAGAGAGGCATAAGACACTCGGTTGGTTTGGATCCTTATCAGTACTTCACATTTTTCAAAATTGTGTTTTTATTTCTTCTTATTACTGAATATTGAGAGTCCTTTGTATATTCTTAGTACAAGTTCATTGTTAGATATTCTATTTTAAAGTAACTGGTGACTTGTCTTTTCATTCTCTGTTTTTCATAGAGAACATCTTTTTTATTTTGATGAAATCATATTTCTCTTTTTCTTTTGTAGGATTGTGCTTTTGCTGGTCTATCTAAAAAAAAACCTTACTTAATCCAAAGACACGTATTTTCTCCTATGTTTTCTTTAGAAGTTTCATAGTTTTAGAATTTAGAGCTAGGTCTATGATCCATTTGAGTTAATATTTGTACTTTATGTGGTGTGTGGAACAAAGTTCAGTTTTATGTACATGGATATCCAGTTGTTCCAGCACTGTTTGTTAAAGGGACTATTATTTCTCCATTGGCTTGCCTTTGCACCTTTTTCAAATATCAATTGAACATATTTAGGAGATCAATTTCTGGGCTCTCTATAGTATTCCACTGGTGTTTGTGTCTATCTCTTGCCAACATTAAACCATTAGGAGTACTGTAGTTTTATAGTAATTCTTAAGGACAAGTCATGAGTTGTCTACTGCTTTGTTCTTTTTCAGAATATCTTGACTGTTCTATTATTTCACTTTTTCCTGTAATTTTTAAAATCAATTTTTAAAAATCTACAAAGATATTTCAAATTATTCTTTTGGAATTCATTTAGGCAGTTTTAAATTTATTTCATTATTGTTTTGTAGTTTTCAGCAAACAGTTTTCTCATATTTTTGTTAGACATGTAATATGTTTTTGATGTATTGCAAATGTTACTTTTTATCATTCAATTTCAAGTTATTTATAGTATATAGAAATACAGTTTATTTTTAAATATTGACTTTTAATCTTGAATCTTTTCTGAATTCACTTATTCAAGAATCTTTGAAAACATTTTTATCATTTCTTCCTATTTTCTCTAAAATCACTCATTTCACCTGAAGATAGAGATATTTTTATTTCATCCCTTTCAACTATTATGAACTTTTTTCTTTTGATTTCCATATTGTCTTACCTGCAACTTTCAATATAGTGTCTGGTAGGAGAGGTAAGATTTGACACCCTTGTTTGTTACTGGTCTTTCAAGGGAATATTAAATTTTTCATCATTATATATGGCATCAGCAGTAGAATTTTTATAGACGTCTTTTTATAGGGTTATATAGATTCCCTGTTCTTCCTAGTTTGCTGAGAGTGTTTATCATGTACAGATGCTAAAATTTGTGAAGTGCTTTTTTTATTGAAATGATCATATGGCTTTTCTTTTTTTGAGCCTGGTTTCATTAAGAATTGTTTACATTAATTTTCTGTTGGTGAACCATCTTTGTATTCCCAGGACATCATTACTTGGTTGTTATGTAGAATCCTTTATACATATTGCTGGACTCAATTTGGCCATGTTTTATGAAGAATGTATCTGTATTTATGAGACATTTTTGTCTTCAGTTAACCATTCTTGAAATGCTATTGGCATTGTTGTCAGGATAATTCTGACCTCATAAGTTTGGATGTGTTCTCTTTATTTTTTCTGGAAACAATTTTGCAAATTTGATATTATTTCATTTTTAAATATCTGGAATACTTCCCATTATAGCCATCTGGGTTGTTAGTTTACTTCATTTAATTTTATTAATTGCTCCTGAGCTATTCAGTGTATCTATTTCTTCTTGAGTGAGTTTTGGCACATTATTTCAAGGAATTTTTCCGATAAATTTTTCAAAATCACAGGTTTAGTTTTTCCATAGTTATTTATTTTTCCCAGCTTTACTGAGGTAAAATTGACAAATACAAATTGTACATACTTAAGATGTACAATGTGATAATTTGATTCACAGATATGTTGTGAAATGATTGCCACAATTAAGCTAATTAATCTAACCCTCTCATATAGTTCCATAATTTTATATGTGAGATGAGAACATTTAAGATCTACTTCCTTAGCACATATAGTAACCATGCTCTTCATTGGAGCCCCAGAAGTTAATCATCACATAACTAAAAGTTTGATCAACATCGTCTATTTCCCCCTCCTCTATTTTTTTATTATTATGTAATGGTTATAGGGTCTTCAGCAAAGTCGTCTGTTTTTTTCCTGATATCAGAAATTTCTCTGCTCTTTTTTCCTAGTTACCTTGCCTAAAGGATTATAATTATTGACTTTTTTCAAAGAACCACTATTTATTTTCATATTTTAAATTGTTTTCTTTTTTGAGTAACATCTATCTCCGGTCTCATCTTTATTATTTTCTGTTTCATATTCAAAAATTTTCAGAGTGTAATGTTAAGATTTCTCAGTCAAATGGTGGAATATAATCTTGAATCTTGATGGAATTTTAAAGCTAAAGCCAATAAAATGTTGCGGCTTTATTTCCAAAACCAGGTCACAAAAGGCACTATGGCTCCCAAGCAACTCTGTTTCTCTCATTTCTCTCTGTTTAAGAAAACATGCCTTATAATCCAATCACAGCATTGTGAGAAAAGTCAGGCTATATAGAACAACCTTGTGCCAAGTATCGGTGTTATGTCTGACCTAGGCCTCTAGGTGATCCTCTACATTATCAGCTAGACATGTGAATAAATGAGATTTCACATTACTCTAGCCTCAGCCTTCAAGTATTACTCTTGAGACACTGTCATGCAGATATAAGACATTCTCATGTGCTCTGTGTGAATCCATGGCTCACAGAAACTAAAGACAACCAGTTTATTGCATTACATCACTAACTTTGGGTTTATCTGTTTTGAAGAAATGGATATCTAATACATATGAATCATTTATGAAATTTAGTTTTTTCTTTTTTGTATCACACTGAAGATACTGCTGGTTGATTTAGTGAGTGTTCATCTTGTATTCTCAATCTTCTGCAGAGGAAACCCAAATTTTTTTCTCTAAAAGTGTTTTCTACAGCCTCACCTGCAGTCTTACATATCTTTTATGTAATGAATATGTACACCTTTACATTTGAAAATTCAAAATCAATAATTCTAAAATTTTTAATTTAATTGTACATATTTTTCCCAATATTTGCTATTTTTTCAGTTTCAGAATTTTTCTAGTCATTATATACAGAAACATTTATTTTGATATACTGTTTTAGGTATAAAACAAACTAAATGAATTCTACAACAAAATATGTATAAAGACTTCCTTCTTTCTAAGGCCTTCATTGTCCCTAATATAAATTTTATTATGGTTCTAGCTTACTCCTTCACTATCCTATCTGCCTCAATCCATTCTTTTCTTTAAAGTTAGAGAAATCCTAAGGCACAACTTTATTATGTTACTCATCTCCTTGATGTTCACAGATTCTTTACTATCTACAAATAACTTTCCAAGTTCTTTACTTTAAATAAATTAGAATGAATCTTATTCATGTTTTTCCCTCATTTTATCATTCTAACTCCAAAGAAAGATCTAAATTTGTGTTCTTAAGTATGAAGTAAGCTCCTTTAGAAAAGATTCAATTTTTAATTTTCTATAAACTTAGATGAAGGCGTTTCTGAGTAGTAAGTGATGGCTGAATTTGGCATTCCATTATGTATTATATGCCGTGTCTGTGTGTGTGTGTGTGTGTGTGTGTGTAATTGATATGGTTTGGATTTGTGTCCCCACCCAAATCTTGTGTTGAATAAGCGGAGGGGACTGGGGAGAGGTGATTAGATAATGGAGATAGATTTCTCCCTTGCTGTTCTTGTAATTGTGAGTGAGTTCTTAAGAGATGTGATGGTTTTAAAATGTGTGGTACTTCCCCTCTCTCCCTCTCCTGCCACCATGTGAAGAAGGCTGTTGCATTGCTTCCTCTTCACCTCCCCCCATGATTGTAGCTTTCCTGGGTCCTCCCAGTCATGCTTCTGGAATTGTGAGTCAATTAAACCTCTTTTCTTCATAAATTGCCCAGTCTCTAGTAGTTCTTCATAGCATTATGAAAACGAACAAATACAGAATGAATATGTATAATTTAATTTACTTAATAGATTTAAATTTTTTTCAAATATTTCTATAACAAAGTTATATTTTAAACATGTATCAGTGTTTACTGGAAATATCTAAACAAATACACAGATTCTCCTTGAGCTGAAGTACATAATTGTATTAGCTCATGCTGCCATAACAAACCACCTAAGACTGGGTAGATTAAACGACAGAAATTTATTTCTCAAAGTTCTGGAGGCTAAAATCAAGATTTCAGTTTCTAGTGAGGACTATTCCCAACTTACAGATGGCACTTTTCTCACTGTGTCCTCATATAAGCTTTCCTACATGTTTTTCATATGTGGGGGTGGGGGGGTAGAGGGTGGTGTGGAGAGAGAGGCTGAGCTTTCTAGTGTCTCTTCTTATAAGGACTCCAAACCTGAATTACTTCCTTTGAGGCTCTGTCTTTAAATACAGCCAACTGTGAGTTAAGGATACAGCATATATGTATTGGATGGACACAAAAGTAACTTCATAACCTAGGTATCACTTTTTAAATGCATGACTAAAAAGATTCTACAGGAGTATCATCTCTTTTTTTCTTTATATCATTCTGATTCCTATTTCTAAAAACTTAGCTTTTTAATTTTCACTTTTTTGGTTTATGGTAAAATCCACTGGGTCATTGTGTGATGATAAAATGGACTTTAAAAAGTTATTTCAACTTTAAATTCATGGTCTACATGTGCAAGTTTGTTACAATGGTATGTTGCATAATGCTGAGGTTTAGGGTACAGATGATCTTGACACCTTGATACTAAACATAGTAGCCAATAGATAGCTTTTTAATCCTTTCCCTCCTCCTTGCATCCCCTATTTTAGAATTCCCAATCTCTATTATTCCCATCTTTGTGTCCATGGGTACTCAATGTTTAGCTCCAATTTATAGGAGAGAACATGTGTATGTGGTATTTGATTTTCTGTTTCTGCATTAGTTCACTTAGAATAATGGCTTCCAGCTACATCCATGTTACAGAAAAGGACATAAATTTATCATTGTTTTGGCTGCATAGTACTGCATGATATATATGTACCATATTTTATATGATTCACCATGGAAGGGCACCTAGTTTTATTCCATGTCACCCCTTTTGTGTCCTGAACAAATGAACACATGTTTAAATAGTGCTGCAATAAACATATGAATGCATGAGTCCTTTTGATAGAATGATTTATTTTCCTTTGGGTATATACACAATGATGGGATTGCTGTTTGAAATGATAGTTACACTTTAAGTTTTCAAGGAAACTTCAAGCACTTTTCCACAGTGGTTTAACTAAAACTAGTTAAACATTCCTACTAACAGTGTGCAAGCATTTCATTTTCTTCACAACTTCACCAACATCTGTGTTTTGATTTGTAAATAAGTGTGATTCTGCCTAGTGTGAGTTGGTATCTCACTGTGGTTTTGATTTGCATTTCTCTAATAATTAGTGATGAAGAGCATTTTTTTCATGGTTGTTGGCAGCTTGTGTGTTTTCTTTTGAGAAGTGCCTGTTCATGTTCCTTGCCCACTCTTGAATGGAGTTACCTAGCTTTAGTTTGTTTATTTAGGTTTCTTACAGATTCGGGATAATAGACCTTTGTCAGATGCATGGTTTGTGAATATTTTCTCCTATTCTATAGCTTGTCTGCTTACTCTGCTGAGAGTTTCTTTGGCTGTGCAGAAGCTCTTTAGTTTAATTAAGTCCCAATAGTTCATTTTTTCTTTCTTTTTTTTTTTTCCAAAGACTTTTGAGGTCTTAGCCCAAATTATTTGCCAAAACTGATGTCAAGAATGATATTTCCAAGGTATTCTTTGGGATTTTTAAACTTTCAGGTCTTACATTTAAATCTTTGATTCATCTTGTGTTTCTTTTTGTATATGGTGAAAAGTAGGAATCCAGTTTCATTCTTCTGCATATGACCAGCCAGTTATACCAACAGCATTTATTAAATAAGAATTCCTTTTCTAGTTGTTTATTTTTGTCAACTCTGTCAAAGATCACACCAATGCAGGTACACAGCTTTATTTCTGGAACCTCAACACTGTTTCATTGGTCTATATGTCTGTTCTTGTTGCAGTACCATCCTCTTTTGGTTACTATAACCTTCTAGTATAGTGTGTAATGCCTATACTACACATTGAATTTGGGTAGTGTAATGCCTCCAGCTTTGTTCATTTTGCTTAGGATTGCTTTGACTGTTTGGGCTCTTCCGTAGCTTTACATGAATTTTAGAATAGTTTTTTCCCCAATTCTGTGAAAAAATGATGTTCAAAATGAGTTTGATTGAAACAGCGTTGAATCTATAAACTGCTTTGGGCAGTGTGGCCATTTTACAAATTGATTCTTCCAATACAGTAGAATGGAATGTTTTTCTATTTGTGTCATCTGTGATTTCTTTAAGCAGTGATTTGTAGTTCTCCTTGTAGATATCTTTCATGTATTTTGTTAGACGTATTCCTAGATATTTTACATATTTGTGTGGCTATTACAAAAAGAATTGTGTTCTTGATTTGGCTCTGAGTTTGAATGCTATCAGTGTAGAAATGCTGCTGATTTTGTCTACTGAAACTTTAATGAAGTCATTTATCAGTTCTAAAAGCTTTCTGGTAGAGTCTGTATGGTATCTTAGATATAGAACCATATTGTCATAGAAGACAGAGAGTTTAACTTCTCCTTTTCCTGTTTGGATGCCTTTTATTTTATTTTATATTTTCCTCTTGTCTGACTGCTCTGACCAGGACTTCCAGTACTATATTGAATAAAAGTGGTGAGAGTGGACGTTCTTCTCTTGTTCTTGTTCTCAAGAAGAATGCGTCCAGCTTTTGCCCATTCCGTATGATGTTGGCTGTGGATTTGTCATAGTTGGCTCTTATTATTTTGAGAATGCTCCTGCAATGTCTAGTTTATTAAGGGTTTTTATCAAAAAGCAATGTTGGATTTATTAAAAAACTTTCCTGAATCTATTGACATGATCATATGATTTTTGTTTTTAATTTTATGTGGTAAATCACATTTATTTATTTATTTATTTATTTATTTATTTATTTATTTATTGGAGATGGAGTTTTGCTCTTGGTACCCAGGCTGGAGTGCAATGGTGTGATCTCGGCTCACCGCAACCTTCGCCTCCTGGGTTCAGGCAATTCTCCTGCCCCAGCCTCCTGAGTAGCTGGGATTACAGGCACATGCCACCATGCCCAGCTAATTTTTTGTATTTTTAGTAGAGATGGGGCTTAACCACGTTGACCAGAATGGTCTCGATCTCTTGACCTCGTGATCCACCCGCCTCGGCCTCCCAAAGTGCTGGGATTACAGGCGTGAGCCACCATATGTTGAACCAGGCTTGCATCTTGGGAATAAAGCTTGATTATGATGAATTAACTTTTGGATACACTGTTGAATTCAGTTCACTAGCATTTTCCTGAGAATATTTGTGTCTATGTTTATCATGGATATTGGCCTGTAATTTTCTTTTTCAGTTATGTCTTTTTCAGCTTTTTGTATCAGGGTGATGGTAGCTTCTTAGAATGAATTATGAAACCATCTATCTTCCTCCAGTTTTTGGAACAGTGTCAACAGAATTGGTGTCAACACTTTTTGTATATCTGGCAGAATTCAGCTGTGAATTAATCTGGTCCAGGGCTTTTTTTTTTTTTTTTCTTTTTGATTCGTAGGGTTTCTTTAAATTACTGATTCAATACATGATCTTGATATGTTCAGGCTTCCAATTTCCTCCTTATTCAAACTCAAGAGGTTTATGTTTCCAAGAATATATTCATTTCTTCCAGAGTTTCTAGTGGGTGTGCATAGAACTGTTCTTAATGCTCTCTGAGAATGTTTTGTATTTCTGTGGGATTGGTTGTATTGTCACCTTTGTTGTCTCTGATTGTGCTTATTTGGATATATTTTTATTTTTTTCTATTAATCTAACTAGTTGTCTGTTGATCTTGATCTCCCTTCAAATAAACAACTTTTGGATTTTTGATACTTTTTATGAATTTTTGAGTCTCAGTCTTATTCAATTCTGCTCTGATTTTGGTTATTTATTTTCTTCTGTTAGCTTTGGGATTAGTTTATTCTTGTTTTTCTATTTCCTCTAAGTGTGATATTAGATCATTAATTTTATATCTTTCTAAGTTCTCATTGTAGGTATTTAACACTATAAACTTCCCTACTAACAGTACTTTTAGTAAATTGTTGAAGTTAGATCTCGAATAAACAAGTGAACAAAAATAAAATTACCAACCTGGGCATCTATAATGAGTTTAAATTTTTTTTCTATAATTCTAGGAAGCTCATAAATAAATTTATTCCAGAACTTTTCTCTTTTCCATTAAGTAATTGAGATTTCAGGTTGAACCTAAACTGAATTTAACATTTGATACATACATGTTTTGACCTGCCTTAAGTCAGTCCCAAATGCGCTTAGTGCCTAAAGTATCCTTTGAAGTTGTTATTGTTGTTTTACAGGAGCAGGCAATCCCTAGAGGGAAATTACATCAACAAACATCCCCAGTGTCTTGTGGGTATTGTTGTTGAATGGCATTATTATTTTATTTGCATGTGTTGTGTGCTCTATGGGAAAATCATATTTATACATTGGAACCTATATAGTTTACTATCTTCTCTGAGGAATTTTTTATTGTTTTGTTGTTAACTATAATTCTCTTCAGATTTCAGTGGGATGCAATGTGAACAAAATGATTTAAGATATTCAAATAGCCATGAATTCAATTCATCTTTTCGAGACTGTAAACTGAACTCATCCCTTCTCACAGAATTTATTTATTTTATATTCCTCATAAATTTTGGAAGACGAATAGGGATTTTATATTCTAGTATACAGCTATAGGGCTTTTCTATACAAAAACCATGATTTATAGCATTTATAAAATATCAGAAAAGAAGCCAAAGCTATATAGAAAAATAAATCTGATAATTGCATGTTTTATAAATGGTAGGAGTGAGAAAATATGAGTGGCAGATCTGTAATTTAATTAGGGTGTCATAGTGAGTTTATAAAAATGAGACACATTTTTATGTTTTACAATATCACTAGAATTTCATGATGGATATATAGTTCTGTAACTCAGAATAATCTACTACTGAGTCCATGTTTAATTTTATTTTTTATATAAAGACATTATTATAATAGAAAGTGTTCTCAAAGACAGGAAAGAGCAAGTAGCATTATGCATATGTCATCATTTATATGTCAGTGAAGAGAGAGTAGCTATTAGTAGTTCAATCACTAAATTAAAAACAAGAAAAACACATAATATATCCTCTTGCTTGAAAGTCATTATGTTAAGTGAAATAAGACAGACACAGAAAGACAAGTATCACATGTTTTCCTTAGTATTTGAGAGCTAAAAAAGTATATCTCATGGGGATAGTGAGTAGAATGCTGGTAACCAGGGGCTGGAAAGAAAAGGGGTAGGTGGAATGAAAATAATGGGAATGAAAGCATTTAAAAAATACCTTTAAAACATCTTTTAAAATGATGTGGTGTTAGGTGAGAGAAGGTAACTTCAAGAAGAAGAAAAAAGAATGTAGACTCTTCCCAACAATAAATGTTTTGTTATCATATTTTTGAAACCAATTATAATGTCTATTAAATTACTATTCCATCGGGCATTGGAAAAAATGATGTAATGCTTTTATATTTAAATTTTAGAAAGTGCATGCTTTGACACTCTTCCAATTTCTGATGAAAAATTTACATATAAAATTAAAATGTGCAAGACAGCACATGGTTTTGCAAATACTTTTAGGTGGTTTATAAGCAAAAAGTTTGAAAACAATTGGCATTACAGTTTATGCTAACATTTTTAAGCTTATCTGTACAAGTGCTTACTGAATAATTAAAGCAATTCTTGAGGAATAATTAAAATTTTGAATATTTCTTTTAGTGAGAACTAATTTTAAAAAAACTTTTATACCTGTCACTTATCTGCACATCTATCTCACTTTTATGTGTGTAAATATTTATGTATAGTTTTAATCTACATGATGGATACAGGAAAGCAAAGTTCTTTTCTCTTGGCACATGCTATTACAAATGAAGTTTTTTTCCTTGTTTCTATTAGGTTGGTGAAAAAGATATTGCAGTTTTTGCAACTAGCTTCAATGGCAAATACTGCAATTACCTTTGCACCAACCTAATAGTGCTTCATTCTTATATGTCTGTGCATGCCATTTCATACTTTGAATTTGATCGCTAGAGAATATATAGACATAGCAGTGCAGGAAAATAATATTTATCAAATAAATTTAAATTCATTTTTTTCTTATATAAACACAGTTAAAAATGTCACATTTCTGAAATGTAAAGTCTTTAATATTTCCAACATCTGAGTCATCTTAGGTTGAAATCTCTTGATTCATTCTTACTTGAGAATTTTTCAGTTTATTGTTTTTTTTGTAACTTTGGATTGCATCATGGATAATTTAAATAGTATGTGTAAGTCTCCAGCTGAAGTATACTAGACGTACAGAGAGGAGCTGGTACCATTCCGCTGAAACTATTCCAAAAAATACGAAAAGAGGGAATCCTCCCTAACTCATATTATGACACCAATATCATCCTGATACCAAAACCCAGCAGAGACTCAACTAAAAAAGAAAACTTTAGGCCACTATCCATAATGAACAAATATGCAAAAATCTTCAATAAAATACTGGCAAACCAAATGCAACAGCACATCTAAAACTTATCCATCATGATCAAGTAAGCTTCATCCCAGAGATGCAAGGTTGGTTCAACATATGCAAGTCTATAAACATAATTCACCACATAAACAGAATCAAAGACAAAAACCATGTGATTATCTCAATAGATGCAGAGAAGGCCTTCTACAAAATTCAACAGCCCTTTTGCTAAAAACTCTAAATAAACTAGATATCAACGGATCATACATCAGTATAAACACCCAAGATCACACAAAAAATACAGACCTTAAAAGTGAACTCCTTTCTTATTCCTCCTAATATACTTATCATGGAGTTGTAAGGGGTGAGAGTGAGGGCATAAGTCACTTCAGAAAGCAAGGATATTTTCAAGTGCTAATATTCACGTTGTGTGAACTGAAATATTTGTAGCAGGTCCATGAGTGAACTCTATAAACTTTTAGAAAAATTTGCTGATTGAACCTTGTAACAGAAAATACTTTTTGAAATATCTATGTGTTTATAAATTAGTAAAAATGGTGTAAAATATATTTTACCAATAAAACTAACAAAAATCTGTCAGCTGGCTATTATTTACCAGCAACTGAACATTAGCTGATTGATACTAACCTGACTGTTTCAATCTAATTGTTTAGTTAATAACTGATCACTGACTTCATTAAAAATAATAAGAAACATTAGAAACTCTAAGTTTATCATTTATTCTTGACATTTTGTCAGAATTTTAAAAAACCACTAAACTAAAAGTACAGCTATCATATGATACAGCAATCTCATTGCTACATATATAACCAAAAAAAAGAGTATCAGTATATCCAAGAGACATTTGCACCCCATGTTAGTTGCAGCACTGTTCATAATAGCCAAGATATGAAATCAACAACATAAGTGTCCATCAACAGCTGAATGGATAAAGAAAATGAGGTATATATGTATATATATATATATATATATATATATATATATATATATACACACAATGGAATATAATTCATCCATAAAAAGAATGAAATTCCATGACTTGCAGCAACATGGATAGCACTGGAGGCCATTATGTTAAGTGAAAAAAACTGGGCATAGAAAGACAAATTTAACATTTTATCACTTATATGTGGGAGCTAAAAATTTTAAAATTGAACCCATAAAGATAAAGGGAAGATTGATGGTTACCAGAGGCTAGGAAGGGTGAAAGAAAATAGGAATGGTTGATGGATGTAAAAACACAATTAGAGTGAATAAGACCTAGTATTCGGTAGCACAATAGGGTGACTATAGTTAAGAAAAACTTACGTATATTTTTAAATAACTAAAAGAGTGGAATTGATAGGTTCATAACACAAAGAATAATGATAAATGCTGCAGATGATGAAGTGCTACAATTACCATGATTTGATCATTATGCCTGTATGCCTATATCAAAATATCACATATATCCATAATTTTTATACAACTATTGTATGCTCATAATCAAAAATAATTAAAAAAATTTAAATTAAATATACTTGTATTTGTAAAAATAATTTAAAAAGCAAAGATGTTAATATTTTTTAAAAGCATGATTAATCATAATTTGATTTTATTCTACTACTTTGATGAATTGGTATAGTAGTATTCCACATTAATAAGAGCTATGTAAACCCAATATGGATTTAAGCTAAATACTTCTTAAATTTACATTAAGGAATGATTGATCAACTAAAGATAAGAGAAGTAATTACTTTACTATGAATTTATTTTTAAATATTGTAAAATAATACAACTTTAAAATTAAAGGTATCATAACAGAGTCCAGCAATAATACAGGGGAATATTTATATTTAACTTTTCTGAAATATACCTTGATTTAAGATTAAAATAACATAACATACCTATAGTATTTGACAAACTAGTAAATTATTTATCATGAAATTGTCATCATTATTTGATTAGTTTGATTATGTTATTTTTTTTTTATTTTTTAATTTTTTTTGAGACTGAGTTTCACTCAGGCTGGAGTGCAATGGTGCGATCTTGGCTCAACGCAACCTCCGCCTCCTGGGCTCAGACAATTCTCCTGCCTCAGCCTCCTGAGTAACTGGGATTACAGGCACGCGCCACCATGCCCAGCTAATTTTTTGTATTTTTAGTAGAGACAGGGTTTCACTATGTTGACCAGGATGGTCTCGATCTCTTGACCTTGTGATCCACCCGCCTTGGCCTACCAAAGTGCTGGGATTACAGGCTTGAGCCACCGCGCCTGGCTGATTGTGTTATTTTTAATGCTTCCTGATAAACTTATTATGGAAGAACAAGGGCTGAGAGTGAGTGTATTAATCACTTCAAAAGGCAGGGATATTTTGAAGTGCTAATAATTGATCAGTTTGCAGGGAAAATTGAGTTAGAATGAATATGTACATTAGAAAACTTCAAAATTCAAAGTTATGAAGTTGCATATCATTAGTACATTATTTAAAATATATTTTTTCCTTAGTAGTATGTATTAAATACATGCAAACCAAAATAATCAGAACAAAAATTTAATTATTGTCATATTCTCATCATAGAAATAAACAATATTTAATGTATGATGAACTAATTTGTTGTGATTATTTACATAATTTTTGCTGAAGATCAATGCACATCTCTCCCACCACTGCTCTTATTGATTTCTCTATTTGTTAGCCTATCTTTGCTGACCATCTTGTATGTACTTCTTTCAATAGATATTATCTACCTTTGCTCCAATTATCTACCAATTTATCTATTGTTTAAAGTTTTTAGTCAATCCTAGGTATAGAAGGTGATCTGTAGTAGAGGATATTGGTGGTGGATTCTCATGCTCCAACTTGTTGTCTGCTGTGAAGATGTAGGTATGGTTTTCATGTTTGTTCCCTCCAAATCTCATGTTGAAATGTGACCCTCGGTGTTGGAGGTGGGGCCTAGTAAGAGGTGTTTGGGCTTTGCAGACAGATCTCTGATGAAAGACTTGATGCCCTCCTGGCAGTAATTAGTGATTTCTTGCTCTGACTTGTTTAAAACAACAACTGATAGTTTAAAGAAAGTGAGATTTGGTTGTTTGAAAGAGTGGGGTACATTTTGCCCCCTTCCCTCTTGCTTCCTTATTTGGCATGTGATATGATGGCTCCTCCTTTGCCTTCTGCCATGATTGTAAGTTTCCTGAGACCCTAAATAGAAATAGATTCCTGCACTGTACTTTTTGTACAGCCTGAAATACCACAAGACAAATAACTCTTATTTCTTTATAAATTACCCAACCTCAGTTATTTCTTTAAAGCAATGCAAAAATGGACTAACGCTGGTATCTTAAGTAGTTATACGGCTCGGCAAGAGATGTGGAGTACAAAACCAGCCAGAGTAGCAAGGTCCTGGGATTCATGGGGTGACACTTTTCTGGCTGGAAACCTCTGTGATTAGTGGTGCCTTTGCCCAGGTTTTGTTTGTGCCAGCTAGGTTCGTTCCACCCACTTGGTCTGGCAGGCTGTGCTCAGCTTGCAGTCCCAGCCTGAATCCCATGCCTGCCAAGAGTGAGTGGAGCAGCGAGGGCTGTGTGAGCAAGCAAGCATGGGGTCCAGCCACTGCAACAGCCAGGCAGGCTGGCTGCAGAGGGGTGGGCAGCTCCCGACACTGGCTCTTTGTGAGGCTACTGCTTGACCAGGTATACTGAAAGCAGCTTCCACAGCTGGCACCGGGGAAAAGGGTGACACCTGGAAACTTGGCCCTCCAGAAACTTGGAGAATCCAGGAACGGCAGAGCCCCAAAAGGGGTGTCACAGCACTGGCTCAGGGAACTCCTAGGTCTGGGTTCCCCAAGGGCTGCAGCTGTTCTCTTCCTCTTTCTTGCCTCCTTCTTGTCACCTGCAACATGGTAAGCAAGGGTCGTGTTTCAGCCCTGATTGTGTTATAGCTCTTTTAGCCCTACAGTTTGGCAGGTTCCAAGTTCTTGTCCTGCGTTCAGGAAGAATGAGATATGTAGACAAGTGGAGGTTGAGCAAGCTAAAGGGTAGTTTTATGATGGGACAGAACAGCTCAGAGGAGACTCCCATTGGGTAGCTCTTCTCTGCAGGCAGGGTGTCCCCACAAGTGTTCAGCTTTCAGCAAAGAGGAGACCCTGAAGTGAGCAGCTCCTCTCCACAGGCAGATCGCCAGTTGTCTCTGGGTCTGGCTGAGTTGGGAAGTTTTTTGGATTTCAAAGGGGAGGAAGTGCATGCTGACTGGTTAGTGAGCGGCATGGAAAAGGCACCACAAGTTTCCATTCTGGTCCATCAGTCCACACCCTAGGCTTTAGGCTGTCCATCACTTGAAGGTGGGGCTTCACTGGGGACTCCCCACTTTCTGCTCAGAAACCTGTCTGTCTCCTACTGTTGCCCATAGGGACACCTGCAGGCCAGCACTGAGTCACTCTCAGCACTCCCTCAGCCTCCCTCCTGTGCCTGTTGGGACCCAAAATCTGAAGAGGACTGAGGCAGCAGGGGACTGGCCTGTCAGCACTGCCTCAAGCTCGTGCACAACCAGTTGGGTTGCAAGAGCTCCTGGGCTCCGCTTCAACTTTGCTCCAAGATTGGAGTGGGCACCAGAGTGGGAGGAGGCCAGGCTGAGGGAGCAGGCAGGTCCAAGCCTGTGAAGCGGGAGCCAGGAGTAGGGAAAGGCCAGGCAGTAGGAGCTGGTGTTTCTAAGAATGTGAAGCAAGTGCCATGAGTAGGGGTAGGCCAGACAATGAGAGCAGGGAGTTTGAAGCCTGTGAGGAGAGGGAAGGCCTTTCTGGGTCCCTAAGAGTGTAGAGATGCTTGGGTCCACAGCCATTGCTTGGGTGGCTGCAGCTGCACCCAGGGAGCATGAGGCTTCTGCCTCCTCCTGGCCCCCAAGGGGACAGGGATGCCCAGGTCCGCAGCCTCAGCTGGATGGCCGCAGCTGAGCTAGAACTCTTTGCCTGCCAAGTCAAAAGGGGGCTGGTCTTCCACCTGTTCCCAGCTCCCACCAACCCCATAGAGTGTGCAGGCACCACTGTGCCTCCCTCTCTGCAGCAGGTGCTCCAGACAGGTCACTGATGCCATCAACAAGAACAACTCTTATCACTTTTCTCTAATTTTCTTTTGGTTGGTTAGGAAAAAGCTACAGGGAAAAATTATATGACTTTTTAAAATTAATGGCTATCTGCAAAAATATTATTTCTTTACAAACTCATAAAAATATTTTCTTAAGCAGTATGATAAAAATATCATGCATCAAAGTAGAGTAAAAACATTAGTTACTACTAAGTCTGAAAAGATCAATTTAATATTATAGCCCTGGAAAAAAGCAATTTTCATTATAAATCATTCAGAAATATTTAAAAAGGATTAAAATGTTTTATTTTTGTTCTCCACTTGATCTTAGTTAAAAGGCCAAGAAGTGATTTATTTTTATTCTCAACATGACAACACAAAGACCTAAATTTTAAAAAGGAGGGGAAAACAGAGCCAAATTAGAAGCTCATTCCTTAAAAATAAACCTAGATTTTAGCCACATAAAGTATTGCTTTCAGAAGTAGAAGTATCTTATATGCTTTATAAACTGTTTTGCATACACAATTCACTGTATAGTTACTGTATTGTCCCTGAAAAACAAAAGCTTGGGTATTGTTGAAGGTCTGAAAGTCTGATGTTTATAGTTTCAATTTGGTGTATATAAATTAAATTGGCAATAAATATTGAAAGATAAGCAAAACTTCACATTTTAAAAATTCCCAAAAATTTTCAATAAACTACTGGCAAATCAAATCCAACAGCACATCAAAAAGCTTATCCATCATGATCAAGTAGGCTTCATCCCAGAGATGCAAATCTGGTTAAACATCAGCAAATCTATAAATGGAATCCACCACATAAAGAGAACCAATGACAAAAACTACATGATTATCTCAATAGATGCAGAGAACGCCTTTGACAAAATTCAACAGCCCTTTATGCTAAAAACTCTCAATAAACTAGGCATCAATAGATCATATCTTAAAATAATAAGAGCTATTTATGATAAACACACAGCCAATATGATACTGAATGGGCAAAAGCTGGAAGCATTTCCTTTGAAAACTGGCACAAGACAAGGATGCCCACTCTCACCAGTCCTATTCAACATAGTATTGGCTATTCGAATAGGAAGAGAGGGCGTCAAATTGTCCCTGTTTGCAGATGGCATGATTGTATATTTAGAAAATCCCATTGTCTCAGCCCAAAATCTCCTTAAGCTGATAAGGAACTTGAGCAAAGTCTCAGGATACAAAATAAATGTGCAAAAATCTCAAGCATTCCTATACACCAGTAATAGACAAACAGAGAGCCAAATCATGAGTGAACTCCCATTCACAATTGCTACAAAGAGAATAAAATACCTAGGAATACAACTAACAAGGGATGTGAAGGACTTCTTCAATGAGGACTACAAACCATTGCTCAAGGAAATAAGCAAGGATACAAACAGATGGAAAAACATTCCATGCTCATGGTTAGGAAGAATCAATATTGTGAAAATGTCCATACTGCCCAAAGTAATTTATACATTCCATGCTATCTCCATCAAGCTACCAATGAATTTCTTCACAAAATTGAGAAAAACCACCTCAAACCTCATATGGAACCAAACAAGGCCCACGGAGTCAAGACAATCCTAAGAAAAGAAAAAAATCAAGCTGGAAGCATCACGCTACCTGATTTCAAACTATATTACAAGGCTACAGTAATCAAACATCATGGTACTGGTACCAAAACAGAGATATAGACCAATGGAACAGAACAGAGGCCTCAGAAAGAATTCCATACAACTACAACCAACTGATCTTTGACAAACCTGACAAAAACAAGCAATGGGGAAAGTATTCCCTATTTAATAAGTGGTGTTGGGAAAACTGGCTAGTCATATGCAGAAAGCTGAAACTGGACCCCTTCCTTACACCTTATACAAAAATTAACTCTAGATGCATTAAAGGTTTAAACATGAGGCCTAACACAATAAAAACCCTAGAAGAAAACCTAGGTGATACCATTCAGGACATAGGCATGGGCAAGAACTTCATGACGAAAACACCAAAAACAATGGCAATAGAAGCCAAAATACACAAATAGGATCTAATCAAACTTAAGAGCTTCTGCACAGCAAAAGAAACTATCAATAGAGTGAACTGGCAACCAGCAGGATGGGGAAAAAATTTTTGCAATCTACCCATCTGACAAAGGGCTAATAGCCAGAATCTACAAAGAACTAAAACAGATTTACAAGAAAAAAACAAAGAAACCCATTCAAAAGTGGGCAAAGAATTAAACAGACACTTTTCAAAAGAAGACATATATGAGGCCAACAAACATATGAAAAAATGCTCATTATCACTGGTCATTAGAGAAATGCAAATCAAAACCACACTGAGATATCACCTCACACCTGTTAGAATGGCGATCATTAAAAAATCAGGAGACAACAGATGTTGGAGAGGATGTGGAGAAATAGCAACACTTTTACACTGTTGGTGGGAGTATAAATTAATTCAACCATTGTGGAAGACAATGTGGTGATTTCTTAAGAATCTAGAAATAGAAATACCATTTGACCCAGCAATCACATTACTGAGTATATACCCAAAGGATTATAAATTGTTCTATTATAAAGACACATGTACACGAATGTTTATTGTGGCACTGTTCACAATAGCAAAGACTTGGAACCAACCCAAATGCCCATCAAGGATAGACTGGATAAAGGAAATGTGGTACATATACACTAGGGAATACTACACAGCCATAAAAAGGATGAGTTTATGTCCTTTGCTGAGACATGAATGTAACTGGAAACCATCATTCTCAGCAAACTGACACAAGAACAGAAAACCAAACACTGCATATTTTCACTCATAAGTGGGTATTGAACAATAAGAACACATGGACACAGGGAGAGGAACATCACACACCAAGGCCTGGAGGGTGGGGGGCTAGGGGAGGAATAGCAGGAGATTGGGGGATTGAGGAGGGATAACATTAGGAGAAATACCTAATGTAGATGACAGGGCAATGGATGCAGTAAACTACCACCATGGCATGTGTATACCTATGTAACAAACCTGCATGATCTCCACAATGTACCCCAGAACTTAAAAGTATAATAATTTTAAAAAATTACCATGTTTCCATTTAGAGAAACAGTTAAAACATAACTTTTTTTAAGACTGGAACCCAATTGTTCCAGAGCTAATTCTTCTCTATAACAAATATAAAACATTATATATATTAAAACTTGATGTGTTTATGCATATAAATTTAATTCACAAGAATCAGATTATCTTAAAGAAAAAAAAACAGTTTCTTTTAATTTTGTCCTAAAATGACATTTCCAAAATATTTACCAACAGAAGCCAACTATGTACTCTAAGGCTAGCATGTTGATTATTTGCAGTATGTGTTGGTCTAGGACCAGAAATATGTCAACATAAAGTAAGGTGAAATGGAAAGGGAGAAAGTGAGGGATTTCTCTAATATTTGACAGCGAAAATATATGGAATCCTTAGAAAATTGTACAATGACAGCCATTCTTACCTATTTTTTTCTGCTACTTCTGATGAAGATGTGTATTTCTGCTTTGAAATCTACTGATAATAGGAATCAGTTCATGGAAAATTTGGTTTGCCATTTTTCTGAACTTGGCTAACCTCTCCATACATGATACTTTAAAGTGTTAGGGTAACTGTCATCACTCTTACTGTTCCACTGTTTTTGAAACCATTCATTTGCATAGAACAGAATATATATCTGGTACCATTTTCTTATAGTATGAACAACTTCCTGCAACATTTCTTGTTATGCAGATCTAATTGCGATACATATTTTCTGTGTTTGTCTTTTTATAGCTTACTTTCATTTTTTCAGTTTTTTTTCTGGACATAGAATTCTAAGTGGACAGTTTGGCTTCATTTTTCCCTTTGCTATACTGTTGTCTATTGGTTTGTATAAATTCAGACAAGAAGTCTGAGGAAGCATTGCACAATGTTACTCAGCACAAACTGTTTTTCCTGCATTCCTTTTAATTTTAAAATTTTATCACTGATTTTTGGAAATTGAAATATGATATACCTTGGTTTGAAATTTTTATGTTTATATATCTTGGGAATTATTGATTTTCTTAGATTTATAAATTTAGATTGTTGTCCAATTTAGAAAATCTTCGGTAATTTTTTTCTTCAAATACTTTTATGTTCCCTCAACCAACCCAAATCTAGAGATTGCTTGATATTATCTTCTTCATCTCTAAAGATCTGTTCATTATTTTTAAATCTTTTTTCTCTCTGTGTTTTATTTGAATAGTTACCATTGCTGTGTCTGCTGGTGCACTGATATTTTCCTTCTTCTTCTGAAATTTATTTATTATAAACCACATCTGGTAAATTTTTTATTAAACTAATTAAAAAATTTTTATCTCTAAAATTATTATTTTTAATACTCTCCAAACTTTACCTCATTATATTAATGTTTTACTTTAAATCATTAAGCTTATTTATAATATTCAGAGTAATTGTTTAAATGTTTCTCTGTTAATTTTATCTCTACATATTTGTATTGATTTTTTTCCATTCATGGAACATATTATACCATTCTTTTCATGTTTACAGTTTTGAATAGAATAATGTATTGTAAATTTTACATTGTTAATTGCTGGATTTGGTTGATATCTTTTGTAGTGTTGGACATCATTAGTAGCAGAGAATTAATTTACTTGTGGATCTAACCAATATTAACTAAATTGTTAGGTGTAAGACATTTGAGTTACAAACACGAGACACCTATTTCATAACTTAAAATACCTAGGGAGGAAACAATGATAAAAAACACATGACTAAATATAATATAATATTTATTATCATGAAAATTTTATGGGGTTTGGTAAGGGTATCTGAGAAAAATATTAGGTTCCTTAGTAAAAGGCAGGGAAGAACACAGAGGAACTAATTCTGAAAATAATCTCTAAAAACCTCTAAAATAATAAATATAAAGCTTCCAAGAAAGGAAGCATAAAAAGACTATATATTTTAAGGACTCAAATGTATGAGAAAAAATTGTGTGGTAAAGCAACTGAAAGATAAAAGTGAGAAGAAGAGAAAAAACATGGAACAATGAAATGTGATAGAAAATCTAAAAAAAGATTGATTACAGTTTTAAAAGTTATGTTTTGTGTGCTGCTTATTTATATAAAATACTGTATAAAATTAAACTGAGAATACTTCAGAGGGAAAGAAGTGAATAAAGTTACAATGCTCAAAAGTCTTTAGTGAATGTTCTAATATATGCTAAACTTTACAAGATGAGGATATATGTTGTAGCCTTTAGGGTACCCACTAAAAGAATATTAAAATATTGTGAAAATAACAAGGATGATCACTTTAGAAGCCTGGAAGTATATGCATATAATATGAGTAAAGAAATTTATTTAATGAAATGCTCTATCAATTAAATATTTGCAGAAAAATAAAATTTGACTTATCTCTAAGTGTGCCACAAAAATCAGTTCTTGGTAGACTATAGATCTAAATGAGCAAATAAAACCATAAATTACATGTAATTTTTTGCAAATCATATAAATTTTAGTTTATATAATTACATATTACATATATAATATCTTCAGTATCTTAGGTATATATTTGTTTTAAAACACACAAAACATTATCCACAAAGTAATAAATTTTATTATACTACTTATAAAGATATTTGTTCATTAAGAAAACAAAAGGGAGAAGACAAAGAGTTTGAGAAGTTACTAATATTTGCAGTGCCTGTAACAACCAAACGACTTGCTTCTGGAATATAAAAAATAAGTGAATTATTAACAAGGGAAGAAGAATAGAAACTCTAATCTACATATCTCTTACTACTATTATGGCAAGGAACAGTATTCCTGAATCACTGAATATATGTACTATGAAATGATTGTATTTAAAAGGTGACGCTAAACTCTGTTAGAGACTTTGCCTCAATTCAAAATTCCGTCAGCAATCTATAAATCAACATTTGTGACCTTCGTTAACATTTGATAATGTTGAATTTAAATTTTTGCCAAGAAAATAGGCAAGAATTTTATTTTTGTGGTCTTGATTTGCATTTCCTTTACCAGCAAATATGTTAAACATTACTTTACATATTTATTGGTCATTTCTGTTTCTTCCGTGAAATATCTGTTCAAGTTTCGTGTCCATTTTTCTGTGGATCCTTTATGCTTTTTACAGGTGAAACTTAATTGCCATTAAGAATCACAGGCTCCCTAACTGCTGTTAAGAAATGGTAAACCGCGGGTGCAGTGGCTCAAGCCTGTAATCCCAGCACTTTGGGAGGCCGAGGTCAAGAGATCGAGACCATCCTGGTCAACATGGTGAAACCCCGTCTCTACTAAAAATATAAAAAATTAGCTGGGCATGGTGGTGCGTGCCTGTAATCCCAGCTACTCAGGAGGCTGAGGCAGGAGAATTGCCTGAACCCAGGAGGCGGAGGTTGCGGTGAGCCGAGATCGCGCCATTGCACTCCAGCCTGGGTAACAAGAGCGAAACTCTGTCTCAAAAAAAAAAAAAAGAAAGAAAGAAATGGTAAACCAGCAGATATAATATTTACTACATCTCTTTAAATTAGGAAAAGCCTTTATAGGGGAAGATTCTTCTCTATGATAAGATCTTAGGTTCTTTATGCTAACTGCATCTGCCTCACCCTGCAAACGTGTTGCAGTGAGAACCCTGAAGTCTGAACATTCCAAGGCTGTGCCTGTACCTTGTTGAAGCTGTGAGAGGTTGTCCTGGCCTCTATGAGTCAGCCATCCCAAAGCCAGGACCACCTACATTTGCTAAGACTCATGACACTCTTGTGTTTTAAACTTTCATAAGTCCTTTGTATTTAAGACTATCAAGTTCCATTTTTAAACAGTGACTGTCTACAGTGTTTAAAGTCACCATAGGAATCCATGACCCACTGGGGAAAAATTCCCAACTCCTGTGTGGTATAAGGGTGAAAGTCTCACATAAGGGTGAGAGAAAACTATACAACTGTAAAAAAATATATATTTTCAGAAACTAGTTGCATTTTGCAATAATAGAGTACTTCAAATCACAAGCCAGGCTCTCCCAAAAGTCTAACTCACTACAAATTCCACTTCTTGTGTGTTTGTCAGTGTTCCCTGATCTGGTGCAAGATCCCAATATTCCTCCAAATTTAATTCCTCCACAAAATAGAGACTAACCCACTGGAACCCACAAGAGGAAGACAGAGAAGCAGAGTGACCAATGCATATGAAAAAGATGGATTAAAGTGAGAGATGGAAGTGGTATAATCAAACGGCTTCTTAAAATAGGGTAGATATTCAGAGAAGGCAGTGATAAGATACTGAAAACTGTCATGACCTTGCTTGCAAATAAGGAAAATTATGCTCTCTTTTGGAGTAAAATAGGATGCAAACCATTGCTCTTAATATAAACATTTAATATATAAATAGGAAAAAAACAGACTAAGAAAATGTTTCTCAGCTAAAATCTGGGAAGAATCTCTAATAGACAAAGGCTGAAGAACCAAAGTTCCTGAGGTCTGATCATCAACTTTTTAAAAGATGGCTGCCTGCCTGGAGATGAGGCAGAGAATACATAGTCCTATTACATTTTAGTTGACAGATTAAAGTTGTGAAATAAGAGCACACACTGAAACCTTCTATCATTTGTCTCTTTGTACAGAAAACACAATACTCTGAGGCCTTGAAATATATATTTTTTTAAATGGCCCCACTAACCAGAAAATTGGATATGGCAAAGAGGCACTGGATCCTGAGTATCCATGAAAATAAGCAGAAAGAAAAACAGAACAAACAAAATATTGCTTACTGCTAATACTAGTGCAGCATTATTTCCACACAACACTGATGAAACACTGCAGTTACAAACTACTTTGTATGTGTGTGTCTTGCCTTTGTCGTTGTTTTTTTAATTGCCATCTCCATTTTTTATCACATATCTTGAAGAAAGATACAGGTATAAGCACACATAGAAATAACAGGAATCAATTTCTTAAAACTCTGTTAACTCCAGCTAAGTGAAGTTCTTTTCTTGCACTGATGAGAAAAAATATGAACATCAAGTATGTATGAAAATAATCTGTGGTAGAAAAGGAGATGACTAACATTTTCTAAATAACTGAAGCACTGCCTTTCCTAAATTTACTGGCTAAAAATTTGTAACATTTTAGGATACCTCATTTATCTTTTAAAAATTGCAAGGCTCTCTTATATCTGTGAATTATAACAAAGCCTTAAATTTTCAAAGTTAAAAACAAACATAAAATTGAAGTTTTTGTATTAAACAATGTAATTATTGACTTAAGATCAATACATTTAGGAAAATGAATGGCTGTTGGAAATAAAACAGGTGAATCAAGGACTGAGGAGAATTCCCACCTCCCACAAAAAAGACTCCCCCATACACAAAAATGAATATGACAGAAAGATAAAATATTAAAAATGTTAAGAAAAATGAAGGTTATATCCACATATAATAATAATTTCCAAATTGAGAACAGTGTAGAAGGCACACAAAAGATACTATATATTAAAAAAATATTTTTTTCTTAAAAAATCAGCCTATTCTTATTATTGGGCATTTATATCAGTTAATCTCTCAAACTTAATGAAAAGAATCCATATTTAGATAGAAATATTTTTGAATATTTGAAAGTTACACATAAAATACATTTTAAGTAAGAATATTAAAAATATGAAGTTACTTTAGGAGAAGAAAAATCATATTGGTTTCATTATTTTCTATACTAATGCAAAATAACAGACACTGATAAAACAAGTGCAACAATTTGAAACAGAAGAGTGTGACTTAGACATATTAAATTTAGTCAAGGTGTCCATATTGTGACAGAGGATAAATACATTTTCAGACATTTTGCAACTCAGACAATATATGCTGAAGATAGCTTCATATAAACACTGTTAACTCATATTCCTGAAATATGAGTTAAGACAAATGGAACTGAAAAATTATCTACATTGATTCACATTAAAATGAAACGTTTCTGAACTGAAAACAATTGCCCATGAATCATAATTTCAAGGGCTGGGATATTTTCAAGAATTTTTAAAAATACAAGTAGCAGCCAAAATAGAAATATTCTAAATTTGATGTTACATGTCTCAATTTTCCATCCACAGTGTACTTTCATTTAGTTGAAAATAAGAATAACTACTTCATGGCAGGCAATATTCTAAGATTAGTGATAACAGTGGTAAACAATGCAAATATGTTTCAAACTCTTATGAAGCTTACATTCTATTGAGGGGTTAAAGAATCACTCAAAAAAAATAGATAATAATAAATGTTAAAAGAAAATAGCTTCCTTTAATATGCTAATATGATATATTTAAAGCCAGGTAAAGGCCTCAGAACCAGGATGAAAATTGAGAATGAGAAAATATTTAGGTAAGTATATTATTCAGGACAGGGTAGGGTATATTTCTGGAACAAAGGACTCTAATATTTCAGGGTTCAATATTACAAAAGCTTGTTTCTCACTCATGGTTTCTATTTCAGCAGTATCAATGGGGACTATGAAGTATAAAATCATACAGGGACTAGACTGGTAGATGCTAAAAATCTCATAGATGCACTATTTGGAACATTCAACTTTCTATTAAAAATAATAGAGAATCATATTATATGACTTTTCACTGAGTATATGAGACTCATATTCTTTCCACATTTTATTGGCTAGAATCTGTTACATATGAAAATGTTCTGGAAATGTAATGAAGTACTTGGAAAATTTAGTAAGCATTACTATTTCTTCTGATCCATCAGAAGAATGTAATGTCACAGATACAAAGGAAAATTTTTAAAGAACATGAGATAGATTATATTTGCAGGCTGCTACTGATTTATGATCCAAATTAAACTCTATGTGATAAGTATGCCATTGGTGGAGTGACATATATAATTTATTGTGTATCTTAGAAACTTTGAGAGTGAAAAATGAATCATTAGCTAGTGCAACAGGGGTAAACCAAGACTCTCCCATGAAAACTGGGAAGTATATTCACACTAGTTATCAATGATCTATAAAAGAGCAGTTTCAGCAAAATAGGGCCAAAGCTTTGCTCTAGTAGATTGGGTTGAAACTAGGGGATGAGACAAGCAGCCCACTTGGTAAGTTATTTTGTGAAGAGAATCAGAAAAGCAGGAAGATTTGAATTATAGTTTTTTTTCCATTTTATTTTATTTTTATAATGCTAGAGATACTAGAGAGTGTTTTTAAGGGGAATAATTGACTTAAGAACTGAAACACACACACCCTAAGATCGATGTAAATGGAATGTAATAGAAGTGAAATCCTTAAGAAATCATGGGTAAGTAGGATCCTGAGCTCCAGGTAGGGGTGAGGTAAGGAAAGGGTGATAGGTGTTTGATTGAAGCAACAACCTCTTTTGTAACAGGAGAGAAAGTAGAAAGCAAAGGCTGAAATCAAGGTAGGTCCATAAATTCTAGAATTTTCAGATTAAAGTATTTTCTAAATGTGGCTTCTATTTTCTCAACAAGAAGAAGGCAAGGTTATTAGTGGAAAGAAATAAAGAAAAAATATGTAAACAGTCTATAGCAGTAAGAAATCCAGTTATACAGTTATACTGACATTAATTTCAGTTTCCCAGTTCCTCTAGAATACCCAATGATATGCCTTCCAGATCCTGTCTTCTTTCTTTTTGTAGTATATTGGCTTGAATTTTGTAAAATGCACCTTATATTTCTGAAAACACAAGCTTATTTGCATATTGTCATAAATTGGACTCAACAGAGCCAGGACTGTACATATACTTCTAAGCCATTTTGTCTCCACTGGGGTGAGCTTTGAGGATGATAATCTATTCCATCATTGTTTTCCAAACTGTCCCAGTGGTAGTAAAAGAGGAATAACGATGGTCCTTGATATCAAAGATTCTTTTTGTGATGCTTTTGAATTGAGTCTAGGCATCCTGCTGTGTTTGCTAAGCACTGAGATCCTGGGCAAACATTACCCTCTACAAAGCTTCTTAACTCTTAGAAGGTTAAATTTTTAATAATTTATTCTTCAACTCAAACTCAAAGATCCTTTCACACAGGTACTTGCATACATTGAGTTTCCTGGGAAAAGACCAGTTTTGGTATTAGCTGGCACACACTCTATGCCAAAACAGTATTTCCCAGGAAAGGGAATGAAAGAAGGCTGCCAACCTTTCATTGCTCCAGGTAAGTGTATTAAAATGTCATCATTTATAATTAACCTAATTACATGAAACAAGGAGTATTTTAACACAAAATCAGAAAACACAAAATTTATCATTGCTCTAGATTGAATACATTTAATTATTTCAAACTTACCAGAGTTTTTATTTTGGAAATCAGCCCTAAACTATATCTTCTCCAATAGTATGACACTTTAGTTTTTAGTCTTCTATACAGTATCTTATTTCACTACTTTCTGTGCTAACATTTCATGGTGGTTTTGCCTATCTCCCGTGCCAGTGTGTAAGTTCCTTGAACATGTAGAGTTTTGTATTGTAATGTTGAACTACCATGCTGGATAAATGGCCCTCATAAATATGTTTTGAAAGTAGAATGGGCAACTACAAATTAAAATCAAAATTTTAATTAGCCATCTAAATGACTCTAATTTGCTTGCTTCTTTTCCTTTTGAGAAACAAAATGTATGAAAGAGATTGATATAGAGTTTACAACTTTTTCTTAGGATTTGTTTTTCTTGTTTATAGTTTCTTTTATAGTTTGAAGCATGCTAGTCACATGCCATATATATTTGCCCCTGTCACCTTCTATTACCTGAAGAAAAAGTTTTTAACTTTTGGCTCATGTTATTCATATTTTAATAACAAGATTATTCAGTAGAACTAGCACATTTTCCATTGGTAGTTATTAACACAGATGCAGTGAGTTCTTTTGTCTAAGTAGCACAGTCATTGCTTAAATATATTTGGCAATTTGTAGAAGCGAATGTCCACATTTCTCAAAGTGAGATTAAAAACTTGATCTTTCAAAAACAACAACAGACTACGGAATTTTTTACCTAATAGATGCTAAATTCCTAGAATGGTATATATTGTGATAACTGGCTTACAGAAACAATCCTTATCTTCAGGAATATTTGGTTGATAATTGACAGCTGTAATTATATGATTTGATGCTTTTGCATTAACTTTTGCTTGAATCACAACAAAAAACAATTCTAATTAATTTAACACAATGCCTACCATACTTTATCTGATTTGAGAAAATAAACCAATTTGACATTTTTCCACAGAAAATTTCATGAATTAAAGTTAATCCATCCTATTTAAATTTGTTCTTGTATGTTTATTTGATTGTGCTTCTTTCTGACTTTTTTTTACATGTTCTTGACTCTTTTTATAAATGCCTTATGTTTTTCTATCTTAATGCTGGGACCAGAAAACAAGAGTACAGATTACAGGCCTTCAATCCATCACAGCTGTGAAGCAGATTCACCAGTAAAAAAAAATTTAAGAAAGTGAACTCACTGTGTGGAAGATAGCAAATATCATCACCATGCCAACCACCAGGAACAGGAGTCAGAACACTTCCATCCACTGCATCCTGGTCTGCCGTTTCACCAATTGCCTAAGTCTGATGAGATAAAACATACTTACATGAAATAAGTTATATAAAGCAGATTTACTACTTACAGGTTGGCATCAAGGGGTAAAATTTAAAAAGCCTACAATTCACTGTGGGCCGGTCACCCAAGGCTCAAAAAAGCTGCCTGGGGTGGACTGAGTTTTGACTGTGCATGTCCCAATTGCACTACAGCTGAGGAACCTGGAAAGGCAGCCTGGTGATATAACACATGGGTCACAGGACTCACTGCACAAAGCTTTGTTCACCTTACTTCCAGAGGTGAGAAGAACAAAGCTTGGGCTGTCCCAGGATGTTTCCTCTAAACTGGAACAGGAAGAAGGCTTGGACTGTTTGGGACAATTTCTCCTTATATCAGGGTATTGTATTGCCAGCACATTCCACAGTTATTCTGAGAATTGCAGGCAAGAAGAAGACAGGAGAAATACTGAGTTAGTCAAGGTTGTCCAGGGACCATCAGGCAATAATCACTTTGAAGTACTGGCTTCATGCCCAGATTCACATGGTCTCATAAGGGCAGTGGCTTGGCTCTGCTTAGTGTAGCTCTAACACAAGAATCTGACAAGACACCTCTCCCAGTAGGTCTATCCCTCCTGCCTGGGCTCATTACACAGGTATTCTTTCTCAATTGCTGGCACCACTCAAAGCATGGCCAGGAAGCAGAAGAGAAATACCCTGGCCTTAAGGCATTTTAGTATGTATATCAGGGAAACTAAGAAGTGGAACTAAGATCGTTTTGGAGTTAATTCTATTGATGTTAACTTGGGAAGCATCTTAAAAGAGTAAATGACTCCAGCATAGACGTCTTCTGTGTTTCATTTTCTTACCATCCCAAATGCATTTTGGGTTTTATATTTAATAGCTTCATCCTGAAACTCTGTTAAAAATTACAGAAAATTATACTCTTCTACACAGATACCAAAAAGAAACTGGGAGAGTACTGCATTTTGAAGATTTTTGACAGTTTTTAGCACTCTTTCAAACATCTGTATTACAACATTATGTAGATGTAGAAAACTGTTCTTTGCTTCTCATGTAAGTTATGTAACCTGGATATTTTAGTGTGCAATGAGTTTTTCAGTTATTTGATCCTAAAGTATTTACCAGTTTTATTTTGTAAATGCCTGTACTTTTCTAATGAATATGCTTAGTGGATTCTAGACCTTGGAAATATTTCATTAAAGGAAATGACAATTTCTTGAGTGGGATGGATTGTCAGGTTGATAAATAAAAGAGGCATCTCTTCTTTATACTGGGGTTCTCATGAAATCATAAAATTCAATCATAAAAAATAAAATATAAATTTTTTCTTAATTATAAAATGTTTTCTGCTTTGAGCCTTTGAAAGACTCCAATATTTTAGGGTAGTTTACTTTGTTTCTTTGTTTCCTAAGTTTCAAGTTTCATATATCTAGGACAGGTCTCAGTTAATTTAGAATAATTTTTTTGGTCAATGTTGAGGATGCAATTGTAACACGGCCTCAGGACATCCTGACCACATATGCCCAAGGTGGTCCGGGCACAGCTTGGTTTTATACATTTTAGGGAAACATGAGACATGGATCAATCTAACTAAGATGGACAGATGTTCAGTCACGAAAGGTGGGACAACTCGAAGAGGGGAGGGGGTTTCTAGATCATAGGTAGATAAATGACAAATGGTTGCACTCTTTTGAGTTTCTGATTAGCATTTCACTGATTATACAATTTACAGAAATAGTCACTTATGCCTTAGTCTGGGTTAGTGAAACAATAGGACAAAGGAAACGATCAGATAATGCATTTGTCTCATGTGAGCAGAGGGATGACTGAGTTCTGTGTGTTCTTTGTCCAAGAAGAATTGCCTTATGGGCAAATTGTGAGAAAGGTATGTGGCTTTTTTGTGTTTGTAGCTATCTTACTTAGAGGTAAAGTTGGAGGCAGGTGTGCCCTAGCCCCTTGGCTTAGTAACTTTGGGGTCCTGATTATTCTTTTCCTTTCACAGTATAAACCTCAAAAACATCACACTAAGTGAAAGTACCCAGACACAAAAAAACAATATTGTACATTTTGTAAGATTTTATTTACACAAAATGTTCAGAAAAGGAAAATCTATAAAGACAAAAGATTTTTGGTGGCCTACGGCTGGTGGTGAGCATGAGGAGGGACTACAAATGGGCATGTCATTTCTTTCTAGGATGATGAAAATATTTTAAAATTAGACTGTTGTCATACATTCTGTAAATATAATCAATAATCATTGAATTGTGTAGAACAATAAGTGTTTTTATGGTATGTATATTATATGTAAATAAAAAACTATTCAAAATGCTAAATATTTTATCTAAGACTCATATGCTTTATAACAAGGAAATTTGAGTTGTTCTTATAATATGAAAACTATTTAATAAAGTCCAGATCTCTCTTATTTTGTCAATGGCTACCTGATGTCTTTCAAAATTATCACAAGATTGTAGAATAAATACATCAATACAGGGCTGGTATATCACTAACACACAAATAGCTTTTATTAATATAACAATCACCTCTGATACTGAAGTAAGACAAGGTTTCCCTTGTAATTTTGGTTCTTTCCTAATAAAGCTTGAAGCACTCTGGTGTAAGTAGTAGACCAATGGTACGGTTTGGTTCTGTGTTCCACCCACATCTCATCTTGAACTGTAATCCCCATAATCCCGACTTGTCAAGGGCAGAACCTGGAGGGAGGTGATTGGATCATGGAGGCTGTTTACCCCATGCTGTTCTCCTGATAGTGAGTTCTCATGAGATCTGGTGGTTTTCTAAGTGTTTGAGATTTCCTCATACATATACTCCTTCTCTCCTGCCACCATGTAAAGAAGGCTCTCGCTTCTCCTTCACTTTTCTCTGTGATTTTAAGTTTCCTGAGGCCTTTCTAGTCATGTGGAACTGTGAGTCAATTAAGCCTCTCTCCTTCATAAATTACCCAGTGGTGGGAATTTCCTTATAGTAGTGTGGAAATAGACTAATACAACCAATCTCGGATAAACTTCTCCAGCTGGTTAAGTAAATGTTGAAGGTTTTGGAAAATCATAGGATATATTAAAATTATACCTCTCAATATCTCTATTGCACTAGGCATCCAACTGGGATGTGTATTTGTGAGGTTTATTATTTAAGTTACAGATGCACCAAGGTGACAATACAATAGAGCTTTCCTCCAAGGGATGTAAAGAACAATAACAGATGAGGTATCTTGGAACATCAGACAAATATTAATCACATATACTTTAGGAAAAGTAATTTACCATACATATAACATATATAGGGCTAATTCATTTTACTTACAAACAGGTTAAAATTAATAATTAAAAATAAATGTTTTAAAAAGGGAAACAATAATACTGTTTTATTTTGTGTGCCAGGTAGTTACCCAGAACTTTATGCAGTGGGATTCTGAGCTCTGGTCATCTTGTTTTTGTCCAGCTATGATTGCTACATTTTTTTTTCCTCTTACTAAATATGACAGCACAAACACACACCTATGGGCACCTTTTAATTCTGTATATAATCTTCCCTGCCTCCATTCTGGTAGCATCAGCTCTCTCTTTTCATGATATTCAGGGTTGATTATTTTCAAAGAAACAGTTATGTACTGTAAAACAAAATTTCAGCCAATGATGGACTGCACAAATGACAGTAGCCCCATAAGACTATATCATACTTTCATTGTACCTTTCCTATGTTTACACATGCTTAGATATGCAAATACATACCACTGTGTAACAACTATCTACAATATTTAGTACGGAAACAACTGTACAGCTTTGTAGCATAATACATGCCGATAAGTACGTTAGAGAAAACCAACTGTGAGGGAGTAGTGTTTCTAGGGAAGGTTTTAGTGAAATCATGTTTCCAGGCAAATTAGTGTTACCAGGGAAGGTTTTAGTCAAAAGATGACATTCACAACAATCCTTGGATGAGCTGAGAGAATGGTCCTTGTATATGTCTGGGGCAAAGTGTGTTGCGGTCAGAAGAAACAGGAGGTAAGATAACCCTGAGGAAGTAGTGATTAAAAGAGCAAATGAGGCCAGTGTGTCAAACCTGGGATGAGCAGCAGGGAGGGCCATAGGAGATAAGAGTCAGTGAGGTAATGCAAAACCATATTTCCTAGCAGGTTTTGAGTCATTGTAAGATGTACATACACAACTTGGGGACCTTACCCCAAGTAAGATGAAAAAAAAATACATAGGTAGGTATTACGGGGACAAGTGAGATTATCTGACAGTAGTTAAGAGGATCTTATTCGTTCTGTGTTGGAAAAGATTATTGGTCAGACATGAGGAACTATTAAAGTCATGAAAGTAATCCAGGTGTGGATCCACAGGTTAGCAGTAACAGGACTAAGAAACCAGCACTGGCTATCATGTTATAGCTAGACTTTGGCTGTTGGAGCACAAAGCCAATGGCACTCTTTGAGATTGCTCAACACAGCAGCTGTGTCAGGAGTGGCTACACAGATTGTTCTGCAGTGTGATTTGTTGCTAATATTAAGTTTCTAAGAACTACTCATGTTGATTCATAAAACTCCAGTTCATTTCTTAAATAACTGAATATTATTCCATGGGATGGATCAATCAATCAATCAATCTATCTATCTATATTCGTGTATATATAATATATACATATATAAAACAAACTTGGTAAATATTACATAAATATTACATTATATTACAATAATAGTTAAATGAGTGGCTTCTAGAGCATATTGAGAGTAACTTAAATCTTGGCTTCATTTCTGACTGGTTTTGTGATCTTAAACAATTTGCATAATTAAACTGTATCAGTTTTCTTATCTTCAGAATGGGATTAATAATAACTGCTTTCTTTTCAAGGTTTTATAAAGATTAAATAATACAAGTAAAAAATGCAATTTTTTAAAGAAATGCAATTGCTTAATTGGACTAGATGCTATTATTATTATTATTCACTGATGGTGGTATTTATGTATACCCTCTTGGATGGGCTTTAATATTATCAATTTTTCACTATTCTAAACAGCACTTCCATAAACACTCTTCATAAGTGGCAATAAACATTTTATACACTTTTGAACAAGATGTTTCTCCTGGGCATAAATTCCTATGTATTCTATGCCACAGGGTAGGTCTATCTTCAATTTTCTGAACACTGTAAAATTGTTCTTCAGTATAGTTGTAATTGTTTATACTCATACCAGCAGTGTATAAGATTTCAAAGTTAAACTGCAACATTACCAGCATTTGGTATTATCTCACTTGGCACCACAAGATGGTAACCCACTGTTGTGTTTCCATAAATAGAAGTAAGGCCAAACGCCTTTGCAACTTCTTGTGTCTTCTATTTGGAAATGTCTGTTTATACACTTAGCTTATTTTTATTACTTATGAATACATTTTTATATATAACAATTGTCATTTAAATATTTTACTTATGTTATAAACATCTAAGTTTCTGTGGTTTGTCATTTATGTTTATATTGTCATGCTGTAGAACAGATTTGAGCTATAAGTAAAAAAAGTAATAACATTAGAGTATTATATTTTTCTTGTATTTAAAATTTTAATTCACCTTGGATTCTTATCTGTCTATAGAATCATGTATTTATTTATTTTATCTAAGTTTTGGAGAAAGATAATTTTATACCCTGTTTACAGAATAGTCTATTTTTTATCTAATATGAAACATGATACCATCAAATTCCCAAATGTGTTGATTTTATTTCTGTACCCCTGGTCTGTTTCATTTGTCTGCTCATTGATGAACTCACTGGTTAACTGCTTTGTTAGTATGTCAATCCCAAATATTTTAATTGGTATAGTTTAATTAATAAGTTTTGGACCCAGTACACCTTTTTTTTCTGAATTATCTCAAGTTTTCAGGTGACCATAGCCCCTTAATATTTCTTATATATTTATTTTGCTCTATTTTTTTGTTCTCATCACTGGATTTTCTATTTTAGAGTGCCAGCTACTTCTGCTTTTTAATATATCAGTTGGGTATTTCCCTATGAACAATGTCGACAACAAAACTAACATGGTTGACAAGTACAAGTCAATTTAAAGCATATAAAAGGGCTTACACATTTTACAAAAGGCCAGAAGATGAGACTGAGGAATAATCATGATCAAAGAGATCTCTAAAAAGACAAGAAGTCTGAAGCAGGAAGCCTATGACTGAGACAGCTTGAGGAACAGGCTGCTGAGCCTCTGCCTCTGCCAGTCTCACCAGGCCCGGTGAGATGTGTTCCATCATGTCCTTTATTTCCTCTGCCATGTGCTTGAAATCTGGTCTCGTGGAAGAGCATGTTCTTTGCTGGTCTTTGGCTTCATTCTCTCTTTCTGGCTTTACAGTAGCTGGTAGAAGAAGGATTCAACACTTCAGTAGTTTCTGTTGCTTCTGTAGCATTCTCTGCAGGAGGGTTGAGGATGAGGGACCTTCAAATGGGACCTTCCGAAGCTTTTGTTGTGGCAAATGAACTTCATTTTGTCTTTTGAAATTCAATATCCTGTTTCAGGTCCTCTGCACAGAGTCAGAAATGTATTTTATATAGTTGGAGATATAATGTGGATTTCAGATTCTATCCTGTTTCTATCCACCTTCTGTCCACTTTATTTAAAAACACTAAAAAAATTTCTCCAGTCTGCAACTTCCTCCATAGTTAGTGTTATCAGTTTTACAGCCTCTCATCTTCACTCATGTGGACTTCTGAAATAGTCTTTGAACTGACCTTTGCGCTTTCATGCTTCTTTATTCTGAAACCCATTTTCCACACAGACTTCAAAATGCCCTTTTAAAAATGCAAAACACATCCTATCACTCTCCAATTTTTAATATTGCTATGTCTTCCAATTTCACTACAAATAAAGCGCTAACTCTTCTGTGACATGCATCAGCTGGACTGTGACCCATCTCTCTTGGTTTTACCCTTGCTCAGACGAATCTTGACAGAAAACATGGTCACTTGTTTTCTGCTCAGATTCTTTGTTCTTCCTCTGGCCTCTGCTTGGGTAACTCTCCCACCTGATATTTGCCCACCTGGTTTCTCCTCATCATTCAGGCTATAATTCAAGTATCTTTCCCTTGGAGACACCTGGCTCTCCAGTCTAATGGTGTCCATTTTCTCACCCCAGTTACTCTCCATCACATTACTCTTGATGTTATTGTTCAATCATTTATCATGACATGAAGTAATTTTATGTTCTATATTCTTAGGCTGTGTATCTCTCAAACACTGGAGTTTAAACTACAAAAGAGTAGAGGCTTGTGCAACAACATTTTTATGAGTAGTGTTAATGTCTGAAATAGTTGCTACTACTTAGAAAGCACTCATTATTGCCATGTTGAATGAATAAATGAATGAATGAATGAATGAATGTGCATCTGGAGCCTAATTCTTATGCTTCTATTACGGGCAACCCTTGTCTTTGTTGACACCGCTTACTTAGCATTACTCTTTTCAGCTGATAGTTTTACTAACAGAACCCACCAGAACTCAGAAAAGAATCATAGAGAAGAAAAAGGCATAATATGTTCTTATATCAACCTCCCTACCCCTATTATACTTTGATCCAAGTAGCAAGGAATTTCTGACAATCGTGTTTATTTATTTACCCTTTTTTTTTCCCTGACAGTACTCCATATTCAGTTCAGAGCTAGGTTAACTGCCTTGACAGACTATGCCAGAATGTTATTTTTCTTTCTTAGCTGTGATATCTTTTTTTAATTTCACAGCCTGCAATTTTGCTCCTGTTTATTTGGCTGTTTGATACTTTTTTGCCTTTGTATGAATTTCAACAGTTATTGGAAGAAGAAAGTTCAATCTGTTTCATTTTACCATCTGTTGATAGAATCTCAAATTTTCTTTGAAGTTTAAAAGATTTTAAAGCTGAAGACATTTCGCTATATGAGAGGGTGTGTGTGTTTATATGGATGGAAATAATCTTGAGAGAATGTAACTCAAAATATTAGTAATCATTTTTAGATAATAGAATTGTTCATTTTAATTACTTTAAAATAATGTGTTTTATTTAAAAATACATTCGAAACACTTTATTTGAAAAAAATAACTGAATATTGTTTAAACATTTAAAAAGAAATCTGACTCTAAACAATTCATATAAAAGTTAAAATAGCTGTATTTTGTTCTTCTAAGCACTTAAGCATGTAAGAGTTCCAACAATAACTCAACACAAAATAATCTTCTTAACATTAGAGTTAGTTGGTTCACAGATGGAAAAACAAAAATTAAAGTTCATATGTGACAATAGTTTCACAATTCTGATTACTTGGAAAAAAGGTATTATTTCAATCATTATATAGTATATGTAAAATTTAAATTAGCTCTGATTATACTTTTAAGATGCATTATGATCTATAAACATGCATGCATTAGAGAAATTATATGGTAAAACTTCTTAAACAGACATTATTTCTTCCTTTTTATTTGAAACTGAATGCTTTTTCAATCACATTCCAGATGTTAGAATAGGAAAATAAATGAAGGATATTGATAGAGACTGAGAACATGTGGCCACATATAATTGTTTGCTGAGAAGATGAAATTAGCAATAGCTATACACTTTAAAACAGACTTTTTGGAATTATTTGATCTAGTTATGAGGAACACTGCAACTGAAAATCTGTATGCTTCATTATGTGTACTGAAATCTGCTCTTAAAAACACAATAATTTAAATAATAAAATATAAAAGTAATTTTCAAGAAAATAGAAAATAAATTAGAAGATATTAAAAAGCACACACAAAAATATATAACTGAGTATCTTGCGACATTTTTAAAAATTTGCTTATATTGTATTATGCCTTAAATGATTCCTAAGAAAGAAAAAAAAACAGAGTTAGCAAAAGTTTCACAAAAAGGAAATTACAAGTGATGATAAACACAGATTGAAGCCCTGATTTTGAAATCTCAGTATGTGAGGTTTCTGGAGCTTACTATGCATTGAATTTATAATTTTTTTTTCTATTTATAAAATTAGTACAAAATAATAAAAATAGTTTTATATCGGTAAATTTTAAGGACCTTATTATGTTATTAAAACCTGCAATAAACTGCAATATAAAAGTTACACAATTTGATAAATTGCTATGTACTTAGTTTATATTTTCTAAAATTATATATAAATGGAATCATATCTTACATAGTTTTAAAAATCTTTTTTTAATTCAGCATAATTATTTTGAGATTCGACTATGTTATTACCCATACATATGACATGTAGTTTTTTGTTTGCTCATTTTTTTTTTTAATGCTGATATGCCCCAGTGTTGATGCCCTGGCTGGAGACTGGTTGGTACCCCTTTTCAAACAGCAAAGCCCATACTCCACAGCTTTCTTTCTGGAGCTCGCATACTTTGGGTTCACTGTGTATCTGCCCCAATCCCCAAAGAGACAAAACACCTGGTAGTGAGTCATACAACCCTTATGCCTTGAAGCTGGAAAGTTTATTAAAATTAACCAGTCCACAGAGGTCCTAGGAAACCTAGCTGGTCTCACCCTGCTTGCCATATGTAATCTGTTCCCCAGAGCCCCACCTTGCTGTTACTTCATTCCTGATGTATTCCTGTGTATGGCCCTGGTTACTGCCCTTCTCTTCTTTGAAACTCTAAGTATTTTCCCAGAGGATAGTAAAACCTTTATTCATGCAAAGCTCTGTAGTCATATATTCATAGTAGCTTTGTTAATAGTAACTTGTAGTCATATATTCATAGTAGCTTTGTTAATAGTAACTAAAAGCTACAAATAACCCAAATGTGAATGGATAAATCAATTAATGGTATATTCACACAATGGAGTACTACTTAGCAATAACAAAGAATGCACTATTGATACACTCAAAAACTGCATGCAATAGTTGAATTTCAGTAGAATTATACTGAGTGAACCCAGATTCTCAAATGTTGTCAATCAGACTTAAAGAAAAATATATTTCAGCACTTTCTAGTTATTCTTAGTGAAGGTGTTGCTTCAAACTTTCTAATCAACCATTGCAAGAATTTTGCATAGTTTTAAAAATGGTTTTCTAATTTAATACATTTGACTTTTATCTTTGGGTGTATAAGCATATACTGTAGAATGCATGAGTTTCTATAGTAAAATGGATAGAAAATTCAGTAGACAATATCAAGAACAAGGAAGTAATGCATGCAAAAGCACCACAGTAAACACACTTATATATAGTTATTCTTATGACTGCAGACATAGGGAATCATATGTGAAGAAATAAAGAAATTGAAAAATCTGTGATAGCTAAAGAGAAATGACAATTGAAAAAAGGATCATAACTTCTGAAGATCATAAACAAAATAAATCCCAAATAGGGTGAGGACAAAATACTATTTTCTGAGAATTATAATTTTAGAAACTTTTAAACTATTACACAGTTTTTTAATGATTTTATCCAAATATCTGCTATATTATTGAAATGTCACTTTTCATGTACATTTCCTATACATTAATACAACTATGTTAATTTATGTTACATTGACACTGAGCAAAGCTTAAAGATAAATGAGACAATACATTTCTGTTCAATTAAATGGAAAAGTTTTACTTTAAATGTAATAAAACATATTGTATTGTATTGAGAATATGGTATACTTTATCTTCATTTGATTGGTTAATTGATTGATTGTTGAGACAGGGTCTGGCTTTGTTACCTAGGCCAGAGTGCAGTGGCACCATCTCAGCTCACTGGAACCTCCACCTCCCATGCTCAAGCTATTCTCCCACCTCAGCCTCCTGAGTAGCAGGGACTACAAACGAATGCCACTACACCTGGGTAATTCTTATATTTTTTGAAGAGACGAGCTTTCGTCATGTTCCCCAGGCTGGTCTCAAACTCCTGAGCTCAAACAGTCAGAGCTCAGCCTCCCAGGGTGGAGAAATATGTAACTTTAACTTCTCATCTTATTTTCCTTTACTGTTTCTGCCATAAGTATTTCATAACCGATCAACCAAGTACTTATTATGTATATAGAATGCTCTGTGAATTGCCTTAAAATCTGGAGACACAAGAGGAAAACTATACAAATATATTCTGTTCAAGTAAAGTTTATAGAGGATAAAAATAACATGTACTTAAAGATTTCTTTGTGACAAACAATTTACATGTTATCTCATTTAATCTTCAAATTTTATTTTAAATTAGTACAATTATGTTTGTTTCTCAGAAAAGGAAATTGTAAATTATTGAAGTTTTTTTAACTTCTGAAACCCACATAGTAATGTCAGAGACAATTTTGGAATTGAAGTTTTTCTTACTCTAAAACCAGTGTGATGCTGCTTGATAATTAACTTTTCTTTTCCAGCTTAACTCCTAATTAGCTGATATTATTCTCTTATTTAATGATTTATGTGGAAGAATATGTTTTTCTAACTCATATAATGTCACTTACCCATCTCAGTAAATAGAATTCAAAGGAATATATTTGAAAATATTTTGTCATCCTCCATAATCATGTGAGCTAATTCCTTATAATAAATTGTTTTCTCTGCATATATACATATACATGTCCACTGATTCAGTTTCTCTGGTGAACAGTAGTTAAGACACCATGGGAATCTACTGGATGATAAAATACAAGTTGAAAGGAGCTGCCATATTGGCCCTACCCAAAGCCGGTATAAACTATCAGTAACCAATTCAACCAGCAAAGATGAGCAGGATCTCCTGACTCATGCTGATTTTAAATGAAAGAGCAAGAGATATTTTTTCTGTAAGCCACTACAATTTTTGTGGTTATGAAGCACTATTATAACAATAAATTACTTTGAATTATTAAGCTTTTCTTAAAACTTAAAATTTTGGGTAGGGTATTTCAACAGAACATTGTTTACTAAATGAGTAGCAGAGTCATATTTTGTTCACTTTTTTTACTTAATGAATCATTATTATTTTCTTTTTTTAAATTATACTTTATGTTCCAGGAAACCTGTGCAGAACTTGCAAGATTGTTACATAGGTATACACATGCCATGGTGGTTTTGCTGCATCCATCCCCACTTCACCTACATAAGGTATTTCTCCTAATGTTATCTCTCCCCTACCTCCTCACCCTGTTATTTCTCCCCTAGCCCCCACCCCTCAACAGATGCTAGTGTGTGATGCTCCCGTCCCTGTAACCACATGTTCTCATTGTTCAACACCCACTTATGAGTGAGAACATGCGGTGTTTGATTTTCTGTTCTTGTGTCAGTTTGCTGAGAATGATGGTTTCCAGATTTATCCATGTCCCTGCAAAGGACACGAACTCATCCTTTTTTATGGCTGCATAGTATTCTATGGTGTATATGTGCCACATTTTCTTTATCCAGTCTATTGGTGATGGGCATTTGGGTTGTTTCCAAGTCTTTGTATTGCAATCAGTGCCACAATGAACATATGTGTACATGTGTCTTTTTAACAGATTTATAATCCTTTGGGTATATACCCAGTAATGGGATTGCTGGGTCAAAGGGTATTTCTATTTCTAGATTGTTGAGGAACTGCCACACTGTCTTTCACAATGGTTGCACTAATTTGCACTCCCACCAACGGTGTAAAAGTGTTCCTATTTTCCCACATCCTCTCCAGTATCTGTTGTCTCCAAATTTTTTAATGATCACCATTCCAACTGGTGTGAGATGGTAACTCAATGTGGTTTTGATTTGCATTTCTCTAATGACCACTGATGACGAGCATTTTTTTATATGTTTGTTGGCCACATAAATGTCTTCTTATGTAAGCATATTTCTGAAGTTTTGCCAACTCATTATTTATGACAACTAAATCTTTGAAAATTATTACCATATTTATAATTTAAATATGATCATTCAGACAGAAACTCTAGAGAAGTCAAGTTGTTTACTTTTAGTTATAGACACCTGAAAGCTACTTAAAATTATTTAGAACTGAATTTAAACACTTTTGACTACAGTTCTAAATAAATATACAAGAGAATTTTTCGTAGAAAGGATTCCTGATAATATCAATACTTGTTTTACTCATTGCCATGTTTTATAAAAGATCTACAACACATAGATCTAAAATTTCAAGAAAGTAATTAAGCATTTAGATACTGCAAGTTTTTTACTTCTTCCTAGTGACTAAAGAGAGTAAATTTTATCATAACTAAAAGTATCCATCAAGAATATCTTCAGTTAAACCAAAAACTATCTGAAACTAAGGGAAAACTTTCTGGAAACAAACTTATTTATGTTAACATAAAATAAATTTTTTCATCAGCTTACACACACACACGCAAACATACACACATTCTGAGATATATATATATATATATATATATATATATAGTATTTCAGAAAATTTGATACATGTGTCTAAAAAGATAAAATTTTATCTTCTATGTAAATGAAATAAAATCCTAGCAATTTAAATCTCTTTCTTTTCAGAAAGTTCTCTACCTCTAGGTAAGACACTCATAAATAAATATGTTTCCAAGAAGCTGACACTGAACTGAACTGGTAAACTTATTTTTATTCTGTGTAATTTATGTCCTTACTTATTTATTATGAGAACTTTTTTTTTTTTTTTGAGATGGAATCTTGCTCTGTCACTAGGCTGGAGTGTGGTGGTGCGATCTCGGCCCACTGGAACCTTTGCCTCCTGGGTTCAAGCGATTCTCCTGCCTCAGTCCCCTGAGTAGCTGGGATTACAGGCACCTGCCGCCACACCCAGCTAATTTTCTTATTGTTAGTAGATACAGGGTTTCATCATGTTGGCCAGGCTGGTCTTGAACTCCTGATCTCCAATAATCCGTCTGCCTCAGCCTCCCAAAGTGCTGGGATTACAGACGTGAGCTACCACACCTGGCCAAGAACATTGTTTTGAATGTCCACCAAGCACCATATAAAGTTTCTTGTTTTGGAAATTTAAACTTAGACACAGTCCCTTCCCACAGCTGCTTCACAGTATAAAGGAAGCAGACTTTATAATGTACTCAAAATAGGATTTAGCATAAGAAGACTCACGACACATAAAATGGACAAAATTCAGATACAAGTGGCAATGGACAATTTCCTACAGGAGATTATAACTAATTCAGCCAATATGTTAAGATAAATTGGTTAAGAACTTCAGAGAGAAGCACATTTCAGACAAGAAGAAAAGGCATGAAAAACTAATAAATCAAGGTTTATTACCATGACTACCTGCAAAACTTGTTCAAAATACAAATGTATTTTGTATCTGCTTCTGGGCAACTGAAAGTCAAATTCAATACATGTCAGGTTTCCTCAGATATTTTGAAAAAACATAACGTGTTAAGTGATTCAAAGATGTATCCTAGGTTAAGAACAGGTGAGCTAGAGCAGATGGTGTTAGAGATGGAGCAGTAAATGTCAAAACTACAAAGAATGCCTTAAAGGATAAGATCCCTAAACCATAACGGAATTTCTATTACAGCTAAGGCATTTGGAGTTTACCTAAAGAATATGCGAGATCAATAGGATAAGAGTGCATATGTTAGCCTGAAACAGTGATCTCTCAATAGATAGATAGAGATAAAATGGGTATATTCAGCTCCCTGCTTGTTTAGCTCTCTTTCCCTCTGTTTCTCTCTCTCTCTCTCTCTCTCTCTCTCTCTCTCTCTCTTTCTCTCTCTTTGTATGTGTGTGTGGGTGCGTGTGTGTATACATATATACATATATATATATATATATATATATATGATTTAAAAATTTTTTACAAACTCTGCAATAATCTTTTCAATGGAAAATTATGTTTTTGTAACACTTCTAATTCACTTCAGTGATTTAAGCATAAACTTTGTTTACATTAAATACAAACAATAAACTTTTTTACTGCTATAACTTATACTCTTTCCATATATATTCACACACACATATACATATTTCAAATGTAAGATCAAGAAACATTTTTTTCTACACTATAATTTTTTGTTAGCAGCATTAGCAGTATTACAACAATAAATTACTCCCATTTATTAAGCCCTTTTTAAAACTGAAAAATATATATATGGGATTTCAGCAGAGAGAGCACTAAACAAGGAGTGGAATATACCCATTTTATGTGTATGTACAAACATATCCTCTTCCCTCAGATATACGACATTCTTGGCCTCACTATTATTCTTTTTCACTATAGAATTTCTAAGGAACGTCCCTTCAAGGCTGGATGTGGTGGCTCATACCTGTGAGGTGGCTCACACCTCCCAGCACTTTGGGAGGCCGAGGTGTGTGGATCACCTGAGGCTGAGGCAGGTGGATCAGGAGTTCAAAACCAGCCTGACCAACATGATGAAACCCTGTCTCTACTAAAAATACAAAAATTAGCTGGATGTGGTGGTGGATGCCTGTAATCCCATCTACTTGGGAGACTGAGGCAGGAGAATCAATCACTTTAACTGGGGAGGCAGAGGTTGCAGTGAGCAGAGATCATGCAATCACGCAATCACACTCCAGCCTGGGTGACAGAGCAAGACTCCATTCAAAACAAACAAAAAAATGTTCCTTCAATGTACAAAAAACTTACCTACACCCTCATCCTTTTGAATGAAGCTTTCTTAGATACATTAACGAAAAAGAAAAAAAGACTTGTCTTTTTCTCAAGGTGGTATTTATTTTTCATTCCTTGATTCTAGAAGACAATTACTCTTGCTTTGAGGGAGTGCAACCAGTAGCATTCTGTTTATCCCCATTCCCAGAATATCTCTTTTACACTTCCACAAAACAAATGAAAATTTATGACTTTGAGGCTCATGCCTGTTAACATTCTCTATCATTATTATTTACTGTTATAAATAAAAAAATAGACTTTGCTATCAGACTCACCAGCTTCTTCCTCATCTTGGCTCTTGTAGTCATCCAAAATAACATCAAAATTATTATAGCTTACCTAATGAATAATATTGCCTTTAAGTTCTTTGACATTCTCATTTCTAATCATGTTCTCCATTCTTTGAGAAAACCTCTACACTAGTTGGGAATACCTTAAAGCAGAAACTGAGACAAAGATTTGAGTTGGAATAGTTTTTTAGGAAGTAATTTTAGGAAATACTTACAGAGAAATGAATACGTAAGGCAGAAAATGGAAAAAGACAACAAAAATGTTTTCATTAATTGTTTTTATACTGTATGTAGCAGCTCAATTCCTCTGGGAAATGTCACAAGATAATTTTAAATATTTCTGAGTTATTACAAATCAAATAGAAGATAAGAAAGCTATGTTATTTATGTACAAATATCATGAATATCATTGGTTGAAGGATGCTTCCAGAGGATTAACTGAGGTACTTCTAGCTTACCGTATACATAGGGCAGGTGTGCACTGCAGAACAAGGTAAGACTCCTAAGTCACGTTTACAAGGTTCAAAGAAAGTAGTCTACAGTGTAGAGATCGATAAAAGATCAGGAAAAAATAACTATGGGTACTAGGCTTAAACACTTGGTGATGAAACAAGCTGTCCAGAAAACCCACCATGATACAAGTTTAACTAATCAGCACAATTACCACTGAACTTAAGTTTAAAAAAAAAAGAATAAAGATTTTGTTTGAGGCAATAACAGTACATGGTACAAATTCCAATCCCTGCCTCTGGACCTTGTTAAAACCCCAAGATTCTATTATTTCTTCAAAAACTGTTTTATCTTACTGATGAAAATATTTTTTGGTTGCATTAGGCCCTCCAACTTGTGGATAACCCATTAATTTATAATTGGCTTGTCCACAAGTCTCTTATTTTTCTAACTTATCTTCTACCTAATATAGATTTCATGGTTCATCTTTTTAACCACTACTAGCCTATTTCTGGACATTTCAAAAGTTGAACAAGAATCTGAGCCACTTCTAATTTTTGAGGTTCTAGTAATATACGGGATAAAAATGCCAAATATTGGCCTGAAGTTTTCTTTTCTTGTTGAGTCTCTGCCGGGTTTTGGTATCAGGATGATGTTGGTTTGTGTTCTCCCAGAATTTATATGTGGAAATCTAATCTCCAATGTAATAGTATTAAGAGGAGGGCATTTTAAGAGGTCATTAAGTCATTTGGGCAGAGCCCTCATAAATGAGATTAGCATCCTTATAATAAAAAGGTTCAAGGGAGATTCTTTTTCCTCTTCCACCAAATGAAGTCACAATTAGAAATGCCATTTATGAGGAAGAGGCCCTATTCCAATCACTAAACCTGAACTCTTCAGCCTCTAGAACTAAAAGTAATATATTTCTGTTGTTATGTTACTTAGTTCTAAGGCATTTTGTCATATCAGGCTAAGATAGGTCCAATTATTATAACATAATAAATTAAAGGTTCAATGTAATTATTTTTTTATATTGGGCAAGATACTGTTGATGACCTGCCCAATTTTTTGTTTGTTTGTTTCCTGGAATAACACCAAAATAAACACGACACTAAAATTTTGGGCTGCTTTTGGAAAATTCTAATCTAAGGCAACTCAAAAGTTTGATAAAATTCCTCTGAACTATGATATGACAAAGAGAGGTAATGTAATAAATGTTACTGCTCATATTACAAATGTAGCCTGCTTCAGATTTCTTTTTCTAGTGAGTTAGTAGCTATATTCTCTAAGTGTTTGTAGATTTACTCTAAAAGAGGTAACAGATCTTGAATTATAGCTGTTTGATATCACCATCTGATTATAGTTCTAATAATTTATTATTGTTATCTGCCCCACAAATTACTTTTTTGGGGGCAATGGGGCTAAGATGGGAGTCATCACCTCTTCATCTCTCAGAATTTTCACAGTAGCATTAATCTTTGATGTCTTCTCAAAAAGGGGTTAAACCAATATCTTAAATTTGAAATGAGGGTGGGAAGTTACTAGGGCTTCTATTAAGCCTTTACTACCATAGGAGTCCTCAAATGAGTCCAGCTACTATCAGTGGATCCATAATTCCACTAGAAGTAGTGTTAAATGGACTTGAGCTCTCTGTTTAATCTCTGATTTCTTAAAGTCTCCATTGTTACTCCTGGACATTTTAAGATTCTCATGATAAATGTATGCTCAGAGTTTATATCTAATATAAATATAGCTATTAATCTTTTCCAAGTTTACAGTCACCCAGAAAATGGAGGATAATCAAAGAAATATTTATGGAATAGTGCTTGCTTTGGCAGCACATATACTAAAATTGGAATGATACAGAGAAGATTAGCTTAGCCCCTGCACAAGAATGACACACAAATTCATGAAGCATTCCATATTAAAAAAAAAAAAAGGAAATATTTATGGAATACACATGTGCCTATGAATCAGGACTAGCTTAGTGCTAGAACCTGTGTTAAAGACATAAATTCCCACTACCATGAATTACAGTGCTTAAATTTGTCCTTTGATGCATGTCAAGCAACACCTTAACCTGGTGTATATTTATTTCATTTCTAGAGACCCCATGATTAATTAGCCATCACTGGCGATCACTCATTAAATAGTATTTTGCAACTATTTTAATCCTGTGGCTTACTGTGATTCTTGTGCTCATCTAATCTCAGGCGGTTAACACAAATCAGCTTCTACTCCTCTAGGATCATGCCATTTCTACTGAGATGATGGAATAGAATTCCATCCCAGTATCCCACATAACATCTCTGACCTACAAAGGTAAGGCACAAAAGCCTTCAAAGTTGCTGGTGCCCCCCAACCTAGAGAATGGAATATCCTCTAAGGCTTTGTAGGATTCACTAAGCAGTTTGCACATAGTAGATTTAATCTAAGAAATCTATTTTCTGCAACCTAAGACTTTTTTCTCTATAGTAGACCTAGAAACTTTGGTAATTTCAAATTCATTAAATGTGGCCCAATATTTAGTTTAGGCTTTGATTACACAACCTAATAGTAGACCATTAAGACCATTCCAAGGAACTCAAGTCTACATATTGAATCTCACTTTCTAGAACAGTACATATTTGTAAGGAATTTTATCCATTTAAGCCTTATAGTTACTCTTCCTTAATCTAATGCTCTTAAATACTATTTCCACATAAAGAAAATAACTGGAAATTTGAACAACTGGAATATTATCTGATATATTTTAATAATAAACTAATCTGCTGTGATTATCAATTTGCTAAAAAGAATAGTAAGTTGAGGATGATCTCTCAGGAAACTCATAAAATCTAGATAAGAGATGACAGAGACTTACACCTGAGATGTATCAGTAGTGATGGTAAGAAATGGTTGAATTTTATACATAATTTGGAAATAAAACTGATAAGATTTAATGGCATTATTAGTTTGAATTTGTTATTTAATATAGAAGGCCAGGTTCAAGAAATTTGAGCAACAGAGTGAACAGACAACTTATAGAATGGGAGAAAAATTTTGCAAAATATACATCTGACAAAGGTCTAATATCAAGCATCTATAAGGAACTTAACTTATAGAATGGGAGAAAAATTTTGCAAAATATACATCTAACAAAGGTCTAATATCAAGCATCTATAAGGAACTTAAACAAATATACAAGAAAAAACAAACAATACCATTAAAGAGTGGGCAAAGGACATGAACAGAAATTTCTCAAAAGAAGAAATATATGTGACCAAAAATCATAGAAAAAAAATGCTCAAATCACTTGTAATTAGAGAAATGCAAATAAAAACCACAGTGAGATACCATCTCACACCAGTCAGGATGACTATTATTAAAAAGTCAAAAAATAACAGATGCTGGAGATGTTGTGGAGAAAAATGAACACTTTTACACTGTTGGTAGGAGTGTAAATTAGTCCTACCATTGGAAGACAGCATGATAATTCATCAAAGACCTAGAGACAGAAAAAACAACACAGCAATCCCATTACTGGGTATCTACACAAAAGAATATAAATAATTTTATTATAAAAACACTTGTGTATGTATATTCATTGCAGCACTATTCACAATAGCAAAAATATGGAACCAACCTAAATACCCACCAGTGATAGACTGGATAAAAAAAATGTGGTACATATACACCATGGAATACTATGCAGCCATAAAAAACAATGAGAGCATGTCCTTTGCAAAGGCATGCATGGAGCTGGAGGCTGTTAACCCAAACAAACTAACGCAGGGAGTTACTATCTACCTTATTTACTAATTCAAGTATCTCATGTTATCACTATAAATGGAAGCTAAATTATGAGAACACATAGATATATAGAAGGGAACAGTATATAATGTGACCTACCAGAGGGCAGAGGGTGGGAGGAGGGAGAAGATCAGGAAAAATAACGAATGAATACGGAGCTTAATACCAGGGTGATGAAATAATCTGTACAACAAACCCTCATGATGTAAATTTACCTATATGCCAAACCTGCACATGTACCCCTGAACTTAAAAGTTAAAAAGAAAATAACTTTTGTTGCTGAATTTGTCTAAAATATTTCAAACATTTTTGGCCTACAGTCACTTTACTCTTTATAAAAGCTATTGGGGATTCCAAAGAGATTTTGTTTACATGGGTAAAATATATTGATATGTATTGTATTAGATACTAAAACAAAATTTTTTTCAAACATATATTTGTTAATTCACTGAAAATAAACAATAGTAAGGCAATACAAGAAGCTTATCATGGATAATTTTATTTGAAAATCTGACTAAAATTTCCAAAAATAGTGAGAACAGCATTGCTTTACAATTTTTCACATCTCTTTAATATGTGGACTAATAGAACACACTTGAATTTTCATAATCAGTTACATGCTGTTTGGGTTAAATTATGTAAAGACTATCTGGTCTTACACAGATATGGTACAAGAAAATGGAGACATACATTAACAGCTTTTTCAGAAAAATGTGTTTCTACTGCTTAGCACTACAATAAAACTTGAAAAGAGGAAGTTTTTTTAAAGGCTAGTTGCAATGTGGAACCTGAAACCTTATTTATAAATTGCATACTCATTTACATTAGCCCATCTGAACTTTGAATGGATCTTTTATGCCTGCATGATTTTGTAACATCATGCACTGATCATTTGGAAAATATTAATTCATGGTGTTGTAAAAACCATTCCAATTCTGACACATTTTATCACGCAACTTCAAATATCTCATTCATAAATACCACCATGAATCTTATTTGAAAAGACTCGAAGTATCGGGAAACTGCCAAGCTCATGGTGGCAGATACAACCTTTATGAAATTCTAATTTTCCACTTGAAAGCTAGAATGTTATCATTGGCAACAAATGCTCTCAATTTTTTTAAAAAGACAAAATTGCTTTATTTATTTTTAAGGAAATATCTGCCTAATGTGTAAATCTTGACTACTATAATTTTTGTGCCAGCAATTATTTCAAGTGAAAACCTTTTTCCTTGAAATAAGTAGCTAGTTCAGCTTGTAACTGAAAGAAGCACGTAAGTGCTTTTTCTCGAGGACATCATTGAACATTGATATTCAGCAAAAATACTTCTCATCATACTTTCAATTTTGTCACATATGATGAGGAATTAAGAAAATTAACAATTTGTACTACTTCATTAGGACATTCTTAAGTAAAGCTGTCATTTGTGTGTGTGTGTGCGCCATAAATGCATGGCAACAAAGAATGTGATGACTTGCTAATACCGTCAGTGCCACTGTTTTTATTTGTCCTAAATTGCTAGCAGGTTTATGTACTGCGGCTTTTGCTTCAACAGAGCAAATCCTAGCCCAGTTTTTAAAAATACATACCAATTAAATCTCAACATTACTTTTTAAAAATTATTTTAAAAAGAAACATTCATCAAATTTTGAGGTCCACTGGCTTGGCAATTTTACGATTCAGGAGCTGAAGAAATGAGCACAGGATGAACCCAGGGATATTCTGGGTCCATTATGTGATGGAAATTGGCAAACATCGCTTTTATCACATGACTCCGCAGGCCCTCTCTAAACCATAAATGATAGTAGCATTCTGTGCATCATCAAATATCTGATGGTTATCCAGGGGTTAATGATGCCTCAGAGCCAGTGGCAACTATACAAACAACTCAGTATATTCCTTTCTCCATATATTATATTCTTGGAAGTAATTCTGAGTGTCACTGGCAAATAGCAGAAGGAATATTAGTAGTATATACTTATGCACTGTCATGCAATATTTCTTCAAGAGTCCTGGGTCTATTCTTTCTCTGAGTCTGTGAACTAACCCATGTCTGTTTGCAGAAGAGGATTTTACTCTATTGGAGTGAGTAATATCTGGACCTTATTTACTAAGTCTAAAGTTATAGATATATAACTTTAGGTAGGTGTGTGTGTATGTGTGTGTGTGTGTGTGTGTGTGTGTATGCATATATATACACACAAAATAGGATTTGGAAAGACTGGCTGTATATTTTTCCCCTAGGAATTCAATGACTGATTAATCACCTTCCAAAGATCTTACTATATCAAACCATTTTGATAACCAGTCAGCATGGCTCATTTTTATAGAAAAGTATCTGGTAATCATAGGTTGCCTTTTAGCATCTGCTGTTTCAAAATCACATTTTTCTTCTAGTATCTTTCACAGACTGTGAGTATAGCCATTGTAGATCTTTCTAAGGATGCCAGTATTCTGTTCTCCAATCTACTTTTCATCGCCTTGCAAAATTATCTGTTTAGGCTCTCCTGAAGTATATAGTTAAGAAGAGAAAGACCTTGTATGATAATCTACATGAACCTTTATATTTTATTAAATTCTGCATTTCCTTTATTAAAATATAAAAGGAATTTCTGGTCTTCTAATCTCCAGTAGTCCAGATTTCAGTCAACCATTTGGGTGATTTTCAAAACCACCTGAATATACTCAAATTAATTCTTTGAATGGAGATCATTGTTTTTAATACACCCTTACAGATAGATATTTTTGCCTCATCTAAATTATGTTTCTTCTTTATGGTTGTAACAAATGAAAAAAAATCAATTTCTACAAATATTACTCAGCTGTAAGTTACAATAATGCTACAATATTTTTGACATATGTAATATCTTTCAGGTAGAATTTTGCACTTGTCTCTCAAAGGATATGTTGAGGTCTGGGCTGACTTATAGATGTAATGACAACTGGAACAATTTGGGTGCAGTGTGAGGTCAACTGGCATTCCCTTGCAAGTTAGCTCCCTGAAGAGCAGTCACTATATTGTTTTTAAATAAGCTAAGACTAGCCCATTACAGAAGTCTGTCACATAATTATACTCATGGTATCTAAATTCATCTAAGGATCTCATTCCAATTCTCACAGTTCTACTTTATTCCAAAATTTCCTAATTTGAAACAACAGATATGACAAGAATATGAATTAATGTATATGGCAACTTGGCCAGGTGCCATGTCTCACACCTGTAATCTTAGCACTAAGGGAAGCAGAGGAGGGAGGCTTGCTTGTGCCCAGGAATTCAAGGGCACCCTGGGCAAAATAGTGCTACCCTGTCTTTACAAAAAATAAAATTAAATTAAAATTAAATAAAACTTATGTGGTAACTCATCAACTCAAAGTATCAGATCCAGAATATACTGTGTGAAAACAGCTCTACAATTACAAGAAATAAATTATTTGGATAGTTGAATTTTACTGGCTTTTTGTGCTTTGAGCCATTAATTTCAGTTTTGTGTTTATTCTCTACTTCTTATAGTAAGATTGAAGGAGACAGACCATGCACAATTTGTGTTACCATTAATATGTCCTATTGCAACAAACATTTGTATTTTTGGAGAGTTACGTTAATTGGCTATTCACTCCAGGTAACCAGATAATATAATTTATGCAACTATTTTGCATATGCCATGATCTACTGTGGCCCATTTTCCAACAATAGCTAGATGATAATTTATTTAATAATACCCAATCAAATAATAAAATTTTTTTTCTTTAAGTATCTGTAACAACTTCAATATTGCACCATTCAAAATGAAATCAGAAAAAAGCAACTACTGCTAATATTTTAGGGTAAAATTATTAATATAAGAGTATAATTGATGCAATCTTTGAGCGAGAAAGAGATTCAATAGGCAATTCTTATAACTAGCTAATTCAAGGCAAGAACAAACAAACTTCAATTGCTTAGGTTCAGGAAAATAAAACTGAAATAGAAAGCCACTCCTCTGCTCCCGTATCTTTCTCTTGCTGTCCAAGAAGAAAGAAACTTGACATGGGAACACTAAGTACAAACTCCACCATCAAAATTGTCTCAAGAAGCAGCATCAGTGATTTGGCTCATTAGAAGATTTTAAAACAGGAAAAATATATTTGTCCTTTTTTGCATTCAAATATGTTATGAATTCAGTCAATTGAGATTTAATTTTCTTCCAGAACTCCAAGAGTCTTTTCTAGTTTCTGTATTAAAAAGAAATACAGAAGAAGTTGTAAATGAATACAAGTGTATATCTTCTATTTTCAGTTCACTATGTCTGCATATTGCTTATGACCTTCAGCAGCTTCCTATAGTCTTCAATTTTTAAAATATTAAGTAAGCATAAATTATGTTCTAGGTACTCTGATAGTTGATAAGAAAATGGTAAGTTTATAAAGCCTAACATCAACAAGATAAGGCCAAAATAAAGTAAATAATTTGGACAAGTGAATTGAATAGGGAAAATATAGCATAGTATGGCAATGAAGTGGGGAAGGGATGTAAGGTGATGTAGAGTGTGAAGGAGTGAGTTGTAAACTGATAAACAAAGAAAAAACAAACTGGTTAAGCTATTCTACCTGTGAAAGGCAGGGGATAAGGGAGGGAGAAGGTATCAGGGAAAGATAAGAGAATAGATGATATGCGTAAGTCATGAGAGAATGTAGTGCATCATATAAAGAATAAAATATCATGTAGAATGAGAAGGAGAATGGCTCAAAATAAAGCTGAAAAGGTAGAAGCCATATACTTTAAGCCAGGTTTAATTTATAAAATCATAAAGGTTTCATTTTAACTTGAGGGCAATGGCATTCCATTGAGAAATGTAAGAAGGAAAATGACATAATTATACACTTGAATTTTCAAAAAAATGATGTCTAATATGGGTGCATAATGAATAATATAATTGAGAAGACAGGGAGATAAATAAGACATTTTGCCAAAAAAGAATACTTCAAGCAAGAATGGCTATTTCTTAAAGTGGACTGAGAGAACTAGAGATAGAAGGAAAACATTAGGTTTTTGATTATGATAATCATTCATTCAAGCAGTATTCATTCAGACATTTGACATGGATATAAACAATAACTAAGATAAAGTATTAATACCGGATTTTTCTACATATCCTGTCATTTCAGGTGTTCTTAGTACAAGTTATGATAATATAAGGTGACTTTAAATGCCGGTATACAAGGGAGTAGGATCTTCATGCTTCCACCATCAAACATGTCAAAGTCATTAAAAATAACTATTATCCTATATTTGAAAATTATAGAGAATCTATAGAAATTACATCAAAGTAGACTGATATTAGTTTTTATACTAAGACCTGCCAAAATTATACTAATTAAAAATTGGTATTTGAGGGATTTATTTATAAAATTAGCTATCCCTAATATTTAAATATTTTACTTATCATTGCAGGAAAGAGGTAAGTTTAGACAAATAAATTCATATGCATATATATATATGTGTGTGTGTGCATGTTTTATTCTTATCTGTATATATTATTTAAGTTAGGATACATTTTCCACAGTATTTAATATATTTTATAAACTTTTTTAGAATTGTATTCTTTCTGAATATTCTAATCAATCTTTTAAATGTAAATAAAGATTTTCATTTTTTAGGCCTTATCAGACTCCTAATGATTTTTAAAAATAACTTCAACTTGTATTTTAGATTCAAGGGGTCCATGTGCAGATTTCTTGCACGGGTATATTGTGTGGCAAGCAGGTTTGGGTTATGAATGATCCTATCGTCCAAGTAGTGATTTTCACTCTTATGAACATAGGAATATGTCTTCAAACAGATCTGATTTCTTTCAACACATTAACTGACCCAATGTTAATTTTTTTAAAAAGAAGCTAAATTGAATTACAACCTGTAATAGGAGAAAAAGCTTCATGACATTGGGCTTGGTAATGATTTCTTGAATGTGACATAAAAAGCACAAGCAACAAAAGTAAAATTAGACAAATCAATTCAATTATATCAAACCAAAGTCTTCTGAACAGCAAAGGAAACAATCAACAACATATAACCTAAATAAAAACCATATAACCTAAATAATGAAAATATTTGTAAACCATACATCTGATAATGAGATAATCCAAAATATGTAAGGAACTGCTACAACATATAGCAAAAACACTAAAAATCACATTTAAAAATGAGCTAAGTACTCAAACAGATACTTCTCTAAAAAAGAAGACCTACAAATGGCCAACAGGTATATGGAAATATGGTCAACATGACCAATCATCAGGAACATACAAATTAAATCATAATGAGATTCCATCTAACATTTGTTGGCACAGCTATTGTAAGAGAGAGAAAACGAGAAATAAAGAAACAGAGAAGGAAAACATGATGGTAAGAAGGTGGAGAAATTGGAACCCTGGTACACCGTTGGTGGAATTGTAGAATGGTGTGATGTGGAAAATAGTATGGCAATTCCTCAAAAATTAAAAATAGAGCTACCATATGTTCCAAAAATCCCACTTTGGGATATTAATCCAAAACAATTGAAATCTGTTCCTTGAAAGGATATATGCACTTCCATGTTCATTGTAGCAATATTTACTATAGTCAAGCTACGGAAACAATCTAAAAGTTCAACATGTGAATAGGTCTAGAAGTATAGATACACATACAATGAAATACTATTCAGCCTTGGGGAAAAAAAAAAAAGAATTCTGCCATATGAGACAACATGAACGAAGCTGGGGGACATTATGTAAAGTGAAATAAATCAGTCTCAGGTGGACAAATACTGCATGATTGCACTTATATGAGGTATCTAAAATAGTGTATAGAAACAGAAAGTAGAATAGTCATTTCCAGGGTTAAGGAGAAGGGCAAACAGGAAGTTGCTTTTCAGGGAGTATAAAGTTTCAGTTATATAAGATGGATAACTTCTACAGGCCTACTGTACAACATTGTGCCTACACTTAGCAATACTGTATTGCACACTTAAACTTATGTTGAAGATAGCTCTCATGTTAAGTGTTTTTACTGCAATAAAACAATAAATACAAATAAATTATAAAAATAAAATCAGTATACTATGCAAGTAATTAAATGGTTACTTTTTATTCTGATAGTTCAAGGGTCTAGACTGAGGATTGGTTTTAGGTCCAAAGAATGGTTTAATATTTTAATTTTTTTATTTTACAAACGATCCTAGACATTTTATGTAACTAGTTACACATGGCTTCACGTCTCAAGCCCTGCCAAATGTATGTGCATTTATAATATACCCAATACCTTTACACTCACACATATTACAGTCACTTGTTCCATGAGAAGATAAGGATTAGATGTTGCATAATACTACATCTAGAATTCTAATTCCAAATGTAATACTTTTTTCATTCATTCTTACTATCTCTTAATAATATCCAGATAACTGAATGACATGATACTGTAGTTAAATAATGCCTTTGTAACTGGTCAGATAATTTGAGAAAAAATTATTTTACTGTAATTTCTCTAAGCAATTTACTTAATAGTATATTGATTTTTATTTATGTAAAAAGAAATAGTTGAATACTATTGATTTGCAGGCTACAGAGAGTTCAACAGTTCATAAAAATACTTAGATTCAAATAGAATTTGATTAAATAGGAAGACTTTTGAATCCTACCATTCTCTACACCACTGTTTTTTCTTCAAAGCACAAAAGTCACGAACACATGAGAGATTTTTGTTGCTGTGTCTACAGTTTATTTTGCATTCAAACTAATTGCTTTAGATTAGCACACAATTGTTCACATACCCCTAGACAGTAACATATACAATTTAGATAATGTGATATACTCAGTGTTACATGCTGAACTTATTGCTGATGTTCTAAATCAAGCAATATCAAGAAAGATGTACCCTGAAGTGTTAAGACTTTTTGGTTTCATTTGTTATGCACACTGCTACGGAAATTCAGATATTATAACTTGGCATAGTGTAAGGAAATTATTATAATATACAGGCTTATAAAATTCTCCTCTTTATGCCAGAATTGCCTGACTTCCATATTGTAATGGAATCTATGTGGACAATAAAATTCTGGTAGATTTTGTATTAGTTTAATACCTTGGATATAAGTAACAGAATCTGATTTTCGCCACTTACACTAAAGGGTAAAGCAAAATGTCTGGACTAAGTTAGAACCCTAGGCTTCACAATACTTAGAATAAAAATAAATTGTGGTGCTCTCATGAAGGAGAATCGATATCAACTGACCAAAAATTAACCACATTTTCTAAGGCAAAATCATCTATATCATAATTTACCTGTACCTGGGACTCCTAGAATCTCTACCACAACCACGCGCGCGCACACACACACACACACACACACCTTACTAGATACCTTTTTTCTATTAACAATTTTTAAAATAAAAATATTTGGAGAAAAAGAAGCTTATATCTATGCTTTAATTTATAAATAATTATATGTAACACTGGAGAATTTTATTTAAGTAGAATAATTTTAAACTGCAGTGTTTCTCTCTTTTTTTTTTTTCTTTTTTCTCTTTGTTTTCCTTTCCCTTTAGTCTGAACAGGTAACATACAATTTAATACACTGCTGAATATTTAGAACATTAGTTTTTTAGGTAGCAGTATGTTCCTCTTTTCCCATAGAACAGGGCTGGGTTTTACACACATAAAAATAAAAATTTATCATGCTAAGTGTAGTCCAAACAAAGCATAAATAATGATAAGAAATTTCATTATACGCTTTCTCTACTGATTTGGAGAAGCTTAATTAGAATGCATTTTTTCACTTTTTGATGTTTTGAACGCTTACATATTATGCATTTGTTAGCATTTCTGTGATACATTTGCCCTCTATAAAGGTCAAGTTGTGTGTCATTGCTATTCTAGCTTAGTATACTGTCACTATAATATTGAAATCTATTCATAAGTAATGAATGGTCCAAAAACTTGCCACTCTGCAAAATCTAAACTGAACCTCATAGAAATAGTCTCTTTTTTAAGCAAAATAAGCTGTAAACAATTTATTCTTATTATTTAATCAGGGAACCATATCCCAGTAACAAGATGAATATAATCTTATGAAAAATCGGTTGCTGTCTGAGAAATGTCATACTGATCATTTATTTCTGGAAAATGGAATTTCAATTTTGGTACTCTGAAGGCCTTAACAGAGTTCTCTAAGAGGCATGGTTTTATTGTAAGCTGAAGTAATATCACCTTAATTGTCATGACCCTTCCTTGAACAAAGAAGATAAAAATGTTTCTGTTATGTAAAAAGGACAAGTGACTACAGAGAGCTTATTGATTAATGGCTTTTAATTTTTTTCAGGGGATGTTGCAACTGAATTTCAAGAGAACAACAATAATGATAGATATTTCAGGTCAGGAATTAAGGAAAACAGATTAAAAATCTGTAGTAATGCCAAATTTATAAATTTTTAAATCTATTGTACACTTATTTCAACCAAATCACTATCTTTGGCATTGCACATATATAATCTTATTTTATAACCACAACCATATTTTACTATATGATATTATTGAATAGATGAAGGAACTATCCCAAAGAGATGCAAACTCAACCTCCAGTGTTAGCTAATGAAAGATTTTAATAAAGGTGTTCTTTGTTGAGGCTTTCACTCTCAAACATATAATATTAACTAGGAAGGAGCTAGTCCTTAAACATCTGGCCTGGCAAGTAACAGTATAAATGAGAAGCTTTGAGCTTTGAACTTAACCAGCCTGGCAGCTTGGTCCTTAGTACCTACAGCTGTGTCCAGAGTGGCCCAGGTGCAGGTCATTAAGTATGTAGCAGTGGGAGCAGGGACTTTACATAAAACTTGGCCACAGGGATTTTAGGTAAAAATTGACCACAATTACCTACCAATGTATTTTGTGTACAATATATGTCAACTGTTTTTGAAAACTCTTCTTTCAATATTATGATATATAGAAAAATAGTGAATCTGAGTTTACAGAATATAGCTAATTTAGAAGACTATCTGAGATTATGTCCCTTATCCTAACCTATCCTATCCTCAGACAGATTTTGTTTTTTCTTTATGAATCCTTCATTATTTGAAAATGTCTGTGCTAAGTGGTAGCCTGAAGTGTGACACCACTGTCCCAACACTCCTATTAACGTAGTATGAGCCAAATGATCTTAGAGATGATAAAAACATATTAGGGAAGTAAAGTGAAGGAGCTGACTCCTATCACCTATCCACAGGAATTAGCCATCACTAACGAGATGAGGACTGTAAAACACCTGTAGCGCTTGAGCTGCCAGGCTTCAAGAGAGTGTTTAATGAAGTTATCCCATCAGCCCACCCCATAAAGAAAAGGAGAAAAGATGCCTGCTGTTGATATTCTTGCCCTGTTTCACCCTTGTACAAGTTCACACAAAAAATTGTGGAGTCTTGAAACTCAATGCCAAGTTTTTGTTACAGAGTATTTTTTCTATACAACCATTTTGGAGGGGAACACTACACACTGGGGTCCGTTGAGGGGAAATGGGGGAGGGATGGGGGGGTGGGGAGGTGGGAAGAGATAGCATGGGGAGAAATGACAGATACAGGTGAGGGGACAGAAGACAGCAAACCACACTGCCATGTGTGTACCTATGCAACAATCTTGCATGTTCTTCACATGTACCCCAAAATCTAAAATGCAATAAAAAAAAAAGAAAGAAAAACACCTTCCTTAAACGGCAAAGATCTTCATTAGCAGTACACTTTTATAAACAACCGTATAACTAAAATGTGGCCTTAAAACTTCAATTACTAAATGATGATTTAGTTGGATATTTTTAAATGTCTTATAGATAAGCTTAAAGTAATATATTGAAACTTTGTAACAGTTTTACTGTTAAAACTCATGGACTTTCTGAAAAACTACAGATATGAAATAATATATAATACTCTTAACAACTGGAAGATATAAAATGTAACTTGGATTTAAAGGAGAAGAGCTGAAGATCTGAATGATAGTCTCATTAGAACCAAATAGAGGATTGTTGAGAAGTACTAAATAAATTAGTAATCTAGATATCTCTACTATGTAAATGAGTTTAGGTGTTCTAATTAATAAACTATTTTATGGAAACCAAAAACAAACAAACAAAAAAAAACCATTTTGAACCAATAAGTAATCTCAAAGCTTTATTTGTTTAAAGTGTAAGAATTAAAAGTTTCGTTCTATTAAAACTCAGCCCTAAAATGGCAAGTCGTCTTAATCACTCACATTTGTTTTTCAATAGTCCCAGTCCTGCTCAGACTGAGTTGCCAAAATATCCTAAATTGCTCTGTGCACTAGGAACACTAAACATGAAACCGAATGACAATCGTTTTCACGAAAAACTCTAGCTTCTGATGTGAGAAAAGGCAGACACTTTCTAACTAGTTTTCAGATAAGTAAAGCAAAATAGCCTCCTGAAGAAAATTGTGCCATTTAATGCATTTAATAATTTGTAAGCCCAATGTTCATTACATAACTTTATGCTGTACATCATAATAGAATGAGTATAACAACTCAGCTCTCTGGATCAATCATTTTAATTCTGTAATATAAAAAATATTAATAATTTATTAGCATTTGGTGGTATTTTGAAGAGAAATTTTATTCATGTGTTTGTTTCCTCTAATGATGTGTGCTGGTCTTAGCCCAGTACGTACTCGGAGGAGTGTGTGAAACACTTGATACGATCAAATGGTAAGAGTATTTTGGCAAAAAATTGAAGTAGAGAGATTAATTTATACTACATTATACACAGAAGAGTAAAACTGAATTAAAGTACCATGTGTACAATTTTTAAAAGATTCATTTTTGTCAGATTCAGTAGATGGTGAAGAAAGTTGGGAAATATCAGTGTTTCCTTAAGCTTTTTCTTTTTCTTGCATCTGCCACCCCTCTTCAAATTGGGCATTTAATTCATCTTTGAATTTGTCATTCTCATAGTTGCTAGCTTAGTAAATGTTTTTCATGTAAAATCCCTTCTTTATGAGAATATATCTCCATGGATTATAATATCTTTCTTATAAAACAACAGAACTTTGTGGTTTGCTCATTTGGTAGATTAGTAAATCTGTATTACTGTTTTCATGTTACCTTAAATAAATATGTGCTTTCTTTAATTTTCCGGTAAGTAAATATAAAAGTCATATGTTTCAGTTTACAGTTTATAAACTACTTCAGGTATTTTTCAACTATAAACCTTGATATGGCTTGGCTCTGTATCCCCACTCAAATCTCATCTCAAATTGTAATCCCCACATTGTAATCTCAAATTATAATTCCCACATGTAGAGGGAACTTGGTGGGAGGTGACTGGATCATGGGGGTGGTTTCCTTTCTTCCTTCTTTCCTTTCTTCCTTCCTTTCTCTCTCTCTCTCTCTCTCTCTCTCTCTCTCTCTCTCTCTCTCTGTCTCTCTCCTTTTTTTTTTGGTTTGAGACACAGTCTCATTCTGTCACCCAAGCTGGAGTGCAGTGGAGTGATCACAGCTCACTGCAATCTCCACCTCCTGGACTCAAGCCATCCTCCTACTACAGCCTCTGAGTAGCCAGGACTACACCACCATGCTTGGCTAATTATGATGGGTTTTTCTGGAGGAGACAGGGTTTCATGTTTCTCAGGCTGATCTGGAACTCCTGGGGTCTAGCAATCCACCGGCCTAGGCCTCTCAAAGTGTTGGGAATTATAGGCATGATCTGCAGAGACTGGCCCAATAATATTTAAACCATAAAAAGGACATAAGCGATAATATATAGCCTGTTCTCATTGAACACAATTCTAATCATCCCCAAAATTTCCATTTAATATAACTTTCTCTTTTATGCTGTCTTGAATGCAAATGAAATGGAATTTTTGCATAACTTCAGAATATAGTCTCATACCAAATGATGTTGATTTTTCTAAGTTAATTCTTACTTTTTCATGTACTTTTTGATTAGAAAGCAGTATCTTCCTATTCATTTACTCTATTTAAAACAAGTAATTTTCCATTTTATATAATTTTATTACATAGTTTCTCATTTTCCTGAAACTCATTGGCCAGGGTAAATAAAAAATATTTCTCCCTTAATTGAAGGTGGACAGACATTCCACCCAGTAAGACCAGTCTGGTATTGAAGAATCATTTAACTTCAAAATTCCAAAGAGAAATCAATTATTTTCTCTCCATTTAAAAAATATAAATAATGATCCCAAACTGTTTTTATTACATAGTCAATTAATTTAAATTGCAAGTATTTCAGTAACAAGAACCCTTGCCAAATCTCTTGTCTCAATTCAAGCTGCTAGGAGATGAAGTCTTATAAGCATTTTGTTTCCTGACTGAACAACAGAGGATTTTCAACTTTGCTAAATTTTTAAGAAATATTTTATATTAAACATTATATTTTGACATAATAAAATCCAGAACAAATTATGGCAAAATATAGCAACACAGTTTATAAGCTTACAGAAACTAAATTTAGTAAACTGTCTTTTTTCTAAATAATTTACATTATTTACATATACCAATAGTTCTTTTTTTTTTTTTTTAACTTCCCTGTAGTAAAAGAGAGTACAAAATGCAAGTGTTTTTCCTAAGTTTAACAGAGTACAAAATCAGTTGCAGGAGCAAGTAAGTACAGTTGGGGCCAAAAAGACTGGCTCTACTGCTTTTAACTAAAATATATGACAAGTAAATAGCAAAATCACTTTCAAATATGAGGTTATCAAAATCAATTTTATATATATATATAAAAATACATACATGTAACCTCTGCGGAAAATTTGAGCTTGAAGAATATGTAAACTTTGTTTCTATTTTTTCTTGTTTCATTACCATTCTTTAAAATGAAATCCCTAAGTCTTCTCAACCAATATTTTTTTTTTTTTTTTTTTTTTTTTTGAGACTGAGTTTCGCTCTCGTTACCCAGGCTGGAGTGCAATGGCGCGATCTCGGCTCACCGCAACCTCCGCCTCCTGGGTTCAGGCAATTCTCCTGCCTCAGCCTCCTGAGTAGCTGGGATTACAGGCACGCGCCACCATGCCCAGCTAATTTTTTGTATTTTTAGTAGAGACAGGGTTTCACCATGTTGACCAGGATGGTCTCGATCTCTTGACCTTGTGATCCACCCGTCTTGGCCTCCCAAAGTGCTGGGATTACAGGCTTGAGCCACCGCGCCCGGCCAACCAATATTTTCTAAGAGCAAAATTTTTACCTGATCCAACTCCTGTATTAATTGCATATTATTTAGTCTTTCTTTGCCAAATCATACACATCACTTTGGTTAAAGTTATCTCTTTAGAAAAAATATCTAATATGAAAATAAAATATGCTACAAAAAGCACAATAATACATCATTTTTCTGGACTGTAGAATTGAAAGTCTTTATTTTGCTTTTTAAACTTTCTAAAACTTTCTTTAAACATGCACAGAGTTTTACATTTGACCCAAGACTTAGAGGTTTATATGTAGGTATTACTTGGAAATAAATTTATAATGAAAGCAATAATGTACACTCATGAGCATTTGGAAAAGGAATTAGATTTTTAGAAAGAGAGTTGCTCTCTATTAATTTCTCACGTTTAAGAACATGACATCTCATGTCAGTACTGTTGTACAACAATGACCATGAAATACGAAGTCAGGTTTGTTGCACACCTACCTTCAGTGATTTAATTCCTCATGTAGTGACAGAACTCCCGAGGGCAGCATTGGGTATTCCTCCATTTATCATAAGTGTTCTTATATTGCACTTCATGCGGTTTTATTTTGTCTTTTTTCCTCTGTGATACCTATTTGATATACTGTGAAGACTCCAATGGGTTGGGTGTTACAGCTCTGCCAGTTCACTGATGACATTTTGATTTATGTTACTTTTCCCGTTGAGCTGAAAAGGAAAGAAACATTTTTGATGTTTTTTTCCCCACTTACAGAAAATTATTTTTAGATACAGGAGAGTGTAACATTTTAAATTTCATTACAACAAAATTTTGATTTGTAGTACTATGTTGATCCCTTTAAATTTTATATTACGATTCATCATTTATGTCTCTTCTGCTGCTTGTCAGTCATCATTTTGTCACACTGCTGTACTGAGTCTGTATATCAGTATACACTGTGTCCTTCAGTGTTCAAAATCACATTCTTAGAATTATTTTGAAGACATCTGCTCTTTGAAAAATATTATTTATTTCATTGTGCTCAGCAGTCCCTTATAAGAGTCACAAAGGCTTGGAACTAACATGTTAGACTTCAAAATTTAAAATTCTCCTTGTTTGTTATCTTAATCACAAGATTCCAAATGATGTTTTCCTAAGTTTGAGCTTCTGCCAGTTTAGTGATGCATAATACAAAAACGCTGAAAGTTATCTTTCATTATACTAAAGATCTTTCTTTCAGGCATCTATAATGCCATAGCAAGTGTTTCAATTTCGTGAGAATGACCCTTAAATTTTTCAAAATATAAAAATATGTTATAAATAATTAAAATTTGTTGATTGTGTTCAGTATGGTTTTATTGTCTTTGCATTATATGCTACCTGAAAAAAATTAATCAGATCTTGTAAATATTTATGGATTGCCAACCATATATTAGACTCTTTCAACATTTGATTTTCATTTACACTTCACAGGAATACTTAGTGCTTGACATTATTTTCATTTTTAAAAAACAGATGAAAACAAAGAGGCACAGACAGTAAAGGCAAGCATGATAGAGGGGAATCATTTTTGTTTATGTGGGTAGTGGAGCTGATTTTTAATACCGGCTCTTGAAACTTGAAATCTGCTTCTCTACAGCAAACCATAGCTATGCAAGATTTCTAACTTTTTGGGTTAACTAGAACTTGTCATTTCTATAATATAATTATTTTCTAACCTATATGTGGGGTTATTTGAGGGAGCCAGATATAGCTACTTGTAGTTCAAGGCATGACATTTTTACATAAATCTATATTTTATGTTTAATACTTTTCTGCAGTTCTTTGCATATTGCATGCTAATTAGAACAATTCTGGCACAAAGTTACAGTTCTGCCATTGGTATCCTATGGTGCTAAAATGCAAGGAAAAGAACTGAGCTGACATGTTGATACTTGAAACTGCAAGAGATGATTTCTTTGCTAAATTTATCCTTCTGTGGCTTGTATTTACCTTCAGAGTGTTGTATTTACATTATAACGGCTAATCACTTTTATCTTTTAATATCACTCATTAAGTTATAGAGAATTTAATATATTGGTTGAGTTTAACTACCATTTACAAATAAGTATATTTTCTCTAGGAATGCACACACGGGAAGACATAAATTACCATAAATTGCTTTGTACTTTGTAAAATAATCGCTTTATTGAGATATAACTCACCACTATAAAAATGTACATTTTAAAATTGTAATTCAGTAATATTCCCTGAGTTGTACAACCATCACTATCTAATTCTAAAGCATTTTATCATGCCTACAGAAACCTCATGCCCATTAGTAGTCACACTCCATTTTCACAGCCTTCAGGCCCTGGCATCCAGGAAACTACTTTTTAGCACTATGTATTTGCCTAATATGGACTTTCTACATAAATGGAATTACATAACATATGACTTTTGTTATTGGCTTCTTTCAATTAAAGGTTTAATGCTTATTTAGAATGTGTTATATATCCATATTTTGTTTAAGGCTGACTATATTACACTGTATTTAAAACACCACACATTGTTTACTGTGGTATTTCTTCATATCACATTTGAGTTGTGTTCACTTTGTCTTTCATTTTATTTATTTTTTTGAAACAGAGTCTTGCTCTGCCACCCAGGTTGGAGTGCCATGGCTCGATCTCAGCTCACTGCAACTTCTGTCTCCAGGGCTCAAGGGATGCTCCTGCTTCAACTTTGCAAGTAGCTGGGATTACAGATGCATGCCACCATCTCAGGCTACTTTTTGTATTTTTAATAGAGATGGGGGTTCACCATGTCGGCCATGCTGGTCTCAAACTCCTGGCCTCAGATGATCTGACCATCCCGGCCTCCCAAAGAGTTGTTTTCACTTTGAGCTGTTAGAATATTGCTGCTATTGACATTTATGTCTAAGTGTTGAAGTAGACATGTACTTATACCTATTATATTGAGAGATATACCTAAAAATAGTTAATTCACTGCGTCATATGTTCAGCATGTTTAGGAACTGTCAAACTGTTTTCCAAAGTGGCTGAACCATTTTATAATTTTACCAGCAATGAGGGAGGAATTCCTCCACATCTTTATCAACTTTTTTTTATTGCCTGCCTTTTTGTTTCAGCCATTCTACTGGGTGTGACATTGTGTTTCACTGTGGTTTTTATTTGCACTTCCCAAATAAATAATATGGAGACTCTTTGAATGTGTTTATTGGCCATTTGTGTATCTTTAAAGAAATACCTATTCAGATTCTTTTTTCTCCATTTTCTAATTGAGTTACTTGCTTTTTTTATTGTTCAATTTTAAGTGTTCTTTATATATTTTGGATGAAAATCCCTCATCAAATATACAAATTGCAAATATCTTCCCCATTCTATGAATTTTCTTTTCAATTGTTTAGTAGTGTCCTTTGATGCACAAAAGATTTGTCTCTGGTGAAGTCCAGTTTATCTATTTTGTCTTTTATATTGCACATGTGCATGTGTGTGTGTATGCATGTGTGCACGTGTGTGTGTGGTGTGTTTCCATAAGGCTGTTGCCTTATGTCATACATACTTTTTCCTGTTTTCTGCTAAAAGCTTTGTACATTTTCCTTTTGTATTTAAATCTATGATCCATTTTGGCTAATTTTTACATATTAGTGTGAACTTAAAATATTTGAGACAGGTCTCAATCAATTTAGAAAGTTTATTTTGTCAAGGTTAAGGATGCATGGATGACACATCCTCAGGAGGTCCTGGCAATATGTGTCCAAGGTGATCTGGAAATAGCTTACTTTTATACATTTTAGGGAGACATAATACATCAATCCATGCAAATAAGATATACATTGGTTTGACATGCAAGGGCAGGGCAACTCAAAGCAGGTGCTTCCAGGTCATAAGTAGACTTAAAAATTGATTGTAAGAGTTATTATCAGTAGAAAGGAACATCTGGATTAAGTCAAGGGTTGTAGAGACCAAGGTTTTATCATACAGACAAAGCCTCCAGGTAGCAGAGTTCAGAGAGAATAGATTGTGAATGTTTCTTATCAGATGTAGGTGTGTGTTTATGTTAATGCCAGAGAGATGTAATAAGGCATACCCAACCCCCACTTGCATCATGGCCTGAACTAGATTTTCAGGTTAACTCCCTAATGTCCTTGGGGGAGAGGAGGAGTCGATTCAGATGGGTAAGGGGCCTTAGAATTTCAGTTTTGCTTTAAATTAGTGTAATAGCAGTCCAAGTTATTATCATTTTCTTTGCAGGTATATACAACCAGTTGCACGGAGGGAAAGTGTTCTCTTTCCAGGTCCACAAGGGAGCATAGTTTTAAGGGCAAGAACTTCCGAGCTCCATGCCCCACTCCTGTCTCTCTCCATCTGGGAGATTTAATGGTTTATGTTTAAATTTTGTGGACGTGGGAAGAAACTAAGAGTCAATCACCCCAGCGGAAGTTCTAAGGAACTCCTTTCATTGGCCCAGGGTCTTAGAGAAGGTGGGGTTCCTCCCAGGCTAAAAGTCCCCTTCTTCCACAGCCCTTCAGACTCCATGTTTGGGTCCCCTTCCATGAACACTCTCATAGAAGCTGTTTATCTCTATCCTGGATTTTCCCTCTGGAGTCCCCTTCCACACTCTCTCATGGAAGCCTGTCTTTCCCTCCTAAACTCCATCTCTCTGTTCTCTTCCACACAGTGTAGAAGCTGCTTTCCTCTCCTGGATTATCTTTCTGGATTCTCTCTTTCAGTGTGAGAGGAGTTTTCCTTCTCTGGTTTTCCCCCTCTGGGAACTCTTCTCACACAGTATGAGAGTGGCTTTTCTTTCTCTCACTCAGTGTGAGAGTTAGCCATTTCTCTCTCCTTCTCCTTTTTCTCTCTTTAAATAAATCACTTTCTACAAACACTTTTGAGTCTGACATTTACTGCGCACTGTGCCGTGGTCCCCTCTCTCATTCTTGAGAGAGCAGGACACCAAGAACCTGGAGAAACATCCTCTCAGGGGAACTAAGGGGGCACCCCTGGACTCCAATATTACAGTACCAGTATCGTTTGTTGAGAGGAATATTTTTTTTTTTTTTTGCCATTGTTTTGGCACCCTGCTGAATACCAATAGACCATAAAAATAAGGGTTTATTTCCAGACTCTCAATTCTAGTTCATTGATCTATATGTCTAACTTTGCCATTACTACACTGTCGATTCCTGTACATTTGTAGTAATGTTTGAAATCAGTTAAATTTTTTTGTACCTCATTCAGATTGTTTTGATTAATCTGTGTCCCTTGCATTTCCCTATTAATTTTAGTATTAGTTTGTCAATTTCTGAAAAAAAACACAAGTTAGCAGATATTGGAATAAGGATTTTGTTGAATCTTTAGAACAACTTGGGAAGTTAATGTCATTTTAACATATATAGATTTTCTGATCCTGACATGTGATGTGTTCTCATTGAATTTATCTCAACAATGTTTCGTAGTTTTGAGTATACATGTTATGTAGTTCCTTTATTAATAATAATCTCAAGTATTTTACTCTTTGATGCTATTAAAATGAAATTATTTTCTTACTTTCACTTGTAAATTTTTCATTGCTAGTGTCTAGAAATACAGTTGATTTTGCATATTCATTTTGTATCCTGAAAAATTGCTGGGCTCAGTTGTTAGTTCTAATAGCTGTTGTTGATGCAGCTCTATATTCAAGACCATGTCATCTGCAAATATAGTTTTATTTTTTCTTTCTAATCTGGGTAACTTTATTTATTTATTGATTGCCTAATTCTCCTGGCTAGATTCTCCAGTACAACTTCAAATATCAATGGTAAAGGCATTAATATTTTGTTCCTGATTTTAGGCATACAGTCTTCCAGCACTGAGTAAAATATTTGTATGGTTTTGGTATCAGGTTAATATTAGTCTCATAAAATGTGTTGAATTATGTTCCCTCCTGTTCTAATCTTGGAAGGGCTTATGAAGGAAAACATGTTCATTCTTTTAAAATGTGGTAGAATTGACCATCAATGCTGTTTGGGCCCAAGCTTTTCTTTGTGAGAAGTGATGGCCTACTCATTTAATTTATTTGCTTGTTTTAAGACGATTCAGTTTTTACACTTCTTCTTTTGGATACTTTATGTCTTCCTAGGAATTTGATTATTTAAATTTGATATATAATATATGATCAAATACTTTATAATTATTTCATTTTGTAAGGTTACTCATGATGTTTTTTCTTTCATAGATGTTTTCCTTCTGGTTTTTGTTTTGTTTTGTTTTGTTTTGGTCCATCTGGATACAGGTTTATCAATTTAGTTACTCTTTTCCAAGAACTGACTACCTATTATATTCCAAATAAAAGTAGAAAATACAACATCAAATATGATGCTACACTCAAATGGACAAATACATAAATAATACAAGCAATAACAAACAGTACTTCCTTCAGGTTCTCATGCACTTGTCTTACGATTAAGCACCAATGTACACCAACATAGGAAAAATAAAGAAGAATCATAGGGGTCATATACTGGCCTAATAATTCAACTTCATAATGTAGTGATGGAAATATTGCTGATTCAATAAATCTGTTCATTATTTTTGTTAAGAAAAATAAGTCAGTTAACATTTAATAATAAATATTTTCAAAGACGTAGTTCAAATAATTTCAAAAATACAATATTTCCTCCCTCATGGTAAATGACTAAGATATTTAAATTTAGTATTGCTTTAGCAACAGCAACAATCTAATATTGGGTACTATTTACCATATAAGTAACACTATTTAAATTCTTATATTTGACTGAAAAATCTTTAGATATATGTAATAAAACTGACCAATGTTACATAGGCTGAATTTGGATGTATTGTTGAAGGGAAACAATGTTAAAATTAAATTAATGGGATATTAGTTTGATATAAAATTTTTATTATTTGTCATAGTGGAACATATATTATTTGAAATATAAATGAAGGTAACAACTGAGAGTTTTCTTAAATAACTTCGAACTATATTTTATTTCTGAGAGCTTCCCTCTCAAAATACATAGTATTTCCCCAATGAAATGTTCAGAAACCTATCATGGAAAAGATTGTAAAACATCAAAAATTCTAACTGATGTATCGTAGCTAATTTGAAGCTGTCAGTGATTCTAATTTAGAAAACTGAAATCAAAGTAATCCTAAGTGATTTTTTTTTTTTTTTTTTTTTTTTTTGCTTTTTATTGTACTTTAGGTTCTGAGGCACATGTGCAGATCATGCAGGATTGTTGCATAGGTACATACATGGAAAGGTGGTTTGCTGCCTTCATCCATCCATCACCCATATCTGGTGTTTCTCCCCATGTTATTCCTCCTCACCCTTCCCTGCCCCCACTGTCCCTCCCCTAGAACCCCCCAACTGATAACATTGTGTGATGCTCCCTTCTCTGTGTCTGTGTGTTCTCATTGTTTAGCACACACCTATGAGTGAGAACATGTGGTTTTTGGTTTTCTGTTCATGTCAGTTTGCTGAGAATGATGATTTACAGCTTTATCCATGTCCCTATGAAGGACATGAACTCATTGTTTTTTATGGCTGCATAGTATTCCATGGTGTATACGTGCCACATTTTCTTTATCTAGTATATCATTGATGGACATTTGGGTTGGTTCCAAGTCTTTGCTATTGTGAACAGTGCCAGAATGAACACACGTGTGCATGTGTCTTTATAACAGAACAATTTATAATCCATTGGGTATATACCCAGTAATGGGATTACTGGGTCAAATGGTATTTCTATTTCTAGGTCCTTAAGGAATCGCCACACTGTCTTCCACAATGGTTGAACTAATTTACACTCCCATCAACAGTGTAAAAGTGTTCCTATTTCTCCACATCCTCTCCAGCATCTATTGAAACCGAACACAACAGCAAATCAAAAAGCTTTCTCATCACGGTCAAGTAGGCTTCATCCCAGGGATGCGAGGCTGGTTCAACATATGCAACACTATAAATGTAATCCATCACATAAACAGAACCAAAGACAAAAACCACATGATTACCTCAATAGATGCAAAGAAGGCCTTCCATAAAATTCAACGGCCCTTTATGCTAAAAACCCTCAATAAACTAGGTATCAATGGGACATATCACAAAATTTAAAAAGCCATTTACGACAAACCCACAGCCAATATCATACTGAATGGGCAAAAACTGGAAGCATTCCCTTTGAAATCTGGCACAAGACAAAGATGCCCTCTCTCACCACTCCTATTCAATATAGTATTGGAAGGTCTATCCAGAGCAATCAAGCAAGAAAAAGAAATGAAGGGTATTCGATTAGGAAAGGAGGAAGTAAAATTGTCTCTATTTGCAGACAACATATTTGTATATTTAGAAGACCCCATCATCTCAGCCCAAAATCTCCTGAAACTAATAAGCTACTTCAGCAAAGTCTCAGGAAACAAAATCAATGTGCAGAAATCACAAGCATCCATGTAAACCAATAACAGACTAACATAGCCAAATCAAGAGTGAACTCCCATTCACAACTGCTACAAAGAGAATAAAATACCTAGGAATACAACTAACAAAGGATGTAAAGGACCTCTTCAAGAAGAACAAACCACTGCTGAAGGAAATAAGAGAGGACACAAACAGATGGAAAAACATTCCATGCTCATGGTTGAGAAGAACCAATATCATGAAAATGGCCATACTGCCCCAAATAATTTATAGATTCAATGCTAACACCATCAAGCTACCAGTGACCTTCTTCACAGAACTGGAAAAAAACACTTCAAACTTCATATGGAACCAAAAGAGCCTGCATAGCTAAAACATAGCTGGAGGCATCAGACTGCCTGACTTCAAACTATACCAAGTGACTTCTTATGCTTGCTCACTCTTTTAAAGCCAGGAGGATATTAACCAGTCAGAATGTATCAGCATTTCCATAGCACTGCCAGGAGAAAGACCTTGGATTCCTATAACAGCGTGTGTGCACAATTACTGGACGGGTTCCACTGGCAGAGTACAGATATTTCATCAGTTATCAACATGTTCTCCCTGGATTTTAATAACTTTCTCATAAAAGATGTGATTACTAACTTGATTTGACTAGAATTTTCATATTGAAAAATGGACAAAGAATACTAGTGAGGGAATGTGTTCTCTTTCTGGGTCCACAAGGGGGCATAGTTTTAAGGGCAAGAACTTCTTAGCACCATGCCCCGCTCCCATATCGCTCCATCCAGGAGATTTAACCATTTATGTTTAAATTTCATGGGTGCTGGAAGAAACTGAGAGTCAACCACTCCAGCAGAAGTTCTAAGGAACTCCTTTCACTGGCCAGGGGTCTTAGAAAAGGTGGGGATTCCTTCCAGGTTAAAAGTCCCCTTCTTCCACACCCCTTTAAACTCCTTGTTTGGATCCCTTTCCACGAACACTCTCGTGCTCATGGAAGCTGTTTTTCTCTATCCTGGATTTTCCCTCTGGAGTCCCCTTCCACACTCTCTTGTGGAAGTCTGTCTTTGCCTCCTAAACTCCATCTCTCTCTGTTCCCTTCCACTCAGTGTGGAAGCTGCTTTCCTCTCCTGGATTCCATCTTTCTGGATTCTCTCACTCAGTGTGAGAGTTAGCTGTTCCTTTCTCTCCCCTTCTCCTGTTTCTCTCTCTTTAAATAAATCACTTTCTACAAACACTTTTGAGTCCGGCATTTACTGTGCACTGTGTCGTGTCCCCTCTCTCATTTTGACAAGGCAGGAGACCAAGAACCTGGAGAAGCATCCTCAAAGGGGAGCTGAGGGCACCCTGAACCCCAATATTACATTTTGGTGAGCCAGCCAGAAGAGGGGTACACCAGAAAAAAGGGTACAGCTAGGAAAGAGGTACAGCCAGAAAATATTTCAAAATAGTGAGTAAAACCGGCCTCATTCTGTCCTGTCTCTTTAAGAACACCTGACATGGCCACAGCCAGGCAGGGCTGAGGCTCAGCCCCTCTGAAGCAGCACAGGCCAGCTGGAATTAAAAGCGCAGTTTTTTTTACCTCCAGTCTCTCTCTCTGCTTTCCATCTCCTTCTCTTTCCTTCCGATATTATCTCTGGGACCAAAAGAGATATCTCCTTCGGCAGCCTGTGGGGCAGATCAGGTGAGCACTTCCCCCAGGCCTTGCACTCCTTGTTGGCCGGAACAGCCCAGCCCCCTGAGCGGGCAGCAGTCAGCTGGAGAAAACAATGGGGCCTGGCGAGTTGCAGCCCAAGCCTGCAGGGGACCGGGGAGGCAGCAGCCTGGCGCATGGTTCTGGCAGGCCTCTCCAGTGTTCTCCAGTCCCAGGCAGCAGGGTAAAAAGGCTCTCCAGGATGCACGGGTCCCTGTGAGGGCAGCGGCTTTGGGAGCGGCCCAACCACGCAGGTGGTTCTGGCAGCGTCAACATGGCGACCGAAAGCCGCGGGAGGGGGTGGTGGCGGAACTCACGCCGGCCCAGCAGCAGCTTTGAACGAGGCTTTTAAACTGCTGCGGCAAGCGGCTTTTTTCCTCTGCCTGTGAGGCTGAGGAAAAAGAAGCGGCTGTTGGCCGTCAGCCCCTCCCAGCTTTTAGGCAGGCCACAGAGCCTCAGGGTGCAGCATTCTCATTCAAAATATGGCTTAAGAAAGCTTTCTAATCCCAGCACTTTGGGAGGCCGAGACGGGTGGATCACGAGGTCAAGAGATCGAGACCATCCTGGTCAACATGGTGAAACCCCGTCTCTCCTAAAAATACAAAAAATTAGCTGGGCATGGTGGCGTGTGCCTGTAATCCCAGCTACTCAGGAGGCTGAGGCAGGAGAATTGCCTGAACCCAGGAGGCGGAGGTTGTGGTGAGCCGAGATCATGCCATTGCACTCCAGCCTGGGTAACAAGAGTGAAACTCCGCCTCAAAAAAAAAAAAAAAAAAAAAAAAAGCTTTCTACCGTACCTTAATGTAAGTGGCCTCGTTCCACAGTTGGTTACGCAGTTGGGACTGAAGCTGCAAGGTTGCGGGTTCAAGTCCCCGGTGGAGTCAGCCTGGAATTGGTGGGATCTTCTGGGGAAATTCAGAAGCTGAAGGCTGTGGGACTTTGCATTTGGTGTATGATTTGTGTTGCTTAGGATTGGCTCTCTCTACGGCAGAACTTTTCCATCTAGAAAATCATAGTTAAACTGGTTCCAGTCCCCAAATTGTCAATGGCAGGTCTGACAACCTTAAGAGCATTTTGCTACTAGAGAAGATGGGTTAGGGGAGAGGGGGCCGGGGTCCTGAGGGTATTGTTCCAGCCTCAGCCATGCCCGGCCTGCCTTCTTTGAACTGTATGCTCTAATGGCCCCTCCCTAATTTACCCTTCTGGGGCAGTTTTATAAATTGGCCTAATTGGACTTTTGCTGGGAAATATTGTTACCCATTTCCTGAGCCTCACTGGCCTCATTTGGGGCTCACTGGTACAATTACTACCCAACCCAATAGCCCCCTTTCATTTCATGCATCTATGGTAGTCACTGGAGGTCATGCAGGCAGTCAGAGTGGTCCCCCGTTGCTGGTAGGTCGTGATTCAAATCCAGTACATAGGAGGCCCTCTGATAAGATGGATCATGCATCTTGGGCACACGAAATGTCAGGGTACTGACTGAAAGACTTTCATTTTAGTACCCATTTGACCTGGGGGACACCTCAGGTCAAAGCAGTTGTAATTTCTTTAACCAGGGATGCGGGCATCCCTTGTGTTTGATTTCAGATCAGTGCTTTTATTCCCAAGCTCAAGTTCCCATTAAAGTATATACTGGACAATTGGGACCAATTTGACACACAGTCTTCAAGGAAGAAGCACTCACTTTTTCTGCCAAATAGCATGGCCAAATTACCCTCTGCCAAGTGGAAAATCTAGCCCCCAAAAGGAAGGGAAGAAAACCCCTGCAGCTTTCCTTAAGTGATTGTGGGAGGCTTTAAGAAAGTACACCCCCTTGTCACCAGACTCCATTGAGAATCAGTTAATGCTAAAGGACAAGTTTATTACTCATTCAGCAGCAGATATCAGGAAAAAGCTCCAAAAACTGGCCTTGGATCCAGAACAGAGTCTAGAATCATTACTGAACCAGGCAAACTTGGTGTTTTATAATAGAGAACAGAAAGAACAGGCTGAAGTGAACAGGAGAGATCAGAGAAAAGCTGCTGCCTTAATTATGGCCCTCAGGCAAGCAGACCCCAGGGACTCGAATGAAGGAAAGGCTTGGGTTAGATGCCAGTCTGGCTGAACTTGTTACCAGTGTGGTCTCAAGGGACATTTTGTAAGAAATTGTCCCCAGAGTGATGGACCACCATCTCATCCATGCCCACTGTGCCAAGGGAATCACTAGAAAGCACACTGTACCAGGGGGCAAAGGTCCCCAGGGCCTGAGGTATCTGACTAGATGACCCAATGGCAGGACTCAGGGTGCCTGGAACAAGTGCCAGCAGGAGCCGTCACCCTCACAGAGCCCTGGGTAAAGCGGACCATAGAGGTCCAGGAAGTTAATCTTCTCCTGGACACTGCATGGCCTTCTCAGTATTTCTCTCCTGCTCTGGAGGCTTGGTGCTTGTTAACTCTCTCCCGTCAGACTCTCCCTCCCTAGGCCCATCCCGGGAAGGATGATTTTTGGTCATTCTGTCCACTCCAATGACAGATAAGGTAGTGGAAATTAACTCATGAATTCATCATACTTGGCTGAAGCCTTGGATACCTCCTGAAGGAAGTCATAGACCCTCCACTCCACAGCCTGAAGTTCCAGGAGACAGCACTTCACCCACCGGCGAGCCCTTAGAAGATCTACATCTGCTTTTCCAACAAGATCCTCAGGGAAGTAACCAAACATAAGTCTAATATCCTGGCATTAACAGGACTATAACCCTCAACTTTGCTATTGCTCAAATTCTGATTATCCTTTTCATAGTGGGAAAGGAACTTGACTCTTTCTAGGTAAAATGCTGCTATTTTGTAAACCTGTTAAGTGTTGTTTTGAACAGAGAACTCAGGAATCAATCAAACACCGGACTAAAATCTTCCAGAAACAGTATTATAAAGCTTGTTTAATAACTGACTGTCCTGGCTCTAGTCTCTCTTAGGCTCATTTATAACTATTCTATATTTCTTGGCCTCTGGCCTGTCATCTTTAACCCCCTTGTCACATCCGTTTCTTATAGAACCATAAGGTCACAATCCTACCGCTGGAAGCCTGGATGTCCTTGTCCCATGGGCTCTATTGTGAACCTCTAGATCAACTTGCACCCCTGAAAGGCTCTCCTCTGGGGGGAATCTCAACTGCAGGGCCCCTTCTATCCTGCCTCATTTCAGCAGGAAGCAGTTAAAGAAAATTCACGTTCGTAATTCCAACAGAAGTTGGACTTTCCTGTTCAGAGCAGGGGAATGAGGAAAGGTGTTCTCTTTCTGGGTCCACAAGGGGGTGTAGTTTTAAGGGCAAGGACTTCCCAGTGCCATCCCCCTCCCACACCATCTCTCTCCATCCAGGAGATTTAATGGTTTATGTTTAAATTTCATGTGTGCAGGATAAAACTAAGAGTCAATCACCCCAGCGGAAGTTCTAAGGAACTATTTTCATTGGCCCACCTTAGAGAAGGTGGGGTTCCTCCCAGGTTAAAAGTCCCCTTCGTCCACACCCCTTTGGACTCCATGTTTGGATCCCCTTCCAGGAACACTCTCGTGCTTGTGGAAGCTCTTTTTCTCTATCCTGGATTTCCCCTCTGGAGTCCCCTTCCATGAACACTCCCTTCGTGGAAGACTGTCTTCCTCTTCTACAGGCCATCTTTCTCTATTCCCTTCCACTCAGTGTGGAGGCTGCTTTCCTCTCCTGGATTCCATCTTTCTGGATTCTCTCAGTGTGAGAGCTAGCTGTTTCTTTCTCTCTCCTTCTCCTGTTTCTCTCTAAAGAAATAAATAAATCACTTTCTACAAATACCTTTAAGTCTGGCATTTACTGCTCACTCTGCCATGGTCCCCTCTCTCATTCTTGAGAGAGCAGGCCAGGAACCTGCGGAAACATCCTCTCAGGGGAGCTGAGGGAACCCTGAACCCCTCAACCCTAATATTACATTAGCATTCCAGCAACTACAATAAAATGTCATCACTGTAAATCAAGAAATTGCATTTTGTTTAATTAATCAGAAAATAATGTTACTTATTTTATCATTAGTCAAGTCAGCTTCCTGAACTCCATACTTATATATGAAACACTGCATTGATAATTTCAACTGTTTACTTAATACGAGTCAGACAATTTGTTTAAAATTCAATTTTGTTCTTCTCTCTCAGCTCTGAAACCATTCATATTTTTTCCCATCATTGTTGATAGTAATTCTATACTTAAGTTTTTTAGGTCAAAAACTTTGACTTTTCTCTTATGCTTAATATTACATTCAATAGGAATTTTATAATCGTAACTTTGAAATTTATGCAAACATCCAACCACAGTTCCACAAGCCTCCTGTTATCAACATGAGCCAAGCTACACTCATCACTCATGTGAATTTTTGTAATAGGTTTCAACAGGAATATCTGCTTCCAAATGTAACCCCAGATGGTTATTATCAAACTAGTGGCCAGAGAAATAATTTAATACCAAGGTAATATTTCACCCTCCTGTTCAAAATCATGTGAAGTTAACACATTTATAAAAAGATTATGCATCATGACCATGTAGTGTTTTTTGTGAAAGTACAAAATTGATTAAATACTAGAAAACCAATCGATGTAAGATACCACATTGAGCATATAAAGAGAAAAAAGTAGGATTACATAAATAAATGCAGGAAACAAACAGAAAACCATTTGGCAATATTCAATACTCATTCTTAATAAAAGCTCTCGATATACAAGTAGTAAAAGTCACCTTCCTCAACTGATAAAGGACACCCAAGGAAAAAAAATACCAATAACATAATACTTCATGACGAGAAATTAGACATTTATCCCTTATTTTGAGAAAAAAAAAAAAAAGATGTTTCTTGTCACCACTTCTATTCAACATTGTTCATAAAATTCTAACCAGTGCAACACAGCCATAAATAGAAATGAGGGGTATATACAGATCAGGAAGAAAGAAATACAATTTCTCTTTCCATAGATGACATGATTGTCTTCATGGAAAAGGTCAAAAGAAACTACATGAGTTTTATTAGAGTTAATAAGTATATTTAGCATTTTTTTACTACATAAAATTAAGTAGCAAACATAATCAGATGGCTAAATAAAACAATGAACATTTGAAAACTGAAATTTTAAAATAGCACAATATACAAGTGTACCAAAAACTGTAAAATATTTAGCATAAATTTACAAAAAAAATGATGGAAAGTACCAATCACTAATAAAATAAATAAGATCTCTGTAAAAAGACAGATTCATGAATTGGAAGACAATATTTTTAATATAACAATTAGCTCTAGACTAAACTGTAGATTCAATGTAATCCTAGTGATAATTCTGGAGGAATTTTATTCCCTAGAAATCTACTGGTTATTTATGTATGCAAAAATAATTAATTATTCTAAAGAAAGTGGAATAAAATAAAATGGACTGCTGATATTACCTGATTCCAAACTCACCATATACCTTTAATAATAAAGGCAGTATGAGTTTAGTATGAAAATAGTTATGTAGACCAACCAAATAGAATAGAGACTCAAGGGTGCTGGGAATTTTTGATAGCTGTCTATCCCTTACTGTATACTTCAAACTATATGTAAAAGTTAACTTAAAATTATGTGGTCAATTTTAGAATAAGTGCTATGTGATGCTGAGAAGAATGCATATTCTGTTGATTTGAGGTGGAGAGTTCTGTGGATGTCTATTAGGTCTGCTTGGTTCAGAACTGGGTTCAAGTCCTGAATATCCTTGTTAATTTTCTGTCTCATTGATCTGTCTAATATCAACAGTGGGGTGTTAAAGTCTTCCACTATTAATGTGTGGGAGTCTAAGTCTCTCTGCAGGTCTCTAAGAACTTGCTTTATGAATCTGGGTGCTCCTGTATTGAATGCACATATATTTCAGGTAGTTATCTCTTCTTGTTGCATTAATCCCTTTACCATCATGTAATGCCCTTCTTCGTCTTTTTTATTTTTGTTAAAGTCTGTTTTATCAGAGACTAAGATTGCAACCCCTGCCTTTTTTTCTTAATTTCCATTTGCTTGGTAAATCTTTCTCCGTCCCTTTATTTTGAGCCTATGTGTGTTTTTGTATGTGAGATGTGCCTCCTTAGGTCTTGTCTCTAACTAATTTGCCAGTCTGTGTCTTTTAATTGGGACATTTAGCCTGTTTACAGTTAAGACACATGCACACATATTGCAGCACTGTTTACAAAAGCAAAGATTTAGAACCAACCCAGATGCCTATCAAAATGGATAAAGAAAATGTGGCACATATACACCATGGAATAATATGCAGCCATAAAATAGAATGAGTTCATGTTCTTTGCAGGGACATGGATGAAGCTGGAAATCATCATTTTCAGCAAACGAACACAGGACCAGAAAACCAAGTACCGCATGTTCTCACTCATAAGTGGAAATTGAACAATGAGAACATATGGGTACAGGGAGGGGAATATCACACACTGGGGGCTGTCAGGAGGTGGGGGGCAAGGGAAAGGATAGAATTAGAAGAATCACCTAAGGTAGATAACAGGTTGATGGGTGAAACAAACCACCATGGCACATGTATACCTATGTAACAAACCTACCCATTCTGTACATGTACCCCAGAATGTAAAGTATAATAATAATAAGAAGAAATAAATAATTAACTGAAAATGGAGCAATGGCTTAAATCTTCTGTTGATCTCAATAAGCGTTACAGAAGCAAATGTGAAATAAAATGTTTGTGCTTGAGTAGGGAAGCTGGTGATGCAGGAAAGAAAAAAAGGAATAAGAATCATAAGTAATTGCAGAAGCATTTTGAACATACATTTCAGCAAAGATAATATCTCAGCATCCAGGAGGCAAATCATTTCTCAGTCTCAATTACAAAAAAAATGGAAAATAAATTTACAGAGAGATAGCACACAAAGTCACAATAATAAAAAGACAGAAAATACCAATCAATTTTGAGGATACAAAGCAAAGGGACCTGTTGTAGAGACGGCATGTAAATTGACTCAGTCACTTGGGAAATCATTGTGACATCATGTTTACAGGATATTTTGAAACCAATCAAAATACATATCAACTATACAGATTAATATTAGCTTCTTATGTAATCATACAAGAGGATACCATTAAATAATGAGATATGAATAAAGTATATCTATATAAAAACACGGATGTGTCTCACAAAAATAATATTGAATAAAATTATGTCTATGAGTGCATATTTTATTATTCTATTTATAAAGTTTAAAAACAGATAATACTGAGGATCATACAGATAATGGTTATTTAGAGGTTCAAGAAAGCAATTCTAGTATTAAATAATATTGTATATTTTTTAATTGGGTAGAATGTATATGGATGTATTTAAATTGTGATAATTCTTTGAGATACATAGTTTGGATGTATTTTTTTAGATGTACTTTTCTCTATAAGTCTTATACTTCAATTAAAAAGTTTAAAATTGATATGCACAGGGTAATTGTGATAATTTAAGCTCAATAATTAATACAGTATATGATTTATTTGCATTTCTAAAAATATGCTTATGCTTGGTCTCATATTTGTGTGTGTGTGTGTGTGTGAGACGGATGAAATGAATTCACATATGCAATAGGGCTGGAAGTATTTTCTAAGATATAAAAATAATTTTATCTATTTTTGTGAATTAGAAAAATGTTCTTAATGATGGATTTTTTTTCTTAATTTCAACTAGGCACAATGAGTTGTTTCTCTGAGTAAATGAATGTGTCAGAGAGCCAAGAGTAATTTGGGACATTCAGTGGAGACTTGGCACCCAGGAATATTGTACAATGGCTGAAAATTTCTCAGTTCTATGATTTAGCATAGCTTTTATTATACTACAATAGTGACTAGCAGCTACCAAAGAAAGAAAAACTGAAATGAGATGAAAAATCTATTACTCAGCTTGAGTGTTATCACAGAGAAGTCTTCAAGTAGCCAGTGTACAGTGGTACACATTCCCAACTGAATTCTGTTAAGGTGGTCTTATAAAAGTGTTCTTCAAGATGTTATTCTTTTTTTAATTGGTATAAATGAGAAACATACTATTTTCTTTGAGTCTAGATATTCGTAATTGCTCATCTGTTCACAGCTATTCTCTTCTTCAATTTCAATAAAGGAATTCTTCATCAATGTGGTCCACAGGAATGAACTATGCATATAGTATCTGTTTATTGAAGAGAGCATATTTTCATCACTGTTTTTCTCAAATACATTTTTCCAATATTACTAACAAAGTAGAATTACATCTTACTTCAATTACATGAAAACAAAGCATGAAATGAATGAGAATTTTATTGTTTATGGAGAGCAGTATCAAAGATGTCAACTAGGTCTATACAATCTAAAGTATTTAGATATTTAAATTTCTCTCCTTTTATACTTTTGTGACTCTGTATGCCATATTTCTCTTCAGACTTCTCAAACCATCGGACTACGACAGTAATATGTGTACAGTAGTGACCATAGGTTAGTCAATATCATATTCACAAAATAATACTGCTAGGTATATCTTATCATTTTAATGGTTAGTTCATTTTCAGTAGGTGCACAGGTACATGAAAAAAATTAAATTGTAAAAAAGTATATAGAATAAAATAATTTTCACTCTAACACCTGTTCCTGTAACTACCATATTTTTCTCCGCAGAAGTCACCAATGTTACAAGTCATGGGTATATGCTTTCATAGACATTTTGTAAAAACACGCACATATTTATAAAATTTTTTTACAATATGGTACTGTATATATATAGTTGTGTACTACCTTTTTCACATAATATTGTTTAGAAATGTTTTACCCTATCTCCTTCTGTCATATTCTTTGCGAAGGATATGTTAATTTTATCAACTGTGAGCACTTAATTTTATAAGGACTTATGTACTTAAAAATTAAAAATCAATACGTTTATTTTAACATTTCTCAACTAAAATATGCATTTTATTGTGATGTCATTTTTAAGTGATTGATTAATGCCAATCTCCAGTAGAAACCAGGGTTATTTGAGGAAATGGACAGTTCTAGGCTGGGGCAAGACATACACAAGATAAGCCTGGAACATCTTGCAATGCCAGAAACGAAGGAAGTGTTATGCAAAAGCAAAACAGAACAAAACAAAGAACAAAGAATTATTTACGCAGTTAGATCCAAGATGGCACAGAAAGCAGCTTCTAATGTTCAGGTAATTTAACCAAATAAATAAATTAATGTTAGATTATCAAAGTTTAAATAAATATTCATGAGTTTATGTTTACATGAGCATTTATCTTATGCAGAAAATTCTCAAATAATTCATATAGATCCTCCATCCTTCAGGGGAGTGTGACTCCCAACTACTTAAATATGAGCTGTGCATACTAATGTTTTTCGAAGAGGGTAGTTTCTAAAGAAAAAGAACTTTACAGTGGTGAAACTCAACAACCACTAAGATGATCAAGATCAATACCAACAGTGGTAAATCACATTAATTATATGTGTCCATGGGATAATGTGATTAAAATGCACTTCACTACTGTAATCTTCATCCCCAAAACCCATACCACCAGTTAAACCATGTAAAAAAATCAGCAAATTTCAGTGGGTTATCATACAATACAACGAATCAAAAGTATCAGTCATCAGAAACCAGGAAGTTCTGAGAAACTGCCATAGTCAAGGGGAAGTTAAGGTGATATAATGACTACACATAATATAGCGTCTTGGATGGGATTCTGGATAATAACACAGATGTTAGGTAAAATCAAAGGAAATCTGAATTAAATAAGGACTTTAGTTAACAACAACAAGCTTATATTGGCTCATTAATCTCAATAAATGCACTATATTAACAAAATATGTTAGCAAGAGAAAAAATTGGGTGAGAGACGTGTGGAGACTCTCTGAACTATATTTTCAATTTTATAAATATAACACTGCTCTGCAAATCAAAAGTTCTGTTAAAAACACTCATGAGGAGTGGCAGCCTTCTTGGTTAGCATGGCTCAGAACCTGTCCCACAAATGTCTTGGCTGAGAACCCTAGGGAGAAGATGTTCGACTTCCTGAGACAATACAACAAAAATGTTTTTTGTTGTTCCTCCCAGTACCCAGCCCATGTCATCCTATCTTGATCATCTAATTAAAGCAAAACTTTCGGTCTTTAAAAGTATTTTTCTGTCTGTTGCCCAAGCTATAGTGCAGTGGCTTCATCTCGGCTCACTGCAACCTCCGCCTCCTGGGTGCAAGTGATTCTCCTGCCTCAGCCTCCTGAGTAGCTGGGTTTACAGGCGCCCACCACCACACCTGGCTAATATTTTGTATTCTTAGTAGAGACGAGTTTTTACCATGTTTGTCAGGCTGGTCTCAAACTCCAGACCTCAGGTGATTTACCTACCTCGGCCTCCCAAAGTGCTGTGATTACCAGCGTGAGCCACCGCGCCCTGTCTACTTCTGTATTTCTAAACATAATCTTTTTGCAGGCCCTGAAACTCTAATAAAATGATAAAATTCATAAACAAGGGCAGAGAACCTCAATAGCAAAGAGAACAGTAAGAAAAGCCATACCAGCAAATTTGAAAGATAGCAGAATTAGTGATAGCTTATTTGGCATACCCAAAAAAGCTAACATTTATGAATAAATGGAGAAGCCCAAAGCCAAAGATGCTTGCAGGACAAAATCATAGAAAACTAGAAATATTAACACTTCTGAGATAGATTATGTAGGTAGAGGTAGGAATTAGTAAACAAGACAAAACACTAAATACCATCCTATGGAGCTACTTGACTGTTCCTTTACTCATAAAAGAACAACAACAAAACTTTTGGATTATTTCAGAAAATGTAAGTTTATGGGCATGAGGACACCAGCCACACCAGAGGAATAAAAACATGAGGTGTCAGAAAGGAGCATTCAAAGAATAAGCAACATATAAAAACTTACATGTTAAAAAAAATGGTGATAGAAGGATGAAGAGAAACCATCAATGATAAATGCAAAATGTAATTGAAGAATGTTCATAAAATGTAGAACAAATTTATCAGGGAATCAAAAATAGGGGAGTGGATGAAAAACATCAAAACTGCAGAAGCTCATTCCAAGTTTCAGTTAAACATTTGAAGTAAAGTTTCCTTGGAAAAGGAGAATAAGAACAGAAGATGGTAATATGTTCTTAAAGAAACAATTTAAGAAATTCCCCAGAAATAAGTCACAGTCAGATTTTAAAATCCCAAGTTTCCAAGAAAATAAATAAAAACAATAAAAGCAACACTTAATGTCATTGTAAATCATTGGAACACTGAGAGTCAAGACAAGATTGTAAATGCCTACAAAAATATTTTTAAGCATATGAAGAACCAGGCATCATAATAATATCAAACCTCTTAGCATAAACATTAGATACTAGAAAACAAGAAGAAAAATTAAAGGAAAAGTATTCCAAGCTATGGTTACCCAAATGAAGTGTAAAAATGGAAGAAAAAGGTGTCAGAATTATAAGTTCTTCTGAGAAATTATTAAACATTTCAATTAGAAAAAGGAAGTGAAATTAGAAATTTTTTCTAGCAGTATGTTAGAAACACATGAACTTCCCCGTGTTCATTGGAGCATTATTTGCAACAGCCAACATTTTTCTAATTTCCAGAAATTCCAAGTTTTCTTGGAAATCGTTCAAGTCTAATTCTAGAAATTTCAAGTTTTCAAAGAAAATTGAATAAAGAAAACATAATACATGGGATTCAAGTCACAATGTCACATACAGAAGAGGAATGATTGTCACTCCCAGGATGATGGTGAAAAGAGAGCCCCAGATAAAAAGCTGAGTATATTAGATACTATCAGTTCTATAGGGAGAACAGGGTAGAGTGTTCAAGGAGGAATGTCAAGAATAAATACAGATATAATTGGTATATTATGAGTGTGAGTAAACTTTCTCCTCTGGGGAAAAGTTTGGAGATGCTTTAATAACAGACAAATGTATATTAAATGGAGATATAAACAAAAATGAACTCCGCTGCCTATATTGCAGGAAAAACCAAAAAAGTTATTTCAGACAAATGATAGTACTTACAACACACTATATCATTGTGAATATAATTTAATTGTAGTAATAATAATAATTTATTACTGTATTCAAAATTATGACATGACTTTATTGGGAAAGTGAGGTAAGAGAAAATGTATATAGTTGAGTAGGTCAGAAGAGTACAGGAAGGGTTAAATAATCAGTATTCTGCGTTAGAATGCATTAAATTTGGCTAAGCTAAACAATGAGCAAAATAGAAACATTATTTTTAAAATATGAAAGAAACGAGTAGTAAAATGTTGATAGGAGATGCCCATGAAAAACAAAAATAAAAACTTTAGAAATAGGCCAGGGACTTGAATGCACATTTTTCAAAGATGGCATACAAATGCTCAACAGGTATATAAAAAAATGCTCAGCATTACAAATTTCTATTTGGTTCACTTCTACAGATTTTAGTTATTTCTTTTCTTCTGCAAATTCATCTCTGTGCAATGTTAAATTGTTAACTTGAGATCTATCCGTTTTCTTTATATAGATTTGCAGCACTACAAACTTTCCTCTTACCAGTGCTTTATCTGCCTCCTAGAGATTTTTAGTATATTGTTTGTTTTTTTATTTCTTTCAAGTTGTTTTTTTAATTTCTGCCTTAATTTTGTCGTTTGCCTCAAATCCATTCAGGAGCAAGTTCTTTAATTTCCATATATTTATGTGAGTTTTGATAAATGTTCTTGATAAAAATGTAAAGTAGTAGAGTTATTATGGAAAACTAAAGGGAAGTTACTTAGAAAATGACAAATAAAACTACCACATGATCCAAGAATCCTACTTCTGAGTGTATATCCAAAGGAAATAAAAGCAGTAGTCAGAGACATATGTACTTCCCCGTGTTCATTGGAGCATTTTTCACAATAGCCAAGATATGAAATCAACCTAAGTGTCCACCAATATACAGATAAAGAAATGTAGTGTCCATATACATGTGTATATATGTATATATAAGTATTGTACATATGTACATTGTATATGTAAATATTGTACTCATGTACATCATACATAGTGCACATATATATGTATATATAATTTTATATATATACACACGTACTTAGATATACACACATAATGGAATACTATGCAGCTTTACAAAAGGAAGTTCTGTCACTTGTAACAAAATGGATGAACTTGAAGGACATCACGTGAAGTGAAATATGCCAGGCAGGGAAAAACAAATACCATATCATGTTAGTCACATGTGGAATCTAAAACAATAAAATTCACAGAAGTAAAGGGTAAAGTGGTGGTTACCAGAAGCTAGAGGGTAGGGAGAATGGGGAGATGTTGGTCAAAGGGGACAAAGTTTCAGTTAGACAGGAGGAATATATTTTTTGAGATCTATAGTGCAGCATGGTGACTATAGTTAATAAAAATGTATTGTATGTTTCATAACTGCCAAACAGTACATTTTAAATGTTCTTACCACAAAAAAATTATAAGTATTTGAGGTAATGGATATTTTAGTTAGTGTGATTTAATTATTCTACATTGTATACATACACCATAATATCACATTTTATCCCTTAAATGTATACAATTCTAAAATGTTAATGTACCCTAGAATCTAAAGTACAAGTTTAAAATTACAGAAAATAATAATAATAATAATAAGAGTAAATATAAATTACAAAAAAGCTAGAATGTCTCCATAGGCAAGTGATAAACTAGCACCAACACTGGAACACTGACCTTTCTCACTTTTTCCATAGAAGAATAAATGTGTGCACTTTTGAGTAATCAGTGACATCACTGCTGTGTCTTCTTGGTTATGATGTTTTAACAACAAAAGATTTCCTTGAAACACTGTAGATATTAATGGAGTTATAACTAGGGTTAAAATATGAATATTATGTGTTAAATACCCTAAGATTGGATAAGCAGAAAATAGACATAGACCTTCTATCTATGTTTCTATAAATATATTGAGCTCCAAGTCACATTAAGGAGAATTCCTACATATTTTTCTACCTGAAGGTGTTTATAGGACACATGGAAAAAATAGGTATGACAAGACTCACTATTGTTTAGGAAGTTTATTGATAATAGGATTTGAATGAACCCATAGGCTAGAAGAAGCAAATTGTTTCTATTGCTATACTTCTTAAACTGTTATAGTGAAAATTATAGTAGCAACAAAACAAGGCTACTTTGAATTCAAAAAGCCTATGCAGAAAAGACAAAACTAAACTATATATAATCTCAAATCATATACTTCCAGAATGTTACTGAATTTCTCTTACCATGTTAGAATGATCTGCTACATGCTGATACATATACACTTTAGTAGAATTGTCTTATCTTTAAAAGTTTATTTGTTTAACAAAATACTTTTATAAACAGAGTAATTCTATTAACCAATAAATTCACAGCTCTGATTTAATAAAATACTTTTTTGAGGAGGATATTAAGTGGAAAATTATCCAGTGATTTGTTATTCATGAAATGCTAAATGTTTGTCCAATTATTTTGCTAGAAGTCAGACTTGTAGTTGGTAATATTGTTTCAACTAAATATACAAAGCAGAAAATTATTTCAAAATAATGCAATAAAAACCTTACTGCAGTGTAATATTTTTCTTACATCATATAATCTGGATCATGCTTAATGAAACTAGACTAGTCTCTTAACTATTGTCTGAATGAGTATCTTTGATAATAAATTTTAGGCATCTGTTTGCCTAAAAATCTCATTGAAGAATCCCCTTTTTCTCCTCCTAGGCAACAGTAATTTTAGAGCTGATCCTTTCTTGTCTCCAAGAATGGTCTCGGCTTCATGACTCAATATATTCTGTATACTAGAAAACATGATTGACTCAGATGTAAGTGAATGATCCAACTTAGACCAGTGTAAATCAATGTAGGTACTTTGGTCAGAAATATTTTCTAGTACAAAGTTGATAATTTGTAACTCTGTAGATATGGTGCTACATTTAGCAAAATATATTGTCCGAATGTCCATTAATTAATCCATTATGGAGAAAAAAAGAATCTTTAGCTAGAGAGACATATTTAGTAGCAGTACCATTTTAAAAATTATTTTCATGTACTTTAAATTTTTAATTTTTATAGATTTAGGGGGTAAAAGTACAGATTTCTTTTTGTCTCTTTTTGTGTCAGGGTCTCACTATGTCACTGCAGCCTTGACCACCCAGTCTAAAGCCTCCTCCTGCCTTAGACTCCCAAGTAGCTGGGACTACAGGCACACGCTACCATGCTCAGCTAATCCTTTTTTATTGTATTGTATTGTATTTTTTTATTTGTGCAAACAGAGTCTCATTGTGTTGCCCAGGCTGGTCTTGAACCACTGAGCTTAAGTGATCCTTCTGCCTCAGGTTCCCAAAGTGCTGGATTACAGGTGTGAACCACTGTGCCTGGATTGCAGATTTCTTACATACATATGTTACATCGTGGTGAAGCTTGGGCTTTCAGTGTACCCATCACCCAAATGGTCAACTTTGAATACCCAATATGTAATTTTTCAAACCTAACTCCCCTTCCACCTTCCCACCTTTTGGAGTCTCCAGTGTCTATTATTCAAATCTGTGTGTCAATGTGTATTCATCATCATCTCCCACTTATTAGGGAGAAGATGTGATATTTGATTTTCTGTTTCTGAGTTATTTCACTTAGGATAATGACCTCCAGTTTTATCTACATTGCTGAAAAATATATAATTTCATTGTTTTCCAGGACTATGCTGTGTGTGTGTGATATATATATCAATTTTATTTATCTAATTATCTGTCGATGGACACCTAGGTTGAATTTCTATCTTTATTATTGCGAATAATGCTTCAAAAAACATGTGAGTGAAGGTATTTTTTTATATATATATAATGATTTCTTTTCCTTGGGTAGCTACCCAGTAGTGGGGTTGCTGGATCCAATGCTAGTTCTACTTTTAGTTCTTTGAGAAGTTTCTGTACTGTTTTACACTGAACAGAGCTTACTTGAAGTCAGATGCACACAAAGTTTTTTAAACTGTGTTTTATCACATGAAACTAATATTCAAGTATGCCCATGTAGATAGAAAAAACAGTGTGACATTAATTGGGCTATAGTAATTAGAATAGCCTGAGTCAGGAGAGGTTGAGGAGCAGTGAGGATGCCTGCCTCCCCATGGAGAAGGAAATGTTAAGGGGTAGGGAAATGGTTATTTAAACATGCAACTGAAAGCATTTACCTGTCTAGGCTGGAAATAGGAAATAATTTAAAAATAAAGTATATTTCATCCCCCAAAAAACAGAGCAAATAGCTTTTAAATATTAGAACACTCTGATAGATCCAAATATCCATTTAATGTTATTAAAGAAAGGAAAAAGTAATACAATGTAAAGAAATAATAGTAAAGCAAACAACATCAAAACCTTGAGAAAATTTACCAGAACATAGTGAAGAAATTGTAGATACAAAGAGTTGGTACAGTGACAAGCAAATGAAAGAAAATAGATTTATACAAATGCACACTATCCTGAAATATTAGAAAACTGGGGACAAATGGGAAGGTCTAAGTTTCTGGGGTAAAAACACCCATACACACTTTCACATATATACCAATTGTCATTGCACTTCTCCACAGTGACACTGGAAGCCAGAGAAAAATGGAAAAAAAAAAAAAGTCTTCAAACTTTGGAGTGAAGATGATTTGAAATATTATAACCTGTACCAATCTAAATATAAATGAAGTATATTGATAAAACGAATACATTTATGCATGCAATTTCACAAACATTTTACCTTTCGTAATTTCCTTCTGAGGAAAAGATGAAGTAAATGGCTTAGCAAAACTGGGTAGTAACAACAACAACAAAAGATACATAATTCGAAGCAGGCCAAAAGCACTCAGTCCACTTTGAAAAAGTTCAGAAAGATGCTCTAGAGATGTATCCAGAAAACAAAAAATAGATTTCCAAAAAGATGACATTGACAGAAAAAATTGATGCTATTGAGTGTACCAAGAATAGAGTTACTTTTTTGGAAAAGTCTGGAAATTATTTAGAGGTAAAAACACATGCTTGAGCAAAAACAATGAACAAAACCCACTAATTCCAGTTAAAACAAATAGTTGGGGAAAGGGGGAAATTCATTATTTTGTGCTATATGTTTTATTTCTGAATAGCATTTACTTATTGATGATATCTCATGTCAAAAGCTATAGTTTAACTTTTGTGGCACTGCTCCAGCCTGTGAGTCAATTTCACATCTTCTCCACCTACTTTCTCATTCTGTATTTTGGGATGAAGGATCTGACAGGCACAGAGGAAAGAAAACTGATACGGGTTGGCTCTGCATCCCCATCCAAATCTCATCTTGTCATTCCCATAATGCCCCCTGTTGTGGGAGGAACCCAGTGGGAGATGACTGAATTATGGAGGCAGGTCTTTCCCATGCTGTTCTTGTGATAGTGAATGGGTCTCACAAGGTCTGATGTTAAAAGCTGGGAGTTTCCCTGCACAAGATCTTCTCTTGTCTGTCACCATGTGAGACATATCTTTTGCCTTCTGCTATGATTCTGAGGCCTCCCCAACTATATGGAACTGTGATTCCAGTAAACTCCTTTCTTTTATAAATTACCCAGTCTTGGTACATCTTTATCAACCGGGACACTGGGTACCAAGTTCCTAGGATGCAGACAGCACAGGGACCCACATGATACAATAAACTCCTTTCTTTTGTAAATTGCCCATTCTTTGGTATATCTTTATCAACAGCATGAAAACAGACTAATAGTCAATTAGTAGGGGTAGAGTGGGGCATTGCTGAAAAGATATCCAAAAATGGGAAGCAACTTTGGAACCAGATAACAGACAGAGGTTGAAGGAGTTTGAGGGGTCAGAACAAGACAGGAAAATGTGGGAAAGTTTGGAACTTTCTAGAGACTTGTTAAATCGCTTTGACAAAAAATGCTGATAATGATATGAACAATAAGGTTCAGGATGAGGTGGTCTCAAATGGAGATGAGAAACTTGTTGGGAACTGGAGCAAAGGTGACTCTTGTTATGTTTTAGCAAAGAGACTTGTGGCACTGTAATACACAAAATACAGTATACTGTATGTAACTGTACATATAACAACACACTATACACATAAAATAATTTATGCTGTAAAGTAGTGTACAAAATAGTTTTCATAACAATTGTTTTTAGACAAATACATTGGAAAGGATGAGAGTTGCATGCGTGTGGATTCCATGTGGAACTATGAGTCAATGTAACTATCACTTTTGAGTTATTTCTCCAGTTCATCCTGAGTTTTGTCACTTTGAAATAATGTGTTAAATATTTTCATATTACCCAGGAGTATTTCTTGTGAGTGAGCTGATTTATTCTGATCCATTTTCCTTTAATACATTTCCAATCCCTTTGGGAAATCAAAAAGAAACAAAAATGTTTCTTAAAAGTTTCCAAAGCGGGCACATTCTGGTCAGAAGAGGCCAGATAATCTGAGAGATTTTTTTTTTTAAATTTTAAATCTTTGAACATTAAGTCATTTCTGATAAAATATTTAATTCTCATTGATATATTAGTTCTACATTGCCTACATCTGAAATGTATAGATTTAGAACTTGTCATGTTCTTCATAAATAAAGAAAAGGGTAGTTATGCAGGTTTTTCTAAAGCCCCTGGCTTGGAAATTTTGCTAACATTGGTTGACTTGACTAGTTCAAGTATAAGGCTTTTACTCTTGAAAGTATGTAACTAGAAGTCACCAAAATAAAGCCACAGAGGAATTGGTGTCATTTAAGTTGTAAATTAAAACGTTAAAAAAATATTGCATTTGGAAAAGTGTTTTTAAAAAATCAAATGTATAACTGATCACAAAGTAGTATGTGACAGAAGATCTCATACAGTATAATTATATCCTATAAGATCAAAACAATAAAATATATACTTAGGGATATATGGAGTAGGTATGATAATTACTCTTGGTAGAGAAAGAGAGGGTATGGGAAGCATATAGGCAAAGCCCAAGATATCAACAGTTGTTCTTGTCATTTTATACAAACAAAATATTTATCTATTTTATTGTTTAAGCATCAGTTTTGAAGATTTAAAGAATGACATTTGGAATACCTCAGGTAAGAAATCAACAACCTTCTGAGTTTTCACATGGTAGCACACTTATTTTTCTTTTGATAATTACAGAGACCCAGATGGACATCAGTAACTAGACAGCTAGGGGAATGGGCAGAATAATAAGTCATATTTCTAAGAAAAAAAATGGGTAGCCTGAAATTTAACCTTAAAAGATAAAAAATGCACATTATCCCTAAATTGGCTCTTGGCCATTTTGTTCTGCAAAATCTCCAAATCATTTCATTTGAAGTCTTTATTGCATTTGAAACAAAAATTGACAAGTGAGACCTAACTAAACTAAAGAGTTTCTGCACAGAAAAACAAATTATCAACAGAGTAAACAGACAACTTAATGAATGGGAGAAAACTATGCATCCCCAAACTATTCACAAACTATGCATCCAACAAAGGTCTAATATCTAAAATCTACAGGAAACTTGAATAGATCAACTAGCTAAAAACTTATTGATCTAGTTTAGTAACAGGGGGAATGGTCATGAGCAAGGTCATCTATAGGCTTAATGATAGGGCATGCATAATCACGTGAGTAACAAGCAAGGGAGCCACCCTATTAGGTCACCTAGTCAGAGAGGTGGGTCATGCACAGCAGGGAGCTGTGCTGTGAGCAGTAGTAGAGGGTCGTACAAAAATGGGGGTCCACTCCCATTAGGTCACCGAGGCAAAGAGGTGAGCTGTGTGCAACAAGTGCCATGTGCAACACTTCTTATCTAGGGGCTGGAGACTTCAAAGGATTCCTATAGAAAGATGCTGTGAGCCAATGCAGTGGGAGCCGACAGAGTGTGCTCTTCTCTAAGTTAATTTATAGGAGGATGATTTGAGCCAGCACGGGAGCCAGAAAAGCTGACAGGGTGTACAGCCTCCATGGCACGATTACACCAGAAGGTTTCTTCTCCCTTGGTTGTTTGAGGGATCTCAGGTCTGAGGCCTACTTTCCACAACTGGATGCAAGGTACTGCAACCCCTTTTCAGGAGGAATAACTCTTGCTCCAAGCGGGCCATGCAGTGGGTACTGAGTGCTGCCGTCTAGGCCCTGACCTGCCATATAGCGTGTGCCCTTTCAGACAGGGGTGCTACCGCCTGAGTCATTGATTCTTGTCCTGGTCTGGCTGTTTTTCCCATGTACTTGCTTCTGCTGTGTGACTGCTCTGGGCATTCTTCCTACTACAAACTACTATATGGTTATATAGAAGGATTATATAAATCAGCATTAAATGTGTCTGTACAGCTCTGAGTACAATCTGTTATGTGATTATATAGAAAGACTATATGGAACTAAGTATGATTATATATGTAAGCTAGATATAAGTAAGCAGTAAGTTATACTTAAGGCACTAATTGTGCCTAGGGTCTGCACAGCTCTCCTTCCTCAGAGCCCATGTTGGGGGTTTCCCACATATATATACACATAAATAGAGAGAAGGGAAAGGGAAAGGAGGGAGGGAGGGTAAAAGAAAAGATGAGAGAATTATAAAGCAAATGAGTAGATTTATAATTATATCAAAACACATTGTTTTATACCATAAGCTATATTAATAAATACTTTTAATAATGACACAGTTACAAGTGGAGATAATTTCAAATAACTCAGATTACTATTGTATTGGTCATTGATATTTAAACAACTGTAAAAGTTTTGTTTAGAAGCATGAAAAAGTGTCAAGTGGAAATATGTAATAGCAATGGATTAATTCTACCTTTGACATGGTATGTCATATAACACCTCGGATAGTTTGTATATAAGTTAATGTTAGAGGTTCAGTTAGAGTTTCTCAGAGTTTATTAAATATATTTTAGGTAGATATAATAGTAAAAAGGCATATAATGCTCTATAAATGTTCAGATTAATTAATATATAACACATACTACCAAATACTTAAAGATTCAGTCAAAATAGAAATCTGATCCACTGATAACCTCTTCAAATGCTCCCAGTACCATAAGCCATTATCCCTTATAATCATGATTCCTGGGGCCCCAGTGTAATTTAACAGAACTCAACAATTATTTGTTTAGCAGCATCTTAGAAAACACCAAAGACAGCATGACTTTTAGGTGTCAGAAAATGTCCAAACTTAGGGAAATAAATTAAAATATCATAAATTCCACTATTTATTACTTATTCTTCATTGCTCTCATTTTACTCCTTACAGTTCCTTAGAAATTTACAAGACAACAAACTTTATTATATAGAAACCATAGTTCTTGACTCATTTAACAATTTACAAGCAAGTGCAAAACTACTTAGATTTTACATATTAGTGAAGACTTTTCCTATTAGAGAGAGTAAAGATAACAGGAATGCTTTTGTAATTAGCTGACATGAAAGATAAGCAACGGTGTCTTGGCAGGGTGCGATGGCTCACACCTATAATCCCAGCACTTTGGGAGGCTTAGGTGGGTGGATCACTGGAGGTCAGAAGTTCGAGACCAGCCTAGCCAAAATGGTGAAACCCGTCTCTACCAAAAAGTATAAAAGATCAGCCTGAACATTCGCAAATGGCTCTTTATAACAAGTTTAAAGAGTGTGGTTGTGTGCTCCTGCAATCCCAGCTACTCAGGAGGCTGAGGCATGAGAATCTCTTGAACCCAGGAGGTGGAAGTTGAATTGCTTGAACCCAGGAGACAGAGGTTGCAGTGAGCCTAGATTGTGCATGCCACTGCACTCCAGCCTGGGTAAGTGTGAAATTCCACCTTAAAAAATAAAAATAAAAATAAAATAAATTCCCAGCATCGACCCATGTGATTGCTCAAAGCTATTTGCCTTTAAGAATATAATCATGAAGAACAGCGTGGACAGGTGATTTTCCTCATGACTAAAATTCTTTTTGAACACTATATCTCTCTAATACAGATAGTTCATCTGTAAAGTGTTCAACAACATATAACAATTGAAAACTGATTCTTCACTGGCTAACAGAAGTTTACAATGTAAATTTTAAAACAAAAGTTATGGTATTTCACAAGAAATGTATAAGAACTGTAGTAAATTCTCATCTACTTTACACTACTGTTCATACAAAGAATTTAAAATATCCTGCTCAGATATTTAGTTCATGAAAATGAAAATTAGCACAAATAATAACAAATCTATAATAATCAATTTTACTTGTTAGTCTCAGAATTAAAATAGTGGATACAAATTACTTGGATTTAGTCAGCTTTTCCTATCATTCTTTTTTAAAAATCCTCATTTCGATTTGGAACTCTTCTCCATATCAAAGAAGGTAATATAGATATGGCAAATAAATTCTATGATAGTTAATCATCCACATAATGTTAGGAGAAATGGGAGTACAAACATTTATTGCATCATTAAACAGAAATGAAATACCTTAGTGATATTCAAGAAACTGAATCCTAGAGATGGACTTTTTAACATTTTTGCTATTATTTACCTTACATCCTACTTGTTAAAATAAGTAATGTTACTGTCCTCTGCTCATGAATAAATAGAAAGCATTATCACCCTATCCTTACACTCGGTAGTGGCTTAGATCCTCATTCATACATTTGAATACAATTGAATCCTGATTCAAAATTGCCAGTTGTTATTTTAAAACAGTCTGAGGATATTTTGCAACCTACTGCACAGCTTGTAACTCTTTACTCTTTCTGCTTTCTTGCCCTTTCCTAATATTGGAAGTTTCTGTTCCCTTCATGTAAACTAGCTCTCTTAAACTTGTTCAAAAATGTCTCTTTTCCAGTTCCTTATTATTCCAGAGGTTTTTTTCAGATCACGTTAGGCTTTTATTTGCTGTTACACACATTTTTTATTTTTGATTTATTTTGGAATATTATTTTAGTATAAAAATTCGTCTTCAAAAATAGTGGTATGCACAAACTCTTTGAACTATTTTACTGAAATGCAGTTTGTAAAATAAGAGATATACACATTTGGGGAGTGAGAGTCACTAAGACAATCATAAATTTATTGAGCAAAGCATCAGGGTGCCTATGATTTATCAGGAACTGTGGCTCAAGAAAAGATAGTCCTGCTTTTTCTCTGTAGTTTACTGAAGAGACATACTATTAACCATAATGGCACAATATTCACAAATTGCTGTTTGTACCAAGTTTAAAGGGATCATAGAAGACGGTGAGTTTTGTCTGCCTGAGTCCAAAGGGAAAGCTTCACAAAAATTAAAAAGGTATCAGGGAGAAATTTTATGATAATTTAGTTCATTTTCTTGAAAAACACAAGCATTGTATTCCTCAGACTTACTGAAGAATACAGTGCTTAAATATGCTGGTAATATTTATCCAGTTTATTAGTGATAGTTCAGAAGTATAATTTCGATCAGAAATCAGTCTTAATATCTCAAAAGTTGATAGACACAAGGCAAGATGAGGGATAATTAAAATATCCAGCCTTATGTTTATTCAAGTGGCAATACTGAGATTAGCTGGAGAGCAAGCAGAATCCAGGAATCTAGATTATTATGGGAAATGTTAGCTCAGAACTTTTTCATTTGGTAAAGTTATCCCAAACAACTATCTCTCCATAGACTAAATACATGGTTAATGGTTTTAGCACTAATAAAGATCAGACTATACTGTCATTCAACACTTTGCTACTCCCTGAGACTTTATCAAGGACAGGTACTAACAAATGCATATTGATAAAGTTAATAAAATAGAAATTAATGCTTTTTGTTATTTCTTTCATTAAATATCGTTTAAGAAAATGGTGTTTTGTGTATTTACTTTCATAATTTTACCCATTTTTAAGGGGAATTTGTGAGCAGTTCCTGGGTATATTTTGTCCCATACATACTTCTATGACTTCAGCTTAAAAGAATCGAACCAAGTCTAATGTTACAAGGAATTTGATGATCCTTTGCACAAATGTATTACATTTTCTTATTAGTAAAATTATACCATTTTCACATGTATTGTTTGGACAGTACGCAGGCTGATAGACAACTATTAAGTAGTTTTCTGAGATTATTGATGAGGAATAAATTATCACATTCTATTAGAAGCCCTATGGTCAACAAATCAAAGACTATCTGTGGCCCTCAGATTGAGCTGAGCCTCTTAAGGTTAATCAAATGTCTATAAATCTCTCTTCATAAAAAAGAGCTGATTGATTCTGCTTCACTTTGAGAAATGACTAAGAGTCCACAAATCCATCACTCAGTACCAATACATAGTTTAGTTGTGAAAGGGCTTCTTTCCTTCCTTTTCTTCTCATAAAGAAAAAAGGGGGGAAATCCCATTTGGCTGGTCCAGGATTTTTCATTTCAAGGCAATTTGTCCTTTCAGGGTTATCAGCAATATGGCTTTTTAAATATCCACCTTTACCTTTGACTCAGCAGTCTTGTTTTACAGGATGTTCACACAAATTCTAGCTGAGAGGACAAAGTGTTTCCAAATTTTTAGGGAAAGTAGTTTATCTTAGTCATCTCTAAATTATTAACTTAGTTGTTGAGTGCTGTTTTAAATTACCTTTTAACATCCCTGATAGTAACTATATGGAGTTTTTTATTTATGTTTTTGTATTATTGTAATTACATCTAAACTTTTTTAAATGGAGGAATTTATGCTGCAATTTACAAACTGACTTGATTTTTATAAATTCTGACTTGCTACTTTCTACCTGTTTTTTTTTATAAATAACACAGAGATCTCAGATATTAAATTCTAAATATTTTTACAGAATGTTAAAATTTATGAAACATTCTTTAAAATATATGCCCTCTTAAAATAGTTATACATATCAACATTGTGTTGATGGACTTAACTGCTTTTCCTTAAACATCTAGAAAGCTACAGAGAAACCACCATTATTTCCCCAATATGTTCTTTTCTTTTTTGATATATTCCCATTTCTTGTCAAGCTAATTCATTTTGACATCTTAAAATATTTTATTCTCTGATATCTTAGTCAGTTCAGGCCACTAGCACAAATTAATACAGACTGGGTGGTTTAAACAATAAACACTTATTTTTCTTACCATTTTGGAGCAGAGACATTCATTCAAGATCAAGGTGCTGACAGGTCCTGTGCCTAGTGAGGCCCCAATTCCTGACTTGTAGATAGCCACCTTCTCCATAGTCCTTCCACGGCTGAGATAAGATCAAATCTCTATGTCTCTTCTCATAAGGACATTAATCCTGTTGTAAGGGCTCCACTCTTGGGACCTAATTATGCCACAAAAGCCCCATCTTCAAATACTATCATACTGGGGATAATAGTTTTTGTTTATTTTTAAATGGACTTGATTATTTATAATAATTTAGGCTTATAGCAAAATAGAGTAGAAGGTATGGAGATTTCCCACATGTACTCTCCCTGACACATAAATAACCTCCTTCATTATCAACATCTCCAGCAAAGAGACACATTTGTTACAGCTGATGGGCCTACACTAATACTACATCATCATCAAGAGCCCATCATTTACATTAGGGTTCACTATTAATACTGTAGATTCTGTGGGTTTGGACAAACATGTGATGGCATGTATCCACCATTACAGTATCATGTAGAATATTTTTTCTGCCCTAAAAATCTGTGCTCTACAGATTCACTCTACCCTCCCCCAAGCCCTGGGCAACCACTGATCTTTTTACTAACTCCATAGCTTTGTTTATTCAGAATGACATATATTTGGAATCATACAGTACATAGCCTTTTCACACTGGCTTTCTTCACATAACAGTATGCATTTGTTTCTTCCATGCATTTTTATGGCTCGTTAGCCCTTTTTTTTTAACATTAATGTTCCATTGTTGGTATGTACTGCATTTTATTTATCCATCTACCTATTAAAGGGCATATTGTCCATGCAAGTTTTGACAATTCTGAAGAAAGTTGTTATTATAAACATCCAGGTGCAGGATTTTGTGTAGACATATTCTCAACTTTTTTGTATAAATACCAAAGGGAATGATTGCTGGATCATATGTTAAAAGTATGTTTAGTTGTGTAGTAAGATTAGGGTTTTATGTATATATTTTGTGGTGAACGCAGAAATTCACTCCATAGTACCTGGTAAAAATTTTTCTTCACACTATATTTGTGTGTGCAGTTATTCATTTTTATTTGTCAATTTAAAGTGCTGTTGTTGAATATTATATCACTTCTGTTGGGTGCTATTCAGCAGTTTTTATTCCTTCTGTTAGCCTATAGGTAGTATTCCTTGGAGACATGTAAAAATAACAAAAGTTCCTGGTGTACATCAATAATTGACAAGGAATCCCTTGTTTTGCAAAGCACTTTTGCCCAGAGGCAGATAAAATGAATTTATTGAATATTTATTGTTGAGTCTATGAGGATTTCAAATAAAATGTGAATCTATTGCAAAGCATCAGGAAAAAGAGAATTGCATTTTCAGTGTGTTTCTAATACAACAAAGAATATGTCAAATAATATGAAATTGACATCTACACAAATGGAAATGTAGAGTTTAAATTTTTTTGAAAATTCAGCATGGAGATTATAAATACATAAATAGATACAAGCAGTGTGATACTAATGGTAGATTTTAAAATAACTTGAATCAGACTTCTTGTATAAAAATGATACAAATCTGAATTCATAAATATATAACGTTCATCTAAATTATGCCTGAGGCAACTCTAACATTATTCAAAAATTCAACTGCTTAGCGTTTACATTACCATATAATATAAAGGTATATTGTTTCAGCTTCTTACAATTACCCCACAGGATTAGATGTAAAAGCGTGTGTGTGTGTGTGTGTGTGTGTGTGTGTGTGTGTGTGAGTTTTCCTCCAAAATCAGAAGATGTAGTTTACATTGCTGATTAATTGTAAAATCAAAGTTTACTGGACACTTCTACAGATATTAAAGAAACTTTATATTCATTATGTCCATAACAGGGCTATTCTTATTACACATCAACAAGTCCTTGGACATTCTAATTTTATTATTGGAGCTATAAATAATTATCAATCCATTCATATATTCAAGCCAAAAACTTGCAAGTAGTCAAAACATCCTCTGATTCATTCTTAATTTTTACCCATTCCCTTTTATTTATTCAACAAGTCATGTTTTGTTGTCACCTATCAATAGTCTCCCCTCAAAATGCAGAAATCTTAATCAATTCTGATTAAAAGATACACCTGTTTTTTGTTTTTTTTTTTCCACATCCTATGAAGTTATCAAGCTAGAAAATTCCATCATGTAACTTTCTTCATCTCTTCAGAGGAAATTACTATGATCAGGTACAGGTGTCAATCAACCATTTATCCTCTGCTTGCTCTAGAAGTTTATATAAATGGAATCAGACAATACACATTTCAGTGTGTGGCTTCTCTGAATCAGGACCATATCTGCAAAAGTGGCTAATATTATATCATGTATTAGTTTTTTAAATGAGATTTGTATACCATTTTGTGAATACTACAGTTTACCCATTTATTCTCCTTTAGAAGGAAATTTTGGTTGTTTCCTGTGTTGGCTGTTACGAATAAAGTGATACTATTTGTTTCTCTTGGGTAAATCTATACACATTTCCTTGCTAGGTCAGAGTATACAAATTTATTTCAATTGATAAAGAACTGACAAAATGGTTTTCAAAGCATTTGTATAATTTTATTTTCCCACTAACAAACTATGTGAATTTAATTATGAGAACTGTTTTAATATCCTTATATACTAATTTTATCATATGTCATTTATTTGTCTGTTTACATTAATTTTTCTCCTAATGAACTTTTTTTATTTGTATGCCTTGTAATTTTTTATTAGATGTCAGATTTTATGTGTTTTATTCTGCAGACTAGATGTTTTTGTTATTCTTTTATTATTATTATTATTATTGTACTTTAGGTTCTGGGGTACATGTGCAGATCATGCAGGATTGTTGCATAGGTACATACATGGCAAGGTGGTTTGCTGCCTTCATCCCCCCATCACCTTGTTATTCTTTAAATATTCCTATAGTTTATTTAGAAAAATTAAATTATTAGAAAACAATTTTATTGTTGTAGGGCATGCTTTTAAATTTTTTATGCAGAACTTTAGTCCAAGGTTATATTCTCTGATTACTGAATAATGTCCTTCTGTTTATTCTACCAAATTCTACCTGTTGTATCAGTTTTATTTTTTTTCCAAGCTAGTTTGTGAGAACATAATCTGTCCCTACCCTACGTGAGTAACCAGAGTTTTTCTCTATTTCATTATGGAGGTTTTCCTTTCCTCCTTATTCTTCTGTAATTTTTCACATGGATATAGTATTCAAGACTTTTAATCAAAGACAAAGTTTTAGGGAAATGTTTTATACAGCTCTTGATCTCTGTCTTTGTTTAGCTCCCTTTTTCTCAGGAGCTGCCTCTTCTTGCATTCTTTTACCCCTGAATTGTAGCTGACTTGACTTCCAGCATAACTCAACTTTATTGTTTCAGCTCAGAGTTTCAAGATTTCTTTGGACTCCTCCTGTCTTAAAACTCTCTCCAGGAAGTGAGATGGAGCAATTGTAGGGTTCACCTCATCCATTTCCCTTCCTAAGGGGACATTTTCTTTGTCAGTTTCTATTGCCTGAAAGCTGGAGTTTTGTTTCTGTTCTTGCTCTATATGCTTTGGATTTTGTTTGTTTGGTTGGTTTTTTCACTGTTAATAGCAGAAGGGGAATCTGACCCCATGGCCTACTTTATTTTAAAGGGTTGTTTTGCCCACTTACAGACTTGTGCATTGTCATGTATTTATATTTCTCTCTGTATTGAAAAGTACAATTCCGTGGTCTTCTTGCCTCCATTCTTATGTATTTATTATTTATTTATTTATTTACTTTTTTACCTTGTTTGTTTTTAATATGTGGACTTTCGCTGAACTGATCTCATGTCATTGTACAGGTAAGCCCCAGCTGCTTCCAGACCTCCACTAGGGAGACAAAAAGCCTTTACATATCTCAAGTTGGAGGACAAAAAAGAGGACGATGAAGGTTGACCATTCAAAATAAAAGCCAATTAAGATGAAGGTTTTAAATATTTGCATCATATAATTTATGCAAAAGCAATACTGTCATCTCTCCTGTGTGGAATTAGGAGAAACCTTGGCCATTTTTCTCAGAGAGAAGTGAGGTGGCTACTGAAAGGTCAAGGGACCTCCTATAACAGTACATCTCAGATATTTGTAATGTCTATTAAAAGAAAAGAAAAAGAAAAATTGACAGGGCAGATTGGTTCACATCTGTAATTCTAATGCTTTAGGAGGCCGAGGCAGGAGGATTATTTGAGACCAGAAATTGAGACCACACTGGGCAACATAGGGAGACCTTATCTCTACAAAAAGAAAAAAGAAAAAAAAAATAGTGGAATGTGGTTTGTGCATGCCTATTTTCCCAACTACTCAGGAGGTTGATGCTAGAAGATTGTTTGAGCCCACGAGTTAGAGAAACTACAGTGATCTATGACTGTTCCACTGCCCTACACTCGAGCTTGGGTGACAGAATGAGGTCCCTATCTGAAAAAATATGTAAAGAAAGAAGAGAAAAGAAAAGACAAAAAGAAGAAAAATGTGCAATTAAAGTCCTCCGTGGCTACATTATACAACTTTAGGGATGCTCACTCCAAACTAATGCTGTCACCTTCACCATTCGAGTTTTAAAATCCTGAGTCAAACAAAAATACATAAAATGAAATAAAATCATAGCAATCTCATCTTGTTTTCTGTGTATTTTAGACTTTGTTCATAAAAGGTGTACCAACAATTAAGTAACTGTCGTCTTCTTCCTGTCTGCTGATCCACAGATGCTGGGAGGTGGACAGCATGGCCAGAAGGGGACCATCTATCCACACAAAGTAGTTGCTCTCATAGGTAGCCATCTCACTCCTCATTATGCTAGGAGATAGGGCAGTGTTTCGAATTCTGCCTCTAATAACCTGGGTGCACAGTAGTGCCACCATCCAGCACTGTGTTATATTGACATACAGGTCCTTGCAGATAGAATTGAATTGAAAAGAGATAAACAAATTGATAGAATTGAAGACAGTTTCATGGGTGCCTCAAGATTCCATGACCAGGAAGGAAGGCTGGAAGAGAGCCTCTGGGCAGCAGAATCCCTTGTTGCCAGTGGTGATCACCTGACCATTGGGCATCTCACAGCTCTTCTCCAAGGAGGATCTGCAGGCTTCTGTGGCCATCTCCTGCTTGAAGTGCAGGGTGACATAGTACAGCTTCTCCTGGATGTCATGCATCACTTCCCATGGGTCAGTGGTGGTGAATCTATAGCGATGTCCCCTCAGGATCTTCATGAGGTAGTCTGTCAGATCCCTACCAGCCAGGTGCAGACACAGGATGGTGTGGGGGAAGGCATACTCCTTGTAGACACTCACAGTGTGGGGGACCCCATCACCACAGTCTATCATGATGCCAGTGTTACAGCCAGTGGCATACAGGAACAGCACAGCTTGGATGGCCACGTACATGGCTGGGGTGTTGAAGGTCTCACACATGATCTGGGTCATCTTTTCAGGACTGGCTTTGGGATTTGGGGTGGAGGAGCACTCAGGCAGCAGCACAGGGTGCTTCCGGGAAACCTTGATGTAGAAGGTACAGTGCCAGATCTTCTTCCTGTCATGCCAACTGGTGATGATGTGGTGCTCCATGGGCAACTTCGGGGTCCGGATGCTGCAGTTGCTCTGGGCCTCATTGCCCATAGAAAACACTCATTACATAGAGGATGCTGCACTTGCTCTGGGCCTCATTACATAGAAAAACGCTCATGTAAGCTTTTTTCTAGCCCATGCCCACCATCATGTCCTGGTGCCTGCGGATGCCCCACCATGGAGGAAGGGAAGACTGTCTGGAGTGGGGCAGGGGACACTTGCCCACCAAGCAGCCCTAGTTCTCACAAACTGCTAATGATGAGCTCAGCAATAGCCTCATCCATGGTAAGCTGGGTGGCAGGTGTGGACCAGTGGGAAGTGGTAAGGACAGAGGGTCTTTGCTCCTGGGTTCGATAAAGTCTCCTTCCTGCCTCAATTGTTTTTGATGAGTAGTCAGATGTCAAATATATTCTCTGAATGAATCATTTTTCTTTGGATACTTTCATGCTTTTGTCTTCGTCTTTTACATATTGGCTGCATAGTTGTGATTTGCCTAGGTGTATTTCAGTTGGATGTATTTGTAGCTCTCTTTAAAATTATTAAATTTGCTGAATATATAAGCATGAGGTTTGTAGCAATTTGAGGATACTCTTGCTATTGATTATGAAATATTTTAATCCATCCATTTACTGTCTTTTGGGGACTCCAATTACAAATATGTTTGATGATTGATATTTTTTCACATATCAGTGAGTCTTTATTTTTGCTTCTTCAATTTTAGAATCAATAATTTAAATGTTTTATTTTCCAATTCAATGACTTTATCATCTTCCATCTTTGATCTACTATTAAGTACATCAAGTAAGTTTTTCATGTGAATAAATTTTTAAACTCTAAAAGTATTATTTGATTATTTCCACAGTTTCCACTTTCCTTCTGAGTTTCCTTTTTTATTCATTTATCCCTTCTTTTATGTTTTCCTTTAATTCCTTCAAAAAATACACACACACACACACACACACACACACACACACACACACACATACACAATTATATACTGCTTTATAGCTCTTATCTGCTAATTGCAATATTTTGGTAATTTTAGGTTCATTCTCTATTGTCTGATTTTTCTCTGAACTCTGGCCACATTGTTCTGTTTCTCTCCAGATTTAGTAAATTAGTAATTGTATGCTAGACATTATGAATGGTACATCTTATTGGTTCGGAATTCTGTTATGTTCTTCTGAAGTGTATTTAGTTTTCTTAAGGCAAGCAGTTAACTGTCTGTAATTAAACTTCAAACTATGCCTCCCTTAGGTGGTCAGCAGCTGAAATATCTATTCAGTGATTTTGGCTTTCTCTCTCTGCCTTTTGTCTGATCCTTCTTGTGTCTCTCAAGAACATGCGTAATTTAGCAACCAGCCACATATTTGGGGGATTTTATATGCATATCTGCAGCTGTGACTTTCTTTTATTAATTCTTTAATTTTTGACCTGCTCTGTCTGGCCTGACAGGTGTCCATTGACCTGTCAAGTTTGTAAGGCTGCAGGCTTGCCACTGCTTATAGGAAATTTTGTAGATCGAGGATGACCTGAATTTTTTTTTTTTTTTAAGGCAAGCGGGGGAAATTTACTCATTGTCCCTCTGTCCTCCAGGCTAACCTTATAAGATTAACTCTTCTCTAGCCACTCTGTTATTTATGTCACTCATTAGTGCCTTTTAAAATTTGTTTTTATATATCTATCTAGCTATCTATCACGTATCTGAGATTCTATAGTTGTTGCCTGTAATAATTGGTCCACCCAAATCATTGTGCCAAACCTAAAAATCAGAACCTCAAGTTGAAATAAACTTCATTGCCTCATGTGTATTCTTCAAATGGCCCCAAATTTACCAAAATAAAAATTGCTACTTTATTTTTTTACAGTATTTTAATAAGGCTCTATAGTTTTTCCTGAACCATCATATGTTTTATTCTTGTCTCAGACACTTTGTGATTATTGTTAATTGTCTCCTCTCATGTAGTACCTTTTATTAGATGTCTCAAAATCTCAACAACAACCAAAAAACCCCACATAATCTAATTAAAATATGAGCAAAAGATCTGTACAATTTTTAAAGAGAATATAAAAATGGCCAACCAGTATATGAAAAAGGCTTCTTCGTTACAAATGAGAGCTTCTTTCTTTCTGGCATTAAAGAATATATGCCACTCTCATTCTGAATTGCACCTTCTTTCTAGAACAAATATATAGTTTCAAGCAATTCTTTAATTGAGGTTAGATGCAGTTATTTAATACTGAGCAGTTACAGAGAAGTTGAGAAATTACCTTATGAAGAAAAGGTAACTTAACAAATATGTAAATTACTAAAAAATAATGTTACTCTAGTCTTCTTAAATTATCCAATTTTGCCATAAAAATAATAAAACACATGATAAAACAATGCATAGGAGTAAAATAGTCATGTTTATATCAGGCAATATATTGGAATCAGGTATTAATTTGTATTTTTATAATCAAGAAAAATAATATTTCATGGCATAATTCTTATTTTCTGCCATCTGAAGACATCATTGAACGAGATTTTTACAACTTAAAATTATGACTCTAGGGTATTCAGTCTTAATGTTTGCCATGTAGCTCTCAAAAAGAAGAAACTAGATTTCTTTTGTTGCAAGGTGGCGGGGGGAATTGGAGACATTGTAATTGTTCTTGGCCCCCAGATTCATCTGTGCCAACAAAACTTACTTTTTGGAATTTAATTACTCTTGTTTCATTTTCTTGGGTATCAAGTAAGCAGCGACACTGAGTTTGGAGGGCATATAATTATGAATGCATGGCTTTGACTGGAGGGTTGTAAGAGGAAGCCTGTACATCACAAACATATTGACTGTCACTAGCTGCTTTGTAAATATTGTTTATATTTGATATTCAGTTTTCATGGGTAAATTGGGCTTTGAGAATTAAATAAAAATTGTTGATATTTCATTTCTTAATTCTACAGTAGTTATTCAACTCATTATTAACTTTGGCAAGTACTGAGAAAAAAAAGTCTTCACAGCATCTGAATGAATAACTTGCACTTAGTTACTTACACAGTATTACATATTATCTTCTCCTTGCAAGCAAAAGCTGAAAGTTGACAGTAAGATAATTTTTAAAATTTTTTAAATTGTTTAAATTTTGCTTAAGAAAATAATTTTGAATAACTTTTATAAGCTGGTTAAATTATTATTATTGTTTATATTACTTGCCAAGTTTCACATGTAATTTCATACACTCCAATTTATGTATATGCTATATTAAAATTATGTAGCAAATTCAGTTATAAAGATGTTTGATGTTACTATCTTTTACATATTAATTTTGCTTTTAGCAAAATTATATTTTATTGTTCTTAATATTAGTCACTCTTTTTAATATCAATTTTTACTGTGTATACTTGAGGGTTACAATATGATGTTATAGGATACATATAGATAGTGATGCTCCCGTCTCTGTGTCCATGTGTTCTCATTGTTCAACACCCATCTATGAGTGAGAACATGCAATGTTTGATTTTCTGTTTTTCTGTCAGTTTGCTGAGAATGATGGTTTCCAGGTTCATCCATGTTCCTACAAAGGACACAAACTCATCATTTTTTATGGGTGCATAGTATTCCATGGTGTGTACGTGCCACATTTTCCCTATCTTATGTCTAGCTCTTTTATCCATTTTGAGTTGATCTTTGTGTGTGGTTTAAGCTAAAGCTCCAATTTTGTTGTTTTGCATGTGGAAATCCAGCTTTAGAAGCATCATTTATTGAAGAGACTGTTTCCCTTTGTGTTCTCTTGGTGGTCTTGATAAAAATTAGTTGACCATATATGTTTGAATTTATTTCTTGATTCTCTATTTATTTGCATTGGTCTATACATCTGTTTTTATGCAGCATTATACTGCTGTGATTACTATAACTTTGTAATACAATTTTAGATCAAGTAGTGTGATGTTTCCAACTTTGTTTTTCTTTCTTTGGCTACTCAAGTTTTCTTTTTTTGTGTGGTTCTCTATAAATTTGAAGATATTTCTTCTATTTTTGTAAGGAATATCATTGCAATTTTATAGGATTCCATAAATCTGTATGACTGTTTACGGATATTTTAACAATATTTATTCTTCCCATTCATAAACACAGGATATCTTTCCATTTATTTGTGTTTTCTTCAATTTCTGTCATTAAAGTTTTAGAGTTTACAGTGTACAAATATCTACCTCCTTGGTTAAATTTATTTGTTGGTGTTTTATGTTATTTATAAATGATTTTTTTTTTTCATTTCTTTTTCAGCTAAGTCATTTTTGTGCATAGAAATGCTGCTGGTTTTTGCTTGTTGATTTTGTAACCTGCAACTTCACTGAATTTGTTTATTGGTTTTAACAAGTTTTTGTTAAATCTTCGAGATTTTTACATATGAGATTATGCTATTCACAAACAGAAATAATATTATTTCATTTTTTCTGATTTAGATGCCTTTTATTTCCTTTTATTGTCTAATTTCCCTGGCTAATTCTTCCAGTACTATGTTAATGGAAGTGGTGAGACTAGGATTCTCTGCCTTATACAAGAACTTAGTAAGAAAACTTTCAGTTGTTCTCATTGCTTATGTTGTTAACTGTAGCTTATTCATAAATGGACTTTATTCTGTTAAGGAAATTTTCTCCTATACCAAAACCATTAAGAGTTTTCTTTAATCAAGAAAAGGTCTTAACTTTGCCAAATGCTTTTTCTGCATCAGTTGAAATGATCATGTAGTTTTTAATCTTTCATTTGGTTTATGTGACGTATCACATTAATTGGTTTGCATAGTAAACCTGCCTTTCTTGCCAGGCATAAATTCCACATGGTAATAATGTATAATCTTTTTTGTGTGTTTTCAATGGATTTCACAATGGATGTTCATCAGAGCTACTGGCTGATAGTTTTATTTTCTTGTGATGTCTTTGGCTTACAGATTAAGGTGATGTTGGCCTCATAAAATGTGTTTGGAAGTATTTCCTCTGGCTTTGTTTTTGGAAGAGCTTAAGAAGTATTGGTAATAACTTTCTCTGAATGTTTGTTAGAATTCAGCTGTGAAGCCATCTGGCCCTGGGCTTGTCTTTGTTGGGAGGTTTTTAATTACTTCTTTAATTTCTTTATTTGTTATTGGTTCATTCAGGCTTTGTATTTATTCTTGATTTAATCTTGGTAGGTTACGTTTTTCTGGAATGTATCTATTTCTTCTATGCTGTCCAATTTGTTGGCACATAAGTGTTCATGATAGTCCCTTATAATCCTTTTTATTCCTGAGGCATTTGTTGTAATGTCTCCACTTTAATTTTCTAGTCACTCTTAACTATGCATTGAATTAAAGATTATTATATTTGTTCCTTTTGCTCACAGATTATAGATATATTAATACATACAGTACATAAACAAATATTCACTACACTTACAATAAAATTTCCCGAAGGGTCATGGGAAAAAAGTTGTTTTAACAGGATTTTGGGGTATTATAACAAAAATTAAAATGTAAAAAATAGCCACTTAAGAAAAAAAAAAGTGAATCACTCATGTTTTTACGTTTATTTATTTATTTTTGACACAGCATCTCACTTTGTCATCCAGGCTGGAGTATAGTGGCATGAACACAGCTCACTGCAGCCTGGACTCTTTTATCAAATAATTTTCTTCCATACCTGGTGAAGTACTATATCTAAGGAACACTACTCACTTAATAATTCTTCACTATCCTATCATCTTCTGTAACTGTCTGCTATTTATTTGCAATTCAAATTCAAACTACAGTGATACCAGGGGAAAGTTACAGGTAACTGGTTTTAAAAGCTGAATTAACATATGAAGTCTTAAAGTAGGTGAGCGAAAGAGAGCCAAAAAAAGTTCAGAGCAAGTTCCAGCTGAGTTCATTAGGGAATAGACTACAGAGGAGTTGGCAACCATGTTTCTCCCTAGGATAACTATGTGCATATGTCTGAGGTGCCTTCTGTGCACCTATGAGCCATTAGAGTTACAGAGCTGGCTGTGGCCACAGCACACAGCTGGCTGACAATTCAGGGGTTGAAGGAACTGGCCAAATCTTTTTCTCAGGAGACATGACTGACATCTGGTACAGCCTGGCGAGCTCAAGGGAGCATCCTTGCAGTGGACTCATGCAGGAACTTCAAACTTCAAAAGCAGCTGCATCTCTTAAACAGCCAGCCCCTTACGTAGAGGAAGGTGCCTGAATTGCTAGACCATATGTTTCACTTCTTTTTCTTAATGATTTCTTGTTATTTTAGGACCAGGGAAACTGATTTGAGACTTACAAATTACACTTAGTGAATATTTTCATATATCCCCAGAAAGTAAATAATATATAAAGCCATATCAAGATCAATTTTGACTAAATAGCAAGAACACATGCATGACTAATGGATCATCCATGATTTTAAGCAAGTAGAATATAAGCTGAGCCAAGAAATAAAGTGAAATGATATTCTGTTCAAAATAGACAGAGCTTGGTGGTAGAGCATTGAGCTTAAATTTTGCTAGGTTCTGGCATTTCAATTTCCTTCTTCTGTCCTCTAGTTCAGCCTTGGCTCAAAGCCTTGCATTATAAAGAAGAAAAGTCATTCAACTTGGTTGGAACATTCATGTTAAACTTGAGAGTTCTCATGTTATTTCAGGGGATTAAAATAACAAAAATGGGCTATGATAAGAGCAAGGAGACTTTAAGACTAGTGAGCACCAGATTTTAAGAACAAAATAAAATTCCTGCAACATTTAAGAATTTGTCCACTGCTTTAAGATCCTAAACATTGCAGGAATTTTATTTTGTTTTTCCAAGAAAGGCATTGAGAGTTCAGCAGATCCTTATTTCACATAGTGGACCATTTGATAATGAATCCATTTACATTAGAAATATTTCACTTTCAGACTTATTTTTGTATTTAAATTGACTTTTATTTTTTGAGTATTGGTTAACAAATAAACTAAGATTTATCAGGACTTTTGAATTTTGAGTGGCTCCCTACCTCTTGTAAATTTAGAATATAGTAGAAATAGGATTTTTAAAATTCTTATTTAAGCCTTAAGCTAGAAAGGTAAACACAGTTTGCATGATTTATATATTGGCCTAAGTATTACATAATTTAATGTAGAATATGTAGAACAGTCCTCAAAAAATAATAAAATGTTTCCTTTTCAAGTAGCATAAACTGTACCTGTACCCTCTTTAGAATGTAATTGGATGGAGGAACAGAAGGGGAAGACTTGCTTCTTTCTCCCTTTAGATGTTGCCAATGGGGTACATGCAATTTGCTATTGTCATATGCCATCTTACAAATGTGAGTAAAGATGCTGTAACACACTGAGGCTATAAGAGTTGAAATATCGATTACACCAGGTACTTGATTATTGAATCAATGAATGAATCTCAGAAACTTTTCAGATGTCATTTTATTATCAGGAAAATAAATAGCCTCCTTGTTTAATCCACTATTAATTTTGTTTGTGTTACTTACAGTAAAAAACATCTTGTTACATCTAGAAAAGATGTGTTTCAAGATGGAAAGACTGTTCCACCACACTAAACAATATTGAGAAGCCATTGAAGCAGCCAGTCAAGAAGCAAAAGACTATTTTTGGAAAGATGATCATACCAGGGAAGGGGTTAGTGATCTCAGCACACGTGAATGCTCATCTAGCATGACAGACCTGGAACCAAGGTACTGCTGTCTTGTGGCTATGATAAGATATCGCTGGCCCTTGAGCATGCTAGGGAAAGGACCCATGTTTCCTTAATCTTGCAGCTTCAAGGACTTAGACATCTTAGAATTGATGTCATGTATTTTCAGATCTCTATTAGCTCTCCTAACAGGAAAGAAAGACCATGAGCTGCTTCAAATTATTCCTTCTGATCAAGTCCCCAGTGATTTAATGTTGTTCCTGATTGTCTGGAATGTCTGTGTTCTCTCTGGCTGTTAGGTCTTATTTACACATTTCCTTTCTTCCATTTTTCTTCCTGTCTACTCTGATTTATTTACAAGAGGTTTCCAATAACTGGCAACAATATACAGTAGAAAATGATAGAATATGAAAAATAAGGATGATGTGTGAAAATAATAAAATTATAAAAGGAAGACAATATAACCCAGGGTCTGTGAGTTTTGGGGTATGCACTATGAAAAGATACCTACTTGTAACTGTTGTACCTTGAGTTCTTATCATTTCAAAACTTTCCCGGAAGAAGCTCAGGCTCAGAAGAACAGAAATCAGTTGCATTCAGAGATGCATTGCAATTGAAGATGAACTTGAGTTGAAGAGGAACTTCAGCAAACTTCCCTCATTACCATGCTAAAATTCCTGCCCAGGAAGGAAGTTATTCATTATTTTCTATATATTGGATGTATGTAGAAGCATGACCAGTGACTGAACTTGGGATGGCTTTTCTTTTCCTCTCCAAACAAGGACTCAGCTAACAAGCCCAATAAAAGCCTTGTTTTTTCTATGGTTCAAAGAGGAACTCCTTTGGGGACTGACTTCAGTATCCTCCTTCCCTCTTGAAGGTAATAAAATACGCTTTTTAAATTTTCACTGGTTGTGGTAATTAAACTGCCACCCACCAAGTGATCAAACCCACCCATTGTGTGTATAACAATAGTGTTAAGATAAAACACAAATATACAGATATAACAAGCACATGTTATCAATTTTACTATATTTTAGTGCTCAACAGTGTTCATTTAAAAGATTCAAGCACAGAAAATGTAAACAAGAATAATTTAGGGGAACTCAGATTTTTAAGTGTACCTTTTTTGTGGGTATTAAAAGAGGCATAGTGTATAATGACAAGTTTCTAAACTATATTATTCAAATAAATGCAGTAGTGAATCACATACAGAAAATCAGTGAAGTGTAATTGACCAGGTGTGGATAGAGGATGGAGAAAACACAAATTTATTTATGCCTGCATATAGTATAGAATTTCCAGAGAATTTAGTCAAATATATTTTTTCAGGTAATTTCTAGTAAATATTATTTTTTTAAAAGCATTCTTTTATTTAAGTGTTTGGGACAAGTCATTCAATTTCCTTTTACCTATGATAATTTGGGGTTTAGATAAAAGATGGTAAAGTATAAATACTTTTATTTAAATTAATCCTTAAATTTAGGAGGTAATTTTTTTCATTTTTAAAAACAATATTGAAAAATTTAGCCAAACTGTCTTCAGATGCTTGGCATATATCCCTGCAAATCAGCCAAATTGTCACCTGTGAAGAGAGTAAGATAGGTAAATGGTTGACAGAAATCAAAAATTTCTCTACTGAAATAGATCAGATTATTTTAGCCTAAAAATGTTTGTCCTATATGGAATATTTATACAAAATGACCTATGACATATACTCATAATAATATTGTCTAAAATCTTTTTTGAAAACATTCCAAGATAAAATATTTATAAAATGGATATTTGCAAACCAGCTAAATTTGCCCATTGATAAATTTCAATATCTGCCAAATATTACTTGGAAAATACTTTCTAGAGGATATTTTTTGTTATTTTCTACTTTGAAGAAGTTCATTTTTTTCTGATACTGATTAGAGAGAAGGGCAGGTTTTCATTGGAGCCACTCTAGGTTTAGATTTTTACAATGATTATTTTTGTCTTATGAGGCACATGTTTTCTATGTTTATTTTACAGTGGAATTGAGAGTCAGAAAGATATACATTCAACTCATTTATAAGTCATTGAATTTGTCAAAATATTTTTTAAAAGAGCACAAAATTATGTACCATTACAATAGTTCAAAACCATTTCCTCAAAACTCTTTCTACTGCCTTTGAAAGGCTTTTTCATGAGAGATTTTTTTTATGGGGGAGGGGACATTTGTGTGTAGGGGCAGCTACAAGTATATACTGGTTTTAATAGTCTCAACTCAGCTATTTCATTACTATACAATCAAAGAAAAAATCTAATAAAAATTCCAATGAAAACTTTTTCTTAGCTCATACGGGCTTTTCAATACTGATGAAGATCAAACACAGTTATGAACAGATATAAGCCCATTGACTTATTATATATTAAACTTAGATAAGAAATACTGTCCTCCAGTGTATTTTATGCACGCATAATTTCTTAAGTACCTATAGCACATAACTGGAGACCTCAACTGTTAAATGATAAAGAAAATATTAATGACATACAGATTTTTTAAAAAAAGAAACATACATGTAGTTAAGTTTAACAAAAACATCCTAATTTATTAAATATTCTTTTTTCTTTCTAACTCTACTAGATTGTTTCCTCACTGAAGTCCTTTCATTGTCCTGAGCAAAATCTCACCCATAAGACTTTTCCACATCCAACTAAACACATTGCATTAATTGCGGAAAAAACATAGACCATTGTATTGTGTTTACATGTTCTGTCTATGTTTGTTAAATGGCTTACTATAATGAATACAAGGTCAATAGATACATCAATATGACAGGAAATAAGTGAATAGGAATTAAGAACTTTATAATCTGTGAGTCACTAAGCAAGCTCCCTTACAACCACATTTAAAATATTCAAGAACAGATCATTTTTAAAAGATGTCAATGAAAATGTAGTGTTTTACATCGATGCCTCTAAGTCAAAATTTACCATTACTTCAGTTGAAATATAGTCATACATAATTTCTCACAGCTTCCAGGAAATGGAGACTCACAAACAGGTCACATTTACACTACAACGAAGTAAAGAACGAGGTGCCTATACTTCTTTTTGCCAGAAATCTGGCAGAAAAATAGATGGAGTTTAAATTCTACTGTTTTGATTTAATGGAGGTGGAGGTAAGGTAATATTTAATTGTTTCTTATTTATCTGTGTGGGGGGGTTTTTTGAGGGCCATTTGGGCGGCTAAAGTGACACTGTAGCCCAGGGCGCCGCTCCCCCGTCCGATTGCCACTAGAGAGGATGTCGCTACCTGCAGCATTACTCTGGGCTCCGCAAGGGTGATGGGGGTCCCCGGGTCCGGGCCGCGTCAATCGTCCGTAAGTCTGAGGAGTTCAAACGAAGGACCTGCATCCTTTGGATCGGTCTGCCCCTCAGAATTATTGAGAGTGATCTCAAAATTGATGTTTACCTTTCACTGAGCTTCAAAGTCTTTCTGCACAAACATTTTCTGTGCTTTTGGGTTTTTCATGGTTACCAACAATTAGAGCTACTTTGTCTAACAATGGAAGCAGACTCCTTTAAGCATGATTCAATTACACATTCTTATTTTCAATTCTTTTTAAAAACTGAATATAAAACATGTGAGCATGTGCCTTGAAGTCAGAAACATGTTACAATTATTTTTCTCCATGCAGAAAACTTAACTTTTAAATCGGTTTTACTACCTGTTCAGGTAAGTTGTTAACACAAAAGCAAATATTTACTTATTTTCCACACTGTACTAAGAGAGAAATGAGATTCATTTGTTTCCTTCAGTTACGTCTAGAAACAATTTTGCAAGACTGGAAAATTGTGTTGACATGAACTGTTTTTGTATTCTGATCTTATAAAAGCTAACATTTTAATTGCAGACCCTGGGACACCACATAGCTAATTGCATATGAGTTCTTTATGTGAAACTTGTTTTGTTTTGGGGTCATTGTAAAAAGTCGTGATCTTTGACATTGTTGTTAATGGGTTCAGGGATCAGAAAGCGATCTAGTGTAGTGGAAATCTATAGTTTTGGGACTCAGAAAACTTTGAAGAGAAATTTTGGTTTATTCATTAAGTTATTCATTATGTCATCCTAGGTACCGAGTATATAATGGTGAAAAGGATAATGGCATTTGATCTCAAGGAATTTAGTGCTTTACAGGAAAAACAGACAATTAACAATTAAATCATACTGGGGATATTTACTATACTTCGTAATGAAGAAAACAGGTGGATTTTAAGAAGAAAATAATGGGAGAAAGTAGCCTTACATTAGATGGTTCAGGAAATTCTCCAGGGAAAATGTTTAAGCTGAGAACAAAAAATAAGAAAGAGCCAGCCATGAGATGAATTGTGAGTTCACAATTTCAGGAAGAGAGATCATATTGTGCAAAATCTGAGTGACTCAGTCAGAGTGGGTAAAGGAAAAAACGACATGTAATAAGGTTGAGGAGGTCGAAAAAACAGAGATAGACAAAATAAGGAAAGGAAACAATGAGAGTGAATTATGTCATATTTCTATGACATCAAAGTGTCAATGTCACATAGACAGGATTTGAGTATGAGCGTAAGAATACAATAGACAAGTATGAAACTCTTTATATGATTTTAAATCTATGGAAATAAATGTCATAATTAAATGAGAAAGATTTGAGTGTCATAATTATAGAGAAATCAGAAGACTTATGACAGAATCTGAAGAATTTCAGTAGTTACAGTTTGGATCAAAAGGAAGAATCTAGTAGACAGCTTGGAGAAAAAAAAACAGTAACTGTGGTGTCAAAAGAGAAGGAAAGAAAGAATTTCAAAAATTATAACATTTTTAACAGCTTTGGAGTAGTGATAAAATGTCAAGAATGATGAAGAATGAGACAATTCCAGGATTTTCACACATTTATAGTTAACATTGGCAAGAGTAGACTGGAATGTTAAGAAGGGAAGTTTTGTTAGAATAAATTGGATAAGAACAGCATGAAGGGTGACAAAGGTAAACGAAAAGATGAAGACGATGTTTTCTAAGCTTTTATGTATAAGAAAATATAAATAGCACAATAGTTGAAAGAGACTTGAAGTCAGAACAGGATTTTTTTTAATACAGGAGTTACTGGACCAAGGCTATATGTTCATAGAAAGAAAGAATGAAGATATAAATGCTGATTGTTGAGTAAAAACTGTGAGATAAAGGTGAAATAATTCAAAACAGATAAAAGAGAGCCTTTTATAGAAAGAGAGAAACTTTCTCTATTTAAAAAAGATAAAAAAGAAGGTGAGTCAAGAAACATGGGGATTTGTAATTTTTTAATAGAAAGATGAAGGAGCTCTATTTGGTAGTTTTTATTTTTTAAACAAAATATGTTGCAAATTGTCTGCTATAAAATAGTTCCTGAGAAGATATGAAATAAATGTAATAAGTTATATGAGTCTCAATTATCTCATTTTTCAAACATTGTACTAACATCAAGTAGCAGTCACATATTTGGACTATGATAATAAAATGTCATGTATATTTATGCCAACTGAATCAGTTTTTTTAACTTCCAGTACTCCTCAACCTTCACATGTATGTTGGTTTCCACTGAGTTGCCTTCAAATCTACAGAACTTTTTTGTCATTTTAACAAATATATTTTATTATTGGAAAATTATGAAACAAGTTAAATTATTTACCCTAATAATCCACAGCATACCTCCAATAAACTAAAAATCTATTGAACATGTTGGCTATAGTTTTAACTTTTTATTTCTCTGCCGGACAATGCCAATAACAAAGTTTAACTGAGTACCAATTTACAGTACATAGACAGAAAATTATATATAATCTACTTAGGTAACAATTGGTGTCATCAGGTTTCATAGATTCTTCGTTTTATAGATGAAAAAAGATAAACACGGGAAAGGTTTGTGATTATTTTCCGAAAGTCTTCAAGTAGTGAAAAGGAACACTACAATTATAATTTAGGGCTTCTAACCCTTAATGAAGTATTTTCATGATAATACATTACCCTTGTCTACTTGCAGTGCCTCGTATCTTTAATCCCAGCACTCTGAGAGGCCAAGGACGGAGAACGGCTTGAGCTCGGGAGCTCAAAGTTGCCATGAGCTAAGATCATGCCCTACATTGCAGCCTGAGTGACAGCACGGCCATGTCTCGAAAGAACAGAAAACCAAACATTTCCTTCTATTTTTCAATTGTGTGTTTAGGAGTAAAGGAGATACAAAATTTTAAGCTATGTTCATTTGCAGATTATTGTCATGCAATTGATCTATCTGAAAGACACCATACAACATTGATAGTATTGGTGGTTATTTTGCTAATTTTACCTAATTACTAAACAATTATGTCAACACGTGAATCCATATTTATTAATGATAGTGAGAAATATAAAAAGAAAATTGATTCATTACATATTTAATGATAAAAATGGTATTACTGTAATGGTAAAACTTAAACTACTAATATAGTGATTTTGAATAATACATTTTCTTTAATTGAATTGATAGGTATAATTTTCTAGGTCATCTTGAAAATACACAAAAAATTAGTCATTTTCTTCACACACTATAATAATAACTAAATACACCACCTACTCTGTAATCAAATCTCAATTCTAAATTGCCATAATAAACTTCAAAAAAAAGTAATGATTAAAGATGATCAAAAGAAGTTTATGAGCCTGAAGGTCAAATTGAATTAGATTTCAGACTACACGAAGGCTAATAAAAATGAGAGTAAAAAAGTATTTGGATTGTATTTTTGGAACTTATGGAACATTTTCTCCCTAGAGTAGAATAGTTTAGAATAAACCTCTGAACAAATTACTTTATCTTTATTAATAATAGAAAATTTAAGAAAAGTTCAAATAACAACATTCAGTGATATGCTGTAACCTGTCTGAAAAGCTGGGCAATCAACAAGTGGTTGTGATTGTACTTATAAATGAAGCATTTCCTTAGGTTAGCATTTTAAACATTCTACAAGTAATTTAATATGCAAATATCACAGTTTGGCCTGTCAGTCACTGCAGAAAAATATAAATTCCAACAACATCAATCACTACGTTTTAACTTTTACAGATAAGTTCTCTATTGATTACAATAATAATATCTTAATTTTCCAAATGTATAGCACAAGTATTCACAGAGGTTGTAAGTGTGCATATATATAATCACCTGTGTACAAAAATCTGTGAAATATTAACTCCTGCATTAATTTTTACCTAAATTCCAGCATTGCTAGCTGTTCTAATATTCCTAGTCAAAAAGCATCTACTTTTTGTGACAAGAAAAATAAAATATAAGAACTATATTTTCAACTGACAAAGGAGCATAGAACTTGAGGTATTCTATTGACCTCCCTTGAAATAACAATGTCTATGTGACTCTGATTCTAATCCCCAATCCTGCTGAATGAAATCCCAGTCCTGTTTACAATGCAGCACAAGAAGTTATCACAAAGTATGAAACAAATATCAGGAAGAACATACCTTGCTGTCATTGGATTCGTAACATCACATTTTACCTCCTGGGACAGCTAGATATTGTAGCGAGAACATGAGCTTTGGGGATGTATATAGCTTTGCTTGAACAATGTTCTTCCACCAACAAGCTCAGTGACCCTAACCACACTGGACATTCAATAGTTCTTCACTGATAAAATGAAGATACTAACAAACTTGTATCCTGAATCCATGTGATTTAGATAGCATATGCATTGTGTTTAATGAAGTGTCTGGCTCATGACTTAGCATTTTCTTCTTACTTTAAATAAACATGGTTTATTTAAACATATATAAACATGGTTATACTTTTACATTCAGGTGCATACATAGATGAGTGAAAATAATGTAATGAGAATATACAAAGTAAATGAATTACTTGTCTTTTCTTTTTTTACTTTTGTTTTTGTTCTTAATATTCTTAGTGTTTAGTATAGGTAATTCTTTCTATATCCTGAAACTGGCATTCAGTCCAACAGAAAATAATGCTTGGAAAAACAGATTATGGCTGAGCAATTTAATCCAAATAAGCTGAGAAAGTGCCAGAAATGTTCTTTATTTCTGGTATTGGGTTTTTCTACCGGTGAATGTCACTCATTAGCGCTGTAAATGAACAGCCCTGTGATTTCTGTGAATCTATTGAGGATCTCACTTTTTCTGAGAACTGTGAATCCTTTAAACTAGCATGAAAAATATTCTAACAGGCAGAAAATCAGCAAGTCCAAAATGAAAACCTGAGCTGAAGAAAGCACCTCCTGATACTCTCTCAGATCACAGAATTTTGAGCGTGAATGTACCTTAGACTATTCTAGTGCTCTAGAGAAGAAAATCGTAGGGCTAAGGCCTAAAGGTTTGGATAAAAGTCATCAAGCCAACTTGATCAGATTCTGAGCAGCAGGCAGGTGTCCTGAAATCCAAGTGAATAATTTTATTTTCTCTAATGCCCAATTGTCTTGTCTCACCTTTTTTTATGGGTAAAAACTCTCTTAATTTTACCAATATCTGGGGATTTCTCAAGAAATGCTATTAGGTTATGGTAAGTGAAGCGAAATGAGACCTAGTTGAAGAATAACTTACATGAGAAGTCTACACTTACATCAAGCAGAGCTTCGAATTCAGAGTAAAAACTATTTTGGAATAATTAAATAATATTTAATATTATCCTAACATTCCCCAGCCTGTTAGAAAAATGTTCTCCCTGTTTTATAGTTGATGTACAGTGCTACTAATACTCATAAGCCTACACACTATTTTTAGAACTTATGGAACGTTTTCTCCCTAGAGTAGAATAGTTTAGGTATAGATACATTTAACAATGTACCTACATGAAGCATATTATGAGAGCACTAGCAGTGCCATTTTTGTTCTGCCCTGTCAGTCCTTTCACAGTCATCAAAATTGTAAGGCAGGCATCTCACTGTTATTTACTATTGGTGGTCCTAATGATAATAGACAAGGGATCAAATTAAATTTGGGGGAAGCAAAATATTTGTCAAGTAATCGAACTTATAGCCCATTACTACAATCCTCTAAAAATCAACAGCTTTATCAAGGACTATGTTGAAGGTCATTTCTTATAAGTCAGTTCTTTACACAGGAGAAAAAAACACAAGGTTTAACAGTTATTTTAATGTATGTTATTGTTATAAACCTAACTCAGACTGTTTTAAATGCACTATACTAACTCATAAATTTGAGAGTCCGGGGATACTTTAGGATCAGTTGGAGCTTGATCCAGAATGAAAAAGGACTACCTATATTCTACTGTAAATTTGTTCTCTCTTTCTCTCCCTCTCTCTCTAATATCTTCCTGTGATGTAATACTGACCTCACTTCCAAATCAAGAGGGGCTTCTTGGAAGTTTTAAGAATGAGATAGGTTTCAGCCTCATATTTTATGTTTCTGAGTTAGTTGGAGAAAGCTAATGTATTAAATCATATTTCTAGTAAATAATATACATTCAAGTTGGAATAACTTAGGTCATTTGTCAAACTCAACAAATCATTACAGGCAACCTATTCAGAATCCATCCTGGATTTGGGGATGAGAGAGTCAATTCTACTTGAACCTTATGGTTTGAAAATTTAGTACTGTTAAGAAGAGAAATAATTGCATGTGTGTTGATTTTAAAAAAAAAATCAGGAGACAATCTTGAAACCTCTGCTTCAGTTCAAAATAACCATACAATCTGTGGTTTCCTAGTTTTTCATGCAAATACACAATAAAGCAGTTTAAGTGTTTCACATTTTACCAAGCATAATATTTAACGAAGCAAATTATGTGGGGCATCTTCCTCAAATAAAGATCCAAATTTATGGTATCAATTTTCAAAATTAAGAAAGATGGCACTAAAAATGTTATCATTGAATCAGGATTGACTGAAAATTCCTGGTCAAATTGTATCTTTGCAGATCTATCTACAATGCAATAGCCTCTTATTTCAAAATGTGTATTTTTCTGTAATTCTGCAAATAATACTTAACATTTGCTTTTCTTAATGTATTTGTGGCAAAACAATGCTTACAGAAAATAAGTTTTCTAAACAGTAGTTCTTTTTTCAGAAGCCTTTAACTATGAAAATCATTTTAAACTTTTTAGAAGGTAGCCTCTAAAGTCTTCAGATAGAGACCTACACAATTATGCATTATTTTATGTTTCCATTCTCCAAATGTATTAGAAATGCCACTTTTATGTTTTTAATTAGTCAAGAGAAAGGCTTCAAAGTTTAAACATTTGCGTCATAAGTGTATCTTGACATTTTAAAGAAAGAAACATAATAAGAATGTGTATGAATAAAATCATGAGAACTGACAGGTCAACAACTCTTTATTTATTTTTTAAGAGAACTTATTTTGCTAGCAGTAGACTCAAAGACAAAAATGTAATAGTCACAGTGTATGAGGCACTTTTTAACTTTATTATACTCATCTTAATCTTGATACACATGTATGACAATCTTCTGAATAGCACCAAAAAGAAGCCATTAGTATCCTATTTTACAGATTCAGAAAGAAAAATGACAGAAGAAACTTACAGTAACTTGCCTAAAATGTCAGAGTTAAAATGTGATAACCCCAAAATAGCAGTCTAGCATAATGTTTGAGAGCACAGACTCTTGAGAGGAATGTCCAGGATCCTAATTCTGGTTCTGATAACACTAGCTGTGTGCCCTTGGGATATTGTTTCTCAGTTTCTGCATTTGCAGAATGAAGATTATCATAGCTAACATAGTGCTATTGTGATGATTAAATGGATAGATGTAGACAATATATTTATAAAAATGTCTGAATCATATTAAGAGCAATGTGAAAAATGTTATTAGAAAAAAACAGATGATTTTTATAGTACTACATTGCCAACAAAGTTATAATTATAATAGGATTGATATAATATATTGGTACATTGCCACAACCACACAAAAATTCATTTGCTTATGAAATTTAAGATATATATACATATATATAATAGATATATACTTTATTTATTTAATTACATAATAATGTATCAGGACACAGAAACCCAGGAAAAATGTGAAACATCTTCTTAAAGCATCACTGTTTCTTTAAAAATATATATTTGATAATAAACAATTCACATTTTAAAGATATAATGCGGTAACCCAGTAAAGTTCTAATTTTTAATAAACTACTATGGGTTCTGCCTTAAATTTTTAAGAAATTTCTTATTTTCATTATATTATGGAAATCTGGATAAAAAGTTGTGACAAACACTGACTTCATACTGTCTGTGAGACAGAAAATAACTTTTCTATTAATTTGTCCTTTATTATTGACTTTGTTTTTTTTAAAAAATCTATTATTATAATTCTCTGTATTATAGAAATACCTCATGAGAAACTGAATTCTGCACTGAAAACTCTGAAGGAGAATGCAGTTGGTAACCCTGGGATCTACTAGTATGACATTATCTTTTCTTGATGAATTTATGCTCAGATATGGTAACATATCAGACAGAAAACTTACAAAGAAGTTTCTGAATAATATATTCATACTAACTGGATTCAAAGACAAAATAAATACACCAAACCCAGTAAAAACACAGTAGGAAATAAAAAATAGTGTATTTAAAGATACACAATTTTTATCTTAAATTTAGATTTTTTTTTCCTTTTTGGAAATGTAGAACAAATAAATCATAAATTTCCCAAGCCTGAAGAACTGTCTTAAAGTTCTATTGTGTTCTATGCGTTCAGAAACACAAATTTGTGAGGTTTCTCTCCACTATTTTTACAAACACATAGTGTCTGTCAAATCAAACAACAAAAATTTTAATGGTCATTTTTAGAAAATGTAAATTTCCTTTAATCTATTTCAATAAAATATAAATTTTTGTGTTTTTCTTAGTTTTTATCAAGCACTCTCAAAGTAAAATTTAATATACATCTTTTTCTTTTCTTAGTCTATATTAATAATAGAACATAGATAAATAGAGGAATGAGTGAGATATATAGAGAGAGAATGTCCTGTATTTTTAAAAAAGTTCATATTGTATCTGTCAGGATCCCGCTTAAATAATTTTTTGTGGGCTCTGCCTTCACTTTAAGATGAATATAAAATTCAAATAAGTAAAATAAATTGAATTAGATGTTAAGTGAGATAAATACTGTAAACTTAATGTTCAATCCTAACAGAATCCACTTCTGCTAGGGTGCCACTGCATATCATTTCTGAACTGAACTTAAATATTTCCAGGGATCAATTGTTATTCCAAGACTGAGTGAGAAATGGAAAGGATGCAATTCATTTTCTAATATAGTGATGTTAAGCAATTTTTGAAGCATTCCTTGAGCACTGTTTATGTTTTAATGTGTTCTTTGATCAAAGTTAGCATAAGAACTATAATTCTTTACATTCCGCTGTATAGTATCTTGAAAATCATACTATTTATTCCTATGATCTAGGAGCAGTGCTTCTTACTTTCCAAAACATATGCAGTTTGTGTTTGAATGACATGAGTTTCAAAATTCTACTTTCATATTGTAGGCTGCCAAAGATAAATGGTCCATTTTTTTTTTTGAGATGGAGTTTTCACTCTTGTTACCCAGGCTGGAGTGCAATGGCGCGATCTCGGCTCACCGCAACCTCTGCCTCCCGGGTTCAGGCAATTCTCCTGCCTCAGCCTCCTGAGTAGCTGAGATTACAGGCACACGCCACCATGCCCAGCTAATTTTTTGTATCTTTAGTAGAGACGGGGTTTCACCATGTTGACCAGGATGGTCTCGATCTCTTGACCTTGTGATCCACCCGCCTCGGCCTCCCAAAGTGCTGGGATTACAGGCGTGAGCCACCGTGCCTGGCCTAAATGGTCCATTTTTTTAAGTACTTTAAAATTGTAGACTGATTGCCTAGTGAAAGGTAACTTCTAGGTACATTTTGTAATTATTACTATATTTTTGGAAATGTATTTAGTAGTTCTCTAGTTAACAGCAACTTATTGAAGTTGTTCCCTAATTAAGACAAATCTTGCAATCCTAACATTGACATTTCTAAATATATTGGGATATGGAATGAATCATACTTAGGAGTAAAGTGCTGCATAATATAAATCTCCTTAAATAAATACACTGGTCAAAATATACATTGTGCTGCTTATTTTTTCTTTGTATTCACAATTTTTATATTATACTCACATTCCTGTGACTAGGAGTTATCCAAGATGCTTTACAAACAATAAAATATAGGTATGAACCAATTCATATGGATGCATAAACCAAGCAGAATGAATGCTGGTCAAAAAAAGAGCAGAACTGTGATGTGTACCCATTGACTGTCAGCCTTGTCTATGACCTGACTTAAATACACATTGGTTCAAATCTCTGCCAAACTGATTGAAAGAAGTTAAGAAAAAACATTACATTAAAGTAGCATTAAAATGTAGCCGAGCACTGTAGCTCATGCCTGTAATCCAGCTCTTAGGGAGGCAGAAGTGGGATGGTAGCCTGAGCCCCGGAGTTCGAGACCTACCTGGGCAATATAGCAAGACCCTGTTCTCCACAAAAAGGAAAAAAACAAAAAGACAAAAAAAAAAAGTGTAATATATAATAAAAATCAAACACTACTTAACATAGCAACAAAATATAAAGTGTTGCATAATTCATTTTATATTGTTGTGTAACTTGTTAACACAATTTTAGCAGCTGGGAACAATATAACTCTTGTCATCCCTCTGTTTTTATGAGTCCAGGCACAGCATAGCTAGGTCTTTTGCTTAGTGTCTTTTCAGATCAAAATCTAGGAGTCAGCCAGGGCTGCAATCTCACCTAAGTATGTGTGTCCTCTTTGGCGCTAATTCAAGTTGCTGGCAGAATTCTGTTCCTTGTGGTTGTATAATTGAGGTTCCTATTTTGTCACTGAATGTTAGCCAAGGATTTCTCTCAGCTCATAGAAGCCTCCCTCAGGTCCTAGGCATAGGGCATTCTCATGATAAAGCAACTGGATTCTTCAATTTCAACAGGGGGATCTCACTTCAGTCTGTTATTACAGGATCTTAAATAACAGAATAAAGGGAAAGACTATCCCAACATATTCACCAATCCCATCTACAATTAGGAAATACGCCACAGGACAGGAATCCTATAGGGCATTTTAGAATTCTGTCCACCATATTTAGAAAACAACTATGTGGTGAATGTGTAGTCTGTGGTGTATTTATGCAATTTCAGTGAACTGTTGTAAATAAAACACAATATAAAGACATATTCTCTCAAATTATTGCAGAAATTGGTACAGTATCTCTACAATTTTGCCTCAGATTTTTAAAGAACTCTTCTTTATAGTTTTATGTTGTTAAAAATATTAAAATGTAAGTATTAAAATGTTAAAAAAAACAAAATTCAATGAGTCTCCTATACAAAATCGTAAAGACAGATGCATCCAAAAACATTAAACACAAAAGTTAGAAATTCCAATTATATAAAGATATATGAAATTCAAATAAGAAAAATAGGATGTATATCAAATAATACTTTTGAAAATATTAAAATTGTATTGAGGGAAAAATGAGACTTGGTTGTCAAGAATAACTCATGTTTTGGAATGAGAATCTAGAAGGATAAAGTTTTATTTATTCAGATGAAACAAGACTATATGTGGTGAGGGTTTGAGGAAACATTTTAGACATAATTGCTATCTCTTTCAGAGTAAAAATTATCTTTAAATACAACAAGTGTTTAAAAAGAATTTATTATCGATCTTAATGATGCTTAGATGTAAGAGTAAGAAGAATGAAATGTAATCATTGCTTTTTAGGTTTATTTATCTTCTGTGTTTGTGGCTGAAGTTACCCTAGACCTAGATCTACTATCTCCTCCTGTTCCCGTCACTCTTTCAGAATAAATTATCTTTAAAACTTAAATGTTCATTGTCTCTTTCCTCTTTTCCATCACTACCCATTAATTTTATTCTAGTGCAAACCAATTTCTGTCCACAGATCTGCATAAACAATGTTTACGACTATGAGACCTGTAAGTTATGAGGGAAAAGAGAAAGGCCATAAAAATGAGGAAAGAATTGCTTCACAAAAATTAGCATAGACTTTTTGAAGATAACCAAAATTTACATGAAAACATTGGAAATACAGACAATGATGGCTGGCAATTATATGAGGAACACCATACAGATAAATCTTAGGAACCACTGGATTCACTGAATATAAATAGGTGAATTTTGTAACTCATTGCACTCTTGAATTTTAACTGTCTTTTCTAAACCTTGTTCCATGAACTTGTAAAATCCTCTTGTTTCCTGTTGGTATATTTCTAAGTAAGTAGAAAGTTGCTGCTTTTCATAAGATCTCAAAATTCTTCATCAGTTTTGTTGTTATATTTGATGATGGAAAATAGCATCATTGACTGTATTTTTATTAAATTTATAAATGTTAGAGAAGTGCAGCACAATGACATTTAAAATGAAGTCCTGAATTGAAAGGTGAATAGAACACAGAAAGTGATTGATACTTGCTAAATAAAAATCTCTTTCGGGATGAAAATAATGATATGAGGAACACTACTAAATTTGCTTATTAGAAGATAAAACCCTAGTTTTGCTCTTAGAATATCTCATTCAGCAATTAGGCAAATAAGGACAGTTTTGAATGGCAGGACTTCTGAAACACATCCTAAGTAGTCTTGTTCAACTTTTCTTACAATTTTTTGATTATTTTTTCTCTTTATACCTATAAAACCGTCTGATTGGAAACAATTTACAGGTATTAGCACTAAAGAAGAAAGGGCAGAACATTTTAGAACACCGTAAGTACTATTTCCCATGCTCCCTTTTTAAGAAATGACAACTTGTGTAAAATGAAATTCCTCATCTTTACCAAATATGGGTCTTCCTCATACTTTTAATATTTTGCTAAAGTTCTCTCATTTTTCCAGTTTTTAAATTTCAGAAATGATTTTGACAGCTACCTGTTTTATATTACATATAAAATTATTCCCTTAATTATGCCAATTATTTCTTTGTAAGTTTTATAAAAATGTGGTCCTTCTTTCCATTTTAATTGGTATCATTCTAATTTTGTTCTTATACTTTCTTTCATAAAGGACTTCACTAATATCCAACTGATCTCCCTTCTCCCTTCCTTGAATTCTGTATTTCTTCCTTCCTTTTTTCCTTCTGTTCATCTATCTTTCCTTTCTTGCCTCCAAATTTATCTTGATTTATAATTACAATGTTATTCACACTGTTCTGTCTAAATTACATGAGTAAAAACTATCATAGCCATTATTCTGGTTGTATATGTGTTCACTAATCTAAAAAAACCCTTTTCTTGTCTTTAAATATCAAACTTAATGCTCTGTTCAAAGAACTTTAACAATTTTCTTAATATAATAATTAGCTTTATTATTTTTTCATGAATCTTTTTTTAATTACTTTGTATCTGTTACAGAAGATACTGAGCCCTTTCCTAAGATAGTTCTATGTCTGAAATATAACTGGTTTAGATAAATATGTATTAAATAAAGTAATGATTAAATGAAAAACCTTTAACTATTGTACAGCAGATTCAATACTATCTCATTGTCTAGATGACTAATGAACAACTCCACGGATCATGATAACCTATGGATGCAAAGAGTTTTTTCTAATGGTGACTAAAATAAACACCTGCATACTTCTATGTTCATTTCAGGGAAATAACTTCATAAGAAGTTCTATAAAAACATTATTTTATATTATTTAAAAATAGTAATATGATGAATTAATGTTTCAGAAAATTTCAGGATACTATTAAATTACTTCCTCAAGAAAACATCAAAAATTACATATAGAGGAAGGCTAATCCTCTTTGAAAGATAATTTAAAAGAATAGAATAAACTAATGCAGTACTCTGACCCTGAGTTTTCCCAGATTATGGGTAGACTAATTCTTTGCTTATAACCACTTATGATATGTATAAGGTAAAATGTAAATCTCTATGAAAAAATCTTTATGCAGAGGCCACACAGTTATGAAATGCCTACTATTAGTTTCTCTCAGAAATCCCTAGTATTTTTGCCGGTTAGGAATTTGAAAGGATTGTAACTTCATGGGCTGATGCCATGAAACCTTCTGAGGGCTCGTCAATATGGATCACTCCTTAATGCTGATTCCAGATCATTGAGCCTTTGATTAAATGAAGCAACACTAGCAAATCTGTGATTAAAAGCAGCAAACCATTGCTGCAAGAAGTTTGCAGGACTGAGTTTTCTTCTCCTTGGTGTTTCCACAAGGCCATAAGGAGATTTAGCTCAGCTGTCAAAATGAGTGCAGTGACAAATAACTTTAAGACACTGAGGAGAAAGCTCCATGTTCTGTGAGTAATCCGGGCAGCCTGGAGTCAACATCTGTTGAAACTCTCCTTAGGAGGACTAATCTCTCAGAAAACAAAACACTACTTTGAGTTTGAGATTAAAAAAAAAAAAATTGTATGCTGTTTTCAGATGCAGCTTTACAGTGCTAGTAATGCTGGAACATAAGCAATATGCAGAGCACGGATTTGCAAACCTATCTTAAGTGCCTCTTTTGGCCATCCTGCTCTACTGCAAATGACTAATTTGTCAGTCAGGGAGAGAAATGACAGCAGTGCCATGCTGCATTTTGGAACAATTTTTTATCTGAATTGACTTTGCCTTTTAGAAACCCCACCTCATTCCAATTTATGCTATTTATTTTCTCCTCACATAATTTTTGTTTGATTATTTTATTTATGAGAACTCATATCCCAAAGACATGACCTTAAAATATAATGTAATGGCCTGGCAGTAAGTTATGGCTCTTCTTGTAAGAGGTGATTAAAGTCACAAAGTTAAAAAAAAAGAAATTCAACAATTTCTTTAAAATCAATTTTTCCTTTAAATTGTTACCAAATTATATTTATCTTATTTGTCTTATTTATGCATTTTTTAAAACAAACTTTTGATTTGGATATTAGGGTGACTGAAAGCAGTTTATATCTCTAATAAGCTTGTGAAAAGATAGCAAGAAGTGGGTGTGAGAAGCAAAAAAACAATTTGCATGAAAAGTTACTTAAAATAAGACAAAAGAATGGACAATGTTTACTTTGGTCCCAAACTAGTGTGACAACTTTTTCTTCCCTGTAACCTAATTTAGAGACTTAGGTTTTATCAACATTTTCATATCATATCATCATCTGCATAATATAAATACATTTATAAGAGGAAAGCTAATGTTTCAATTTTTAAATAATATTAAGAAGCATAATTTTGACCTGACTCATGAATTTGACAGCATATTATTAAAATAATCTTCTCATGAAAATAATAAAAATAATGCCAAAAGTTCTATATAAAGTACTACTATTAGTAATATATCTATTATATTAATAATATAATAGATATACCAAATATAATAGAAATACCAAATAGGTGGAGAAGCACAAAGGATAAATATACTCTATGTCATTATATCACAGTGCATTCACAGATACTAAAAAGTGGACTTAGTTATAATCTAGTGATATTCAAGAAACATATTATTTTATTTGAAAAATATAGTTTTTCAAAACTTAACTCAATCCACAAAAGAGTAAAGGCAAATATCCAGTAAACATGTGAAAACATGCTCAACCTTATAATTTATTAGATAATTGGAAATTTAAATCATAGATATACACCACTTCACATATACAAGAATGGTAAGTGAAAAGGAATCTACCAAATGTTGGCAAAGATGAGGAATGACTAAAACTTCCACATATTGGTGGTGAACATGTAAGCTGACACAACTCCTTTAAAAAGCTTTTGTTAGTAACTTCTTAATGTGAACCTATACATACACTATGGCCCTTCAATTTCATTCTTAGATAAATACTAAGAAATGGATGGATATTTGCACCAAAAGGCACACAATTTAATATTTGGAGGAGATGTACAAATAATGACTCAACCTTATTTGTTGGAAACAACCTTAATGAACCTTCTCCAGTAAAAATGATCTTCAACAGTTTAATTAATTTAAAACTATATGAGTAAAACCAAATTCTACAGAAAAATAAATATAAGCCATTGTTATACAAATCTTACATATGAATATCAGAAATATACAAAAAAGTTCTCACAATTTTATCTATATAAATATACTGTTAGCCAATAGTGATCTATGGTAGTAAAAGTCAGAATTGGAATTTGCTTTAGTGGACAGTCACTGAAAAGGGCTTCAGGGGTTCTGAGGTGCTATAATGATCCATTTCCTGATCTGGAATGTGGTGACACATCTGTGTTCGGTCTTTGAAAAAAACATTGAGCCACACATACGTGAAATTTGCACTTGTCTTTTACACACATGAAACTCTGAAAGAGATGTTTTCTTACAAAGTAAAAGAACCATGAATTTGAATTATATTTAAATATAAAGTATAGAACTCAGGAGAGGACTCTGAACTCTGGGATGCTGAGCACATAGAAATTGAACTGCTAAAAGAAAATATAATTCTTATGAAGAATATGCAGAATTAAGAGACAAAAAGGCAGCACTGTGGGATAAACTAATCCTTAGAAGGCAGAAGATAAAGCAGCAAGACCAAAAGGGAGTGATCAGATTTAAGAAAAATGTAAGGGGTAAGACCACATAAACCAGAGGAAAGGAGTCATTGACAATGTTAAATGTGGAAAGATGTACAATTAATTTAAAAAAGAATTAATTTTTGAATTTAACAACAAATATGTCATTAGTAACGTTCATGAGAGTAATGACATTGTACGTATTGAAGTTAAAGCTTTATTACAAGGAACTGAGATGTGGTTGGAAAAAGTAGGCCTAGTGACTATAAATGCATTTTGACATGAGGTTTGCCTATGAGAAGATAGAACAGTACTGAAAAGAGATGTGTCTTCACGGAGCAGATACAAAAAAAGTATCTTTACTGGTAATACAATATCAAGCAATGCACTTAACCACTCAGAGATTTTAATCCTTATTAGGTAAAAAGCATAACAAAACCCAAGTAACATTGTGAAATATTATGAAAATGACTTGTAATTCTGTAAAACACTCTGCGAATGTTGCTAAAATGCTGCATTCAGTAATAGAAAGTAGAATATAATAAAACTATATTTTATCACATAGAACCTTTTTTCAGGCATAAGAGTAAATATGAAGAACAATATAGCTGAAGAGTTTATGTGGCACGATATGATGGTGAGCTCCATTCAGTTTATGCTTTTTTTCTTTTCCTATTTACAGGTGGCATTTGTAGTGATGTTATGTCATTTTAAAAAGTAGGTTAGTGTCAAGGTAGCATGATCACATATTAAGGGTTGCTAGTTTGAATTATGTGAAGAAATCAAGAAAGTTAAAGAAGCAAGTGGGTGCTATTATAAATAGCTCTCTAGAGAGAGACTACAACTATATTGTAGAAAGAGTATCTTAATCTAAGAATACATATATGTGATCTTTTCATTATGAACCACAAATTTTGTGGTTTATTTTTCATGTTTTATGTAAAACAATAAACTGAATACAAAATTCATCCAACTGTTAATCACACAGCTAGGAATGAGACAATGCAATAATTTTTATGACATTATAATCACCAATAGTAATTCTATGTGATTTTCCCTTAATTACATTTTTATTTAAGTTGGATTTTTTTTACTACAGGTGTTTTTGTATTAATGCACAGGAGATTATGTAACCCTTGATGTGGAATGTTCCAGAGTCTATATAAAAGCCATATTTTTATCTAGTAGCCCAGTGACTGCTGATTCTGCTTCTTCCTTCTATTTTATGATTCGCTGTAATGCTGATGAATTTGTAGTAACTGCAGCCACCAAGTGTAACTGAACACCCAAAAGTAATAGATTTTATCATAGACGTAAGAAAAATTCAGGATCCTATATTAACTTAAATATCGAATTTCTTCTTATTGGACATCAGTATTTTATCTTTGTAATATGTTCTACTAGTCATTTTAAATTAAATAAATTTGTTTAAAAATGTGGTATCTTCTCCCCATTAGAGGCCTCATGATGAATTGATAAACAGTACTACAATCACTCATTTTATCTCCCTGCAGTATTAGCTGTTCCAGCTTTATGGATAAATTTGGTGCATATGTATTTCAAAGTCTCTTTCCAATGGATTTATAGCTGGAGAAAATCTCATAAAAGAGGGCCTTTGATTATTTAAAGCAGATTCTTGCATGAATGTGGGGGAGCTGATTGTTCTTTGTGATTGTGTTTTTGTGGTTACTTTGAAGATGCCCTTAGGTTATCAGTGAGAGCTGCAAGCCATTGATCTCAGTTAGTTAGAAAATCTGACAGCAGTGGCAGCAGTGTGCAAAAAGGAATCAAAGCTGAGTACAAGATCGTGTTCTTTTCACAGCCAACAGTCTCAGTGTTAATCTCCATTGCAGTTAGATTTAAAACTTAAAATAGTTATGGCATGTCACATGCACACTGCAGCATTTAGTGCCTTTCAACTTTGGAGTCCATGACTCTGGCATAAGATTTTTTTTCTATCATTAGAATGGCTTAACATATTAATGAATACTAATGTGTAAATAGATAACAGATAGCTTTTAAATATATTTTATTAATTGCTTCTAATTTAGTATTTTTTGTAAGAGATAATATAAGAAAGAAGGCAAACAGACATATAAAAGCAAAGCATAATATTGGTATTGAAACTTCTGCAGATAATCAAAATATTGATTTTCTTCAGAAGTAGAGCTTTCTCCTTAAGTAGGATTCTTCACTATATTTTGGCACATCTCTATTCCAGTCTATTAGTTATTGAAACAATATCACTGATTAAAATTTGTTTTAAAAAGAGGAAAGTATTGTCATGGGCTAAATGTGCTCTTTCTAAAATTCATATGTTGAAGTCCCAGCCCTGTACAATTCAGAATGTGTGTAACTAGTATGCTTAGAGGAAGAGAATTTGTACACAAAACATATGTGGAAATAAGATGACATGGAGACACAAGATGAAAACAGCCAAGGAGAGGAGCCTAGAGAAGGTCCATCCTTCATGATCCTCAGAAAACGAAATTTTGACAACACTTTTATCTGGGAAGTAGAAAAAAAAAATTTCTGTTGTCTAACCTACCCAATTTCTGATACATTTTATGGTAGCCCTAGCAAATACCTGCAGTTATCAATAATGGAGTTATAATTCAAAACACAAGTGTAAACCTATGCATTCAATTGCGTTATTCTGGACAAACTTAATTAAAATAATCAAAAATAAAAATTATAAAAGAAATTCTGTATCTATTCTGGAACATAAAAAGGTCACCAGAGATGGTCTAGCAATATTAAGAAAATTAAGAAAAGATCTCTCACTACATATTAAGTTTGATCTCAAATGACTTTGGAAGGTGGAACCAGTATTAGGATGCAGAGGCTTAGACTGAGTATTTGTTCTCATTGGCTACCTGATGGTCTCACCTACCTTATACTGTCCCCTTACCTGGAAACACTGCCATCATCCACTAGACATACAAGTGTTTATTCTATCAATGGAGCTCACGAGGTTGTCAATGGCCTTGGCTTCATTTATGACACATATGCCACACAATTGAGTCGCGGTACCCCATTCTCCTAGAGAATCATTGTTCAAGGGCGATGACCCCTTTCAAGGATAATGCTATGCCCAGTCTAACAAAACATCTTCAGTATTCCAGAAAAAGTCTTATTAAGAATAAAACCCATTTATAGGAAGCAAAGCAGACTGATGGAGACATAGAATTACCTGAAGCAAGTCAATTTCTTAAAATCCCCCATAATGTGAGCCAATAAATGACTCCCTCTTTATTCCACTAATTTGGGCTTCAAATTTACATTCTCTATGAATTCCAGGACATCTCAACCATTGAAACTACTACTAAGAAACTAATTCATCCAGGGTACCTGGCAGAAGCAAGTACAAGTCTCTTTGAAAGGTATATGCTCAGCCCAGGATGAAGACCCAGATGAAGCAGGGAGAGTGTAAACTTACTAACAAAACCAATATGAGGAAACAAGCTACTTTAAATGCCAAGGGAAGCACGCACTATAGAACTAGGGCCATCCACGTTTTTGGATAATGGAGATGTAGATAGGAATATAACCTAAGTATTTTTTTAAATTAAATTAAAAATGAAACAAGAGGCTGCCAAAAATGACATTGTTTAGCTTTTACTCTCATCTGAATGCTTGTCACAAGAAGTTATGTTTGTTCAGAGACAATCCTTTGGTAGTAAAGGGAGCCAACATAAACAGGTATGTTTCAGGAAAGAAAATACCTTTTTCTCTAAAGAGTATTGGTGACCAATAGCCCTAGGCAGGATAATGTATCTTGATATTTTTGTTATTTTATTATTTATTTCTTTATTTTTTGAGACGGAGTCTCGCTCTGTCGCCAGGTGCCAGGCGCCAGGCTGGAGTGCAGTGGCTCAGACTCAGCTCACTGCAACCTCAATCTCCCAGGTTCAAGCAATGCTCCTGCCTCAGCCTCCCAAGTAGCTGGGACTACAGGCATGCACCACGTTGCCCAGTTAATTTTTGTATTTTTTAGTAGAGATGGGGTTTCACCATGTTGGCCAAGATGGTCTCCATCTCTTGGCCTCGTGATCCGCCCACCTCGGCCCCAAAGTGCTGGGATTATAGGCGTGAGCAACCACGCCTGAGCCTGAGCTTATTTTTATTTTTATGATATTTTATTATAATATAGCCCATGAAATAATAATGCTTCTGTTTGACAGATGGGCTTAATTATATCATTTATTTAAAATTAGTAATTTGCTTATAGCTCAAATGTAAGAAATAAGAAAAAAATAACTTTGCTGGAATTTCTACTTTTGTTCTTTATTCTAGGATAAATATACTTCCATGTGACTTCTGCTTTTAGAATGTGATATGCAGTGAACATTATTGACTTCTGAATAACATATGAAGAAGAAAGAGTAATATATTATCACAAATGAGAGCAATGGATGAGAAGCAAGGTTAAGTTAAGAACCAATGAACTTTTCTTTAGCTATGAGCTGTGAACTTTTCTTTAGGTATGAGCTGTGAAAAGTACTTACTCTGAGTAAATTCATAGTTATTGGAGAATTGGTAAATGCAGTCCAGACTATGATGTGCTCCTCATTGTGAGTCCTCCAAAAATTTCAAAAAGACTGTATTCTAGTATAATGACACATGTAAAATACTTGGTTTAATTTTTAAGTCAAAGTTTATATGAGTCAAAACAGGGTCAGGCTGTAAGGTTAAGGATAACATAATAGCTGACATAGGCATTATAGAAAAAGCACAAAGAAAAAGCTGCATTAAAAAATAAAAAGCTAAGAGAAAAGGAAGTTACACGAGACTTTAAGTAAAATAATATTGGTAAATATGATAGGCACATGGCTAATATAGTTACAAATATTTTAATTATATTTTTGTTGGTACATGGAATACCTATATAAGACAACTTTAAATATTAATCTTTGTGATGTTTTTCCTGACTCTTTTGTGTTTTATTTCTGAATGAGAGTTGAAGTCATTCCTATTACTCAATTGTAATTGGGGTAGTTTACAAAAGAAATCCAAAGGAAAAGACCAGTCTATGTTGTCTTTGGCTTCCACAGCAAAATTTTCTTGCTGCTAAAGAACAAAAAGACTTTTAAATTCTAAATTTTTGGTATACAAGGGCTGGAATTTCTTGAGTCATGCTAGCAATTGAGGTGGGAGAAAATTGAAAAGTGAACAGTAAAACACTGAAAGAGATACTATGCAGAACTTGTGCAGTAACAACGAATTAGAAAGAGAAGCGAGGAAGACCCAGACAACTTTATTTCCCAGGAGAATTAAATGAGTGACAATGAAATGGGAGAAAAGAGAGAAGGTGGAGATATTGATAGCTAAGCAAATGGAATTAGTCCAGAATGTGGAGTAATTTATGAGCAAAACGCAAATATACACCTCTTGAGGTTGTGATAATTAATATTCACAAATGCAACAGTGTCTGGCTTCAGTATACGCTCAAATATATATTCATAGGTACAATTTTCTACATTATATTTGCATGCTCACTTAATAAAACATGTTTTAAAATTGAATATGAGTAAAGCTATGACTGATCTTTCTGAGCTATTTTTGGGGACTTTGATAGTGAACTAACAAATGATTACTTTTTAATCGTAGTTTCCTTTCAGCTCAGGGTGGGTCTACAAATGCTATCCGGGAGCTAGGGCCTGGAATTAAGAACTATGGGCATCTGGCTGGTGCCTTATTTTACTGTGGCTGAGTTGGTGCCCAAGTTGCAAGACAAAGTCCTCTTTACTTTTTCTTCTTTTTTACCTCAACCTGGTGTCACTCCCTGTTGTCGCCAGTACCCCAAGCCCATAGTTACTACTGCTTAGTTGCCGCTGATGTTTACCCAATGCCCAAGAATCCATTAGTCAGCAGGTAATGAAGCCTGCCAGGCCTGGGACTCTCCCTTCAGGGTAGCAGTTTCCCTTCTGGCCCAGGGTGGGTCTGCAAATACCATCCATGAATTAAGTCCTGGGATTGAGGACTTTCTGTGCTTGGTGCTTTATTTTATGGTGGCTGAGCTAGTTTTCAGGTTGCAAGACAAAGTTCTTTTAACTCCTCCCTCTCCTTTCCTCAAGCAGACCTCTCTCCCATGGCCACCACAGCTGGGAATGTGCTGGGTCACACCTGAAGCAAGCACAGTACTGGGCCTCACCCAATGCCATTACTGCCTGGCTACTGCCTATCTTTATTTAAGGCCCAAGGGCTCTTTAGTCAGCTGGTGATGAATCCTGCAAGGACTGGGTCTCCCTTCAGGAAGAGAGTTATCTTCTGGTCTAAAGAAGGTCTAAAAATGTCATACAGGAGCTAGGACCTGGAATGGGGACTTCAAGCCTCTGCTTAGCACTTCTGTGGCTGAGCTGTTATGCAGATTGTAAGAGAAAGTTCTTATTCTTCCTTCCATTTTTCTCTAGCAGAGCAGTTTCTTTTCAAGCTGCAAACTATGCTGTTTAGAGGTCAGGGAGGGGTAAAATAAGTACTCCCTTGGCTGTCTTGTCTGGCATTTCACTGGTCACATCCACCCCAAGTCCACTGGCTCTGAGCCCAGCACAGGAATACAATGTGCCCAGGAATTGCAGTCATTGTGGCCTAGACTGCCTTTCAAATTAACTTAGTACTCCAGAGCACTTTATCACACTAAGTACTTTAGCATACTAAGTACTTAAGCATTTTTGGACCATCCAGAACTCAGATTCCAACCATTGGGACGGATGGACGATTACCCTTGCTAAGGCTGCTCTAAATGCTCTAAGAGTGCCAGCTGAATTCTGCTTTGTGTTGTTTTCCAGTGTGACAGATCACCACAGAGTTCCAATGTAAAGTCCCAAGTCACCTTTCTCTCTCCTTCCCAAGCACACAGATTCCTTCTTTATGCCAGGCTATGCTTCCAGGAGATGGGGGAGGAGTGGCATAGACAATTCAAAACTGGCTTTCCCACCCTCTTCAATGCTTCTTTCCCTGACACCATGTTAAAACCAGGTACTGTGATCTCTCACTTGATTTTTTTTTTTTTTTTTTTTTTTGGTTCTTAAAAAGGTGGATTTTTCTGTGGATAGTTCAGTTTGGTGTTGCTGGGATCACTGGAGGGTTCTATATAGCCATCTCTCTCCACCTCTACCCTAAATATTTGTTATTAATCACTAAATATTTAAAATTTCCCAATACAATTTTTAATTTATTCAAAATCATCTGATTTGTAATCTTCAACAAGTTTCTTATTTCGATGTGTTTATTTCCCAAATTTTGAAATTTCACATGAAATATATGCTGCATTGTCCTTGTTCATCAGGGCAAGAAATCATATGTATGGTAATAGGTACACAGCGGCTGTCTCTTGGGTAATAGCCATAAATAAATTATATAAAGACCTTTTACTATGGTTGCTTTATTTTTTAACCCTCAGAAAATGGTAGCAATTCGTGTGGCTCATGGGATTAAATGAAACAACATATGTAAAGCACCATGTATAATTCACAACACAGGATGAGTAAAAAAAAAGTTGTAGTCTTATTATCATTATTATTTAAAAGTATTTCAATTAATGATATATTAGGTGGTATTTTAATCTCCATTAATTTAAAATAAGGAAAACATTTAAATAATGCTTTTCAGACTCATATTAAGAATATTGGACATAAATTTTATTATTCGTAGGGAAACAATATAGTTCTGACCTACTGATACCTTAGAAACATGTCAGAAAAGATTTAAACTCTTCCAGTCAGTGTCATTGGTGGTCAAGATTAGTCTTGGAATTGCCACAGTCACATTCTTTAAATGTTTTAACAGAATGTCTTCATATTAAGCAAAAAAATTTGAAACCAGAACAAATAAGTGAAATTCCTACCCTAAGCACAAGTTTTATCACCTGAGAAAGTTCAAATGACTTGCCAAAGTATCTATGAGATAAGAAGGAGCTCCTCAATACTTCAATGAATAATTTTTAAAATTGTAAATTCTAGCCTAAAATTTGTTCTAGACATATGAAAATTTAGAGAGGAGGCGGATCAACTGGAATAAAGTCTGTAAAAAATATCTGAGTTGAAGTAAAGAGTTCGATCAGAGTATATAAAAAAGAAAAGTGGTAAGTTGCAATTATTTAGTGAAGCTTTATGGTTTATTTAAATACTTAGTAAAAGTCAGTATTTGCATTATTGATCCTTATTATGTTATATTATCTTTAATCTGTCCACAGCATTTGCTAAACATATAGTTTTTCAATCTTTGGAATATTGATAATGCACCAAAATACTAAAAATTAGCAAGATATAATTGTTATATCACGCACAGAGAAGCTGAAAGAAATAAGTAAATCTCATGTGGAGGCTAACTTTAATATTTGTCCATTTTCTCAATCACATGAGAACATTAAAAGAGCTAACATGACCAGGCATGGTAGTTCACACCTGTAATCCCAGCACTTTGGGAAGCCGAGGCAGGTGGATCACAAGGTCAGGAGTTCAAGAGCAGTCTGGCCAAGATGGTGAAACCCTGTCTCTACTAAAAAGAATATAAAAAAAAAAATTAGCCAGGTGTGGGAGTGGGTCCTTGTAATCCCAGCTACTAGGGAGGCTAAGGCAGAGAATTAATTGAACCAGGGAGGCAGAGGTTGCAGTGAGCCAAGATAGCGCCACTGCACTCCAGCCTGGCCGACAGAGCAAGATTCCATCTGAAAAAAAGAAAACAAAAAAAGCTAACTTGTATTTGCAGCTATGTACCAGACAGAGGGTTTAGTATATTTTGGTCTTGTCTCATTTAGTCATGTACAATCTTGAAACTTTAATACTGATGTGTTCATTTACCTATAAACTATGAAGCAACTGACATCCTAGAATCTTACAGCCGAACAAGTATTTTTCCAACACCTAAAACTGTGCTGTGTGTGGCCAATAAATCTTATTCCTCCCTATCCCTGGAGGCAGTGTGTGTGGATGCATGCATGTGGATATTTATATATGTTCCCTGCACACATGAATGTATGAACTGGAGGAAGTTACTATAGTAATAACCAGGCCTATCTAACATAAAGTAGTTAACATTCTCCCACCCCTTAAAAATATGTTTTTATAAAATAAAAACCATAATATTTTGAATATTAAAAAAAATTAACCTACAGAAGAAAATTAATGGAGAAAGATTTTGCCTTGTACTTGTTCCATGATTGTTGCTGCTAGTTGTACACATCTGCAGTTCAGCTCTTGCCCACAGGACACTCATCAATTAGGTTTTATTTTTATTTCTCTCCTCTACCCCCAGAAACAAGCCTGTTAATTTTCTTCCCTTCTCCTCTGGAGACTGTGTGATGAATCCTTTCTTGAGTGATCAGGTTGCAGACAGACTTGCAAGGGTGTTTGCTGCATACAGTGTAAGCATTGTGACCGCCAATTAACTTCAATAATGTCTACTGAGAAAAAAATTATTATATTGTCTTTCTGCAGCATTTATAAATGTATGCACAAAGGGTATGTATTTGTTGTAGTAATGCTGAATGTAAATTTAGGACTTTAAATTCTAATGTACTCACAAGATAATCTTTCTCTAATCAAAAATTAGGAGCTATACAATCTACCATGGATAAAGACATTTGAAATCAAGACCTGCATTTATAAATGTCCAGATGCTGATCACAGATATTATGTTGGTTTTGTTTCATAAGGTCGGCTTTTATTCTACTACAGTGATGTGACATTGTCAATGAAGCCATGCACTAGAATCATGTAATAGAGAAAATAATCATTTTTTCTTAGCATATGTGCCATTTTACAGAATATCAGTACAAATAACAGTCTAATAACAGTAAAATAAAATTAGAATGAAATAATCCTTCTTTTCTACCTTCCTTCCTTCAATAAAGATGATACATGATATTGCAGCTTCAGGTCCCATTTTCACATCTTCCCTTGAGTCATTTTTTTATTGTGTGGCTACAAATTTTCACACTTAGAAAATATGGATATCCCATAAGGGAATTTGAGAAGACACATATTTCTACCACATATAGTTAGTTGTGCATCATAAATGTGTTCTTTTTGTTTAGATAGAGAAAAATAAACTTAAATATTCTATGTCCTCACTGGTCATCGCAAAGCAACAATGCAGCATCTAAGCTCTTATATTCCTAAACTCACAAGAGAAAAACATGTTCAGAAAATATAAATGAATTATTGAATTCACATTGAGTTATTTTGATTTCTTAACTGGAAAAGATTTTTTTTTTTTTTTTTTTTAGAAAGAAAACAAGAATAATAAGAAAAAGAATAAAGAAGAGGAAGAAAGGGAAAGAGGAAAAGGGAGAGAGGATGGGGGTATTGCTTTATTGCCCGGGCTAGAATGCAATCTAAATATGGGTATGCCTATAATTGTCCTTAATAATGGAGACATGAAAGAAAATGAGGGAAGATAATAACAAACAAGGAGCCAACCTACATTTCGTTTAAACTTCTAAGTTGATATGATGTGGTACTAATAAGAGTGTATATTTTGTGTATTTAAAGTGGAGAGTTCTATAAATGTTAATTACGTTTACTTGTTCCAGATCTGAGTTCAAGTCCTGGATATCGTTGGTAATTTTCTGTCGCATTGATCTGTCTAATATTGATGTTGAAGTCTCCCACTATTATTGTGTAGGAGTCTAAGTCTCTTTATAAGTCTTGTATGTCTGGGTATTCCTGTATTGGGTGCGTATATATTTAGGATCTTTAATTCTTCTTGTTGTTGCGTTGTTTCTTTTATCATTATATAATGTCCTTCTTTGCTTCTTTTGATCTTTGTTGCTTTAAAGACTATTTTATCAGAGGCAAAAATTGTAACTTCTGCTTTTTATTTATTTATTTTTGCTCTCTGTTTGGTTGGTAAATCTTTCTCCATCCCTTGTTTTGAGTCTTTGTGTATCCTTGAATGTGAGATGGGTCTGGATGTAGCATACCGATGGGTTTTAGTTTTTTGTCCAAATTGCCTGTCTTTGAATTGGGAAATAATTAGTCAATTTAAATTTAGATTTAATAATGATATATGTGAGTTTAATGCTGCCATTTAATATTAGCTGGCTATTTTGCCCATTAGTTGATGTAAATTCTTCATTATAGTGATGCTCTGTTTGGTGTTTTTTAGAAAGGCTGATACTGTTTGTTCCTTTCTATGTGTAGTGGTTCTTTCAGAAGCTCTTGTAAAGCAGGCCTGGTGGTGATGAATTCTCTGAGTACTTGCTTGTTCACAAAAAACTTTATTTTTCCTTCACTTATGAAGCTTAGTTTGGCTGGATGTGAAATTCTTGGTTGAAAGTTCTTTTCTTTAAGGATGTTGAATATTGGTCCCCAATCTCTTCTGGCTTGTAGGGTTTCTGCTGAGAGATCTGCTGTAAGTCTGATAGGCTTCCCTTTGTGGGTAACCTGACCTTTCTCTCTGGCTGCCCTTAGTATTTTCTCCTTCATTTCAACCCTGGTGAATCTGACGATTATGTGCCTTGGAGTTGCTCTTCTTGAGGAATATCTCTGTGGTGTTCTCTGTATTACCTGGAGTTGAATATTATCCTGCCAAACTAAGTTGGGAAAATTTTCCTGAATAATATCCTGAAGCGTATTTTCCAGCTTGGATTCATTCTCTTCGTCATATTCAGGTACACCTATCAAGCGTAGATTAGGTCTTTTCACATAGTCCCATATTTCTTGGAGACTTTGCTCGTTCCTTTTTATCCTTTTTTCTCTAATCTTGTCTTCTAGTTTTATTTCATTGAGTTGGTCTTCGACCTCTGATATCCTTTCTTCTGCTTGATCAATTCGGCTCTTAAAACTTGTGCATACTTCACGTAGTTCTCGTATTGTGTTTTTCAGCTCCATCAATTCACTTATTTTCCTCTCTAAATTTTGAATTCTTGTTGACATTTCGTCAAACCTTTTTTCAAAGTTCTTAGTTTCTTTAGATTGTGTTAGAACAAGTTCTTTTAATTCACAGAAGTTTCTCATTATCCACATTTTGAAGCCTGCTTCTGTAATTGGAACACACTCGTTCTCCATCAAGCCTTGTTTCGTTGCTGATGAAGAACTGTGATCCCCCGCCGAGGGAGAGGCGTTCTGATCTTGGGTATTCTCAGCCTTTTTTGGCTGTTTTCTTCCCTTCGTTGTAGATTTATCCATCTGTGGTCTTTATAATTACCGTCTTTGTAATTGGGTTTCTGAGTGGACGTCCAACTTATTGATTCTCAGCGCCAAAGTCTGAGCAACCCACTGCACCGGCTAAATCAGCGGCGTTAAGATTGACGGTGCTTTTCTGACTCTGCACCAAGAACCGACGCTCCGAGGCGCCGGCAAAACTTCAACGCCGGTCACAAGAGTCGCGCTGGCGACCCGTGGGGCTCCTCTGCTGGGAATCTCCTTGTGCGTGAACAACAAGAATTCATATGAAGGTGTGGCGTCCTCTCGTTCTTTGCGTTTTCACTGGGAGCTACAATCCCGTGCTGCTAGTGATCAGCCATCTTGGATCTCTCTCTCCAAGATCTTTTCAATGTATTCATCAAATTAAATGAAGATTTTCAACATTTGGAGAAATATTGCCAGGTGGGTAAAACTTTTTCTCTGTATTTATGTTGCCCACACTGGAGACTTATTTTAAATGTTTGTATTTATGAAGAGCTAAACTGCAATGTTGCTTTGTTGATACAGCTCAAGGTTCACAAATGATTCTAGCAGGTAATAGTGGAACAAAGAGAATTTTTGAATAAGAATCACTTGATGATCAGCTTGCCCTACATTTGTGGCCTTAAGAAAGTTATGCATACTAAGGTATCCTCTGAAGCCTTAAGTGTCACCTAGTCTCCTGTACACAAATATTACCAACTGGCAGAATGCAGCAAAAATAATTCATTTCACCTAAATCCTAAAGGTCACTTTTGGAAAACATAAAGCTATTTAACTCATTTTCAACACTGCAGATATAAAGTACATTCAGATATTACTGTCTACATTGGCTTGTTTAAATGCTAGTTTTATCCAAAAGCAGCAGTGCCCGAGGGCATATAAATAGCTTTCAGTAATTTTAGCAAATGTTTGACATTTTAAAAGATATGCTTTGCTAAACTATGAAGGCATGTTTTAACAGTACGTTCTAAAACTGCTATAATTATGAGGTTTGTGGAATTCTAATGTAAATCATGCTTGGCAGCCTCTTATGTTTTAAGAAAAAAAAAATGTGTTCCTGAGAAAAATGTGCATTAAATGAAGCAGAGTTTTTGTTTTTTTTTTTTTTTTCTTAAATGCTCCCCTGTAAGCTACATATTTTATCAGTAAATGTTATGTTCAATATTTGTGACTGGGTACAAATATCAAAAGTAATTGTGAAGTTAAAACATTTTAAATAATGTGGCCAGTTTTCAATCCTATCAGACTGAAAGTAACTTGGCAAAATTCTAACAAATAGTAAACTTCTTATCTACTGAACTTCTGGTTATATCTAAAGAATAAGTTTGGTGAATAGTAAGAGATTTGATCCTATTAGCATCATATACAAAGTCTGCCTAATACAAGCGAGTTTGTGCCATAGAATTCACATTCATTAATCCATTTAGAACTGGAAGGAGTAAGTTGAGAATGAGAAGACCAAGTTAGGTAGTAAAGATATAATCTTACTTTAGAGATACATTCTCAGAAGAAACATTGCTAAGAAACTTAAAAAGGTAATGCTTTGTCTTTTTAGTAACTGTTTTAAAAACTTTCAAAGTTATTTCTTTTTTACTCCCAGTCTATATCTGAAGCAAATAGCTTTACTTCAGAAAAAATATTTCATTGTTCACTAAATAATCCTGGTCTCTGCCTAGCAATGTAGAACAAAGTTGATGTTTTACAAAGAATTTGCTTTTTCATGACCCTTACATTGATCAAGGTGTGAAAATAACCCAGACAAACGTGATCATGAGACATGGTAAATAAAAGAGAAATGTAGTCCAAGAATTTAATTGAAAAAACGTAGATCAGAATAATTTGATTGACTAGTTAAGGAACTATATGCTCTAAATTGAATATGATAGTCAAAGTTAAACCTAGGTTAAGTTATAGTTAGATGACTGTGGAATCAAAGCAAAGCCAGCTTCAGTTATCATAATATAATTGTCATTAATTTATTGGAGGGCAATGGACCCATCTCATGAGAGAGCATCAACCAGTTTGGTTACCCTCTCTTTGGGGCAGAGCTAATGACATTCACAAATTCTAACTTAAGTGCCTCCCTTACCCATTCATTTTTGCTACAGACTTAAACTGCTTTTTTCAGAAAACATCATAATGATTAGAAGTTAAATACAAATAATGCTGAAATTATTTTTCATATAGCCATAACAATTCTTACAATTTCACCCTGGAAAACATTATCAGAAGTAAAAATGTTCAGATGTCCACAGACACTTATTTTAATGTAATCTTTTGGAGGAAATGGAGAAAGTAGTGTGCAGCAGAAAAGTGAGTGCTAAGTAGAACTCAGATATAATAATATTACCCTTAAAAATTAAGTTATAGAATATCTATATTATTAATAAATAAATGCAACCTAAAACATGAAACATTAATTTGATATTATGTGGCTGATAAAATGTATGCTTTCTTATATAATGTTAAAAATAAGCTTTAACTATATTATTGCAATAATATAAACTATGTTTATAGGCAGAATACCAGAAGAAAAGAAACTATTTTAACTATTATTAATTTTAAATAGTTGAAATATGTTACATGTGTGACTTCACTTTTCTGTTTTACTTTTTAATATTTTCAATGTATTTACTTAATGAGAAATTAACTTTAAGTAATTATTGAGCATGATTTTGCTTCAAGTTTTGTATTTGTTTATAAAAGACCAAACTAACAACCTACATGTGTCTCATGCAGGTTTATTCACATAAATACCTACTTAATTCTTACATGTGGATTTTCACTGTATTGGAACTAAATTTGGTAGGCTTATTCTACAAGAAATAAATAAAAAATACAGTATTATCCATTGTTTGATGAGTATTTTTTTAGATACTTACACTATTTAGAGTCATCTTAATACATATATTTACACAAACAATTCAACTAAAATGAAACTGTAAGACTGACTTTTCGAATAAGGTTTCATAAAATAGGGAGCTGATATTCAGGCCTCATTTGTTTTGTTTACATTACAAATAATGAAAACAGACTAATAGAATGCCCTAAAGCTACTACAGTGGATAAGGACAAAAGGATGGCTAACAATACATTATAATTTTTTTTCTAAAAGGTTTTTTCAAGCCCTTCTTGAGCTTTGAAAAAAGCATCAACAAAGCATAGCATATGCACTGGTATTCATGTAGAATTTCTGTGTCTATATGCCTAACATTGTTAGAAAATGGCACTGTTTGAAAATTATCTTAAGTATAAAATGTCATACATAGTAACTGTATGTTGTTACCAAGGCTGTTTTATTTATTATAGCCTTATAATATAGTTTTTAAGACCAGTAGGGTGATGCCTCCAGCTTTTTTCTTTTTGGTTAAGATTGTATGGCCTATGCAAGCTCTTTTGTGATTCCATATAAATTTGAAAACAGTTTTGTTTTTTTTTTCTGATGGTGTGAAGAATGTCAATGGGAATAGCATTCAACCTGTAAAATACTTTGGGCAGTATGGCCATCTTCACAATGTTGATTCTTCCTATCCGTGAGCATAGAATGTTTTTCCATTTGTTTGTGTCCTCTCTGGTTTCCTTGAGCAGAGGTTTGTAGTTCTCATTGAAGAGGTCCTTCGCTTCCCTTGTTAGCTGTATTTCTAGTTATTTTATTCTCTTTGTAACAATTATGAACGGTAGTTCATTCGTGATTTGGCTTTCTGCTTGCCTGTTGTTGGTATATAGGAATACCTGTCACTTCTGCACATAGATTTTGTATCCTGAGACTTTGCTGAAGTTGTTTATGGCTTAAGAGCTTTTGGGCTGAGATGATGAGGTTTTCTAGATATTTGATCATGTCACCTGCAAACAAAGACATTTTTATTTCTCCCTTCCTATTTGAATACCTTTCATTCTTTTCTCTTGCCTAATTGCCCTGGCCAGAATTTCCAATATTATGTTGAATAGGAGTGGTAAGACAGCTCATCCTTGTCCTGTGCTGCTTTTCAAGGGAATGCTTCCAGCTTTTTCCCATTCAGTATGATATTGGCTATGGGTTTATCATAAATGGCTCATAATTTTGAGGTATGTTTCTTCAATACCTAGTTTGTTGAGAGTTTTCAACATGAAGGGATGTTGAATTTTATCGAAGACCTTTCCACATCTATTGAGATAATCATGTGGTTTCTGTCTTTAGAGCTGTTTCTGTGATGGATTATGTTTGTCAATTTGTGTATGTTGAACCAACCTTGCATCATGAAAATGAAATCAACTTGATCTTGCTGGATAAGCTTCTTGATGTGCTGCTGGATTCAGTGTGTCAGTATTTAATTGAGATATTATGCATTGATGTTCATCAGGGATATTGGCCTGAAGTTTTCCTATTTGTTGTATTTCTGCCAGGTTTTGGTATTACGATGATACTGGCCTTACAGAATATATTAGGGAGTAGTCCCTCTTTTTAAATTCTTTGGCATTGTTTCAGAAGATATGGCATCACCTCCTTTTTGTGTTTCTGGTAGAATTCAGCTATAAATGCATCTGGTCTAGGGTCTTTTTTGTTGGTAGAGTATTTATTACTGTCTCAATTTAGGGACTTGTAATTGGTTTATTCAGGGATTCGACTTCTTTCTGAAAACCCTTAACTCCTTCTAGAATTTTGACAAAGTTGGTTCTTACTGAGTCTACTGTTGTCAGTGTTGTTACTGGAAGAATAAGAGTGTAGAGTTTCCTTCTCCACCATTTTGCAGGCCTAAGAGTTAATTTTCAAATGCAGTGAATACAAATTGTTCATTTGCCAGCATCGGTTAAAACTGTCAGGGTCAGCACTTTTTCCACCTGCTATAGCACTTTTCTTACCATGTTCTCATGCTCCCGCAAATGACTGGCCATTCCTTTTCCAGACTTTACTGACAGTTTTTCTGCTACTTTTTGAGTACCTGTCCAAAGCCCAGGCCCAAAAGAAATTTTTCATATTTTAGGTTTTTCTTAAATCATGATACTTTTTTATAGCATTTGCTGTATAACTTATAATCCCAAAACTTAGGGACTTAAAAAAAGCATTTGTTTAGTCACAGTGCTATAGGATGGCATCTTGGGTTTGATACAGGTGTACTGTTTATTGATTTCAGCTGGGATCCCTTAATTGTTTGCTGTCAACTGCCAGTCCTAGTGGGCCCCAAAACGAAGGAGTTAAAATAATTTTTTATAATTTTTTTTTTAAACTTATTTTGGTAAAGACAGGATCTTCATATGTTGCCCAGGCTGGTCTCAAATTTCTAACCTCACACATCCTTCCACCTCAGCCTCCCAAAGTATTGGGATTAAACATGTTAGCCACTGCACCTATCCTTTATAATTTCTTACCCTTTCACAGGTTGCTTAAAGTTAGGCCTATAATTAGTACATATTGAAATGCAAGAGTTAAGGCCTGTGGACAAAAAAAAAAAAAAAAAAGGAAAAAAGAAAAAATTGAAGTTTGTTGAAATACAGTCACATAAAGGAAGAACCCTTAAAATAAAGTTGGAATTCTAGGCCAATCTCAAATGCATATTCCTAGCCAAAGTTCTGAAGAACATAAGTTTCCAATCGAAATTCATAAAACCCATACGGAAATAAACTTTCATGAACAAAATTCAGCAGAAAAACAAACTGAAAAATAGCTTCACAAAGGCTGCATGTACTGAAATCTTTAGATATAAAAATAACATCATTAAATGAATAAATTATATATTTAAAATTACCCAATGTACTGTTTAAAGTAACATAATTTCTAGTAATTAAAATCTAAGATTTTAAATTAAAACCTAAATAATGCTCAAAAATAAAGATTAAAAACTGAATATACACTATATTAAGCACAAGTAAAGAGAAATTAACTGAACTGGAATTTAACATTAAATAACAATAAGCAGACTGATACTCAGAAAAGGAGATGGAACATATGAAAAATGTTAAGAGACATAAAAAACTGAATAAGTTCTAATTGCAGAAACAGGAGAGAATGGATAAAAGGATAATAAGTGGTTAAAGAAAAAATTTAGACATTCAAACCTTAAAATATTGCAATTGCAAGAATGATGAACAATATTAATCATTTAAATTAGAAAACACAAAATGAGACAGAGAGAGACAGAATCAGGAAGTGATACATCTAAATATGTAGAGAAAAAAATAAAAAGAACAATACCAAAGCTCAAGCAAAAAAAAAAAAATGTAGAAGACGGAACATGGGATAATAATTGGACTCATAAATGACATCTCAAAAGAAATTATAGCACAGAAGACCTTGAAACTGTATCTTCAAAATGTTGAAAACTATAATAAAAAACTGCTATGCCTAGTGAAACTATTTTTAAAGAAGAGCACTAAATAATGATGTTTTCCAACAATTGATGTTTTCCAACAAGCATAAATTAAAAGTAAACTAGCAATAATAGAAAAATACCCATTCAAGAGGAAAGGAAATAATTCAAGAAGGAAGTTCAGAAATGCTGATAAATATTACCAGTCTAAAACAAACAATAAATGATAAGTTATAATTTATGGCATTACAAATAAATACAAATAATAATACAAGCTGGAAAAGAATGACTGCACTTAGCATTTTAGAATTAGACATTTTGTTAAATTATTAGTGTATACTTTTGTTTCCATTGTAAAATAATAAAAATGGTATTTTATCCTAGTAATGGGAAAAGGCAGCACAAAAAGAAACAGAACATGTGAGATAAACAATATACAAAACCAATGATAGATTGATCCAGATGCAACTTTCTGCATGAATTAAGTAAATTTATAAAACCCTTATATCACGAGACAAATGCTCTGTTTAAATGATCAATTAAGAACTTAATTTTCTCTTGTTACAGTAGCTTTGTGAGAAGTTTATGTATTAAACTTCTCACCGAAAAATGCAAGTGCCAAATAAGCTCAAGTGACAGCAACAAACAAAATTTTAAAGTCATTGCAGGACAATAATGCCAGTCAGGATGAGTGACCAAATTCTAGAGAAATGGCAGGATATGGCTGTGGCACCCATATTTACTTTAATCTTTCATTTGGCAATTGTGTCAAATTTTAGCACAGCAAAACCACTCCTGAACTTATCAGTGATGCTGGTGTTTCTCTCACCAGACCTCTTTTATGGCTTTCTAACATGGTGTATGCTCTGGACCTTACTCGGAACATAATCATCTGGTGGGTTTTTGTGTGTTCATTATGATATCCATTCTGGTTCTTCCACTTTCTGTGTCCTTTATTCCAATCACTATCTGCCAGCAGAGAATTTCTGACACTTAGACCCTCCATAGTGCAGAGATGAATATTTTCTCCATGTTTCATGGAGTCATAATGACAGCAAGTTTGGATTATTCCCTAAGATAATTGCTAGGTATTAATTTGTCAATCATGGGACGGTGCTGCAAATAATTTACTCTCACATTCAAGTAAAGTGGTAATTATAGTTCTTTTTTTTTTTTTCTTTAATTGAGACAGGGTATCAGTCTATCACCCAGGCATGAGTTCACTGAAGCAATCACAGCTCACTGCAGCCCGAAACTCCTGGGCTCAGGCGATCCTCCCACCTTAGCCTTCTTGGTAGCTGGGACTACAGGCACAAGCCACCATGACCCGCTAAGTTTTCTATTCTTTTTGTAGAGATGGGGTTTTGCCATGTTTCGCAGGCTGTTCTCGAACTCCTGAGCTCAAGCAATCTGCTCACTTTGGCCTTCCAAAGTGTTTGGGTTACAGGCACAGTGCCCTGCCAATTCTAGTTCTCAGTAGGGAGTTATAGTCTTCTTCAGCAGATTCAGAGGTTTTATTAAAATAAAAAAAAATAAGAATTCATGGTCATTAACCCAGATTTTTCCATTCAGGTATCAAGGTCCCATTCTTTCCAATTCAAAACTCTGGTATTGACATAGTAGTCTGCTGTGACTGTGATATTAACCTTCCTTGGAGCCCAGCTTTTCTGATCTGGGTATTTGTTTTCATACTCAACTTTCTCTTCCCTCCTCTTGAAAGATATAACAGGCTCACTGTGTTACCAGTGAGACAACCTGGCTTTCACAGTAGGCTTTCGATTAAGAGCTCATCTCTCTGAGATTTGTGTTATCTTTCCATAATGTGTCAATCTAATCTAGATTTGCAATAACACCCTGATCGCTTTGTCTGCATTAATTTTCTATTGCTGTGTGGCAATATTAACTCAGACTTAGCATGTAGTTTAAAACAACTTTTTTTTTTTTTTATTACAGCCGCTGTGGGTTAGGAATCCAGCCATGGTTTAGCTTATTTCCCTTTTTAGGGTATTCCAAGGCTAGCAATCAAGATATAATCTCCATTGCAATCTCAGCTGGAAGTCTGAATTGGAGAGGATCTATTTCCTTGTTTGCATGGTTGTTAGTAGCATTCAGTTCCTTATAGATGTAGTACTGAGAGCTTCAAATATGTTTACTGTCTCCTGCAAGAAGGATGCCTTCATTTCCTAGAGCTCATCTGCAGACCTTCCTGTATGACGTTTACTAATACAGCCACTTGCTTCCTCATATCATGAAAGGGAAAGACTCTAGCAGTCTGACAACTACAATCTTACAAAACATATCCACATTATTACATACATTTCATCATGTGCATGCTCTCACCTTTGCCACATTCTATTAAGTAGAAGCAAGTGACAGGTCCCATCTACACTGAAAGAGAAGGGATAACACAAGGATGTGAACAATAGGATGTGAGGGTAATGGCAGACCTCCAAGAATCTTTTCAGTTTGCATAGTTTATCTTGAATCAATAATTTTAAAATACTTGATACATTGCACCAGATAACACATTCTTTTCTGTCGGTATAGTAAAATATTCTAATTCAACACCTGTGAATATTTCAACAATTGTACCGCTACCTTATCTCAGGGACTGTGTGTGTTTCATTGACACCAGTTAGTGGGTCTTTGTTTCCAGCCAGATGGTGAGTGATCCCATTCCAAAGGCTTGTCTCATTGCCTGTGCTCTTAGACAATTTCTCGCACCAGTTTATGATCTGTGTAGGAAAGGGTTTTTGATTCAGAGATGAGTGCAGAATGTTTTTCAAGAAGCAGAAGGAAGAAAGAAGCCAGACTGGGTATGAAGAAGTGAGGTTGGAATGCAATCCTGACAGTCTCATATACTGCACAGGCAGATCTGGAACTGAAATGACCCTTCTGAGATTTCCATACTCTGCTAGAAATACTGACTCTCTACCACAGCCACATTCAATTATTGGCTATGGGTATCTCTGGAATGGTATGAATTGAGGTGGTAAAACTTCCTGAAGCTAAGTTAATCCCTGCTGATACTGAAAGCTTAGATTGTCTGCTTTCTTCTGAAAGCATTCCAAGCAACTGGAACAACAATTTCTTCCTCGAAGGAAAATTTGGGTCTAAATTCCCCACCTTCTTCCCCTTCATAACGAAGAAAGTATTTCGACTATATATTGGGTATATTGGCTTCTGACAATTCTACAAGTGAGTGCCTCTTCAGGAAATTGTTCTACCCTAAAGACAATTGCCTTTCTCAAGTTTATGCCCTCCCTCAGGGCAGCCTGCAACAAATATCTGATCAATGTTACTTAAGGAAAGAAAAAGATGGTTCCATCACCACAACTGAGATAACTTTGTGAATCCATTCCAGTTCCAAGTTTCCCTGTGAGGTTGCCTGAGGTCTCTGTTGCCACTGAATCACAGTCCAATTGCTCCCTCTGTCCATTTGCTCATAGATGTGATTCCTAGGAGAACACCACCCAAAAAACCCTACATACAAATCGTGGAGTCTCCGTGCCTGTTTCCAGGGAGACTGACTGGATATACTTGTCGTCTTATAAATTTCAAATTTTCTGTGATTTGTCAGAGATTATAAACAAGCAGTGGTCTGATACACGATTTAACACTATCCGCCTTGGCATTTTTCCCTGTCCATAACACCAACACGTTCTGGGATTCCTTACTCCTGACTGGTACTTCCTCTTTGTCTGTCTTACTGACGCTTCTATATTTGACAAAATGCTAATTTTGACATATCGTGGGATTCCATACTTACCTCTCTTCTCTCTTCTAAGTTCTCTTTCTTTATAGATAATGTATGTATTGAGGATTTCTAATTACTGCATATATTAACATCCTTTCTCAGCTTAGACCCCTATATCCAACTGTTACTGACATTCCTATTTGTATGCATGATAGGTATTCTGAACTCAACATTCTCAACACATACTATGTGATTTTCTCACCACTGTCAGCCTTCAGTAAAACTGTTTTAAGGACAATATTCTCTATCTTACTAAACGGCATCAACTGTCTTCAGTTTCTCATTCCAAAGTCAAGTATGCCATCCTTGATTCCTCCTCTCTCCTTTGTTCTCTATACCCAATTCATTAGGAAGAACTGTTAGCTCTATCTCCAAAATGGAACCAAATCATAATAATTCTCGCATCCACCATCATCCTTGTTCCAGAAGCATGGGCTGAGATTCAAACTGTTTCATCCATCCAGTCATTTACACCAAGAATCTATTCCTTACAACAGAACCAATTTGATATTTTAAACTGATAAATGATATCTGTCAGTCTCCTGCTTAACACTTCAATTACTTCCTCTATGCCTTTGAATAAAAGCCACATTTTATAATGGCTTACATGGCCCTGTATTATCTATACTCTGTTGGACTCACCAACCTCGACTCTTTCTTTTAAGACTGGCTTTTTAGCTTTTCTAGCATTTTTTATATTCCATAAAAATGCAAGTTTGTGTTCTACTTGAAACCTGTGCAGAGACTGTAACAGTATCTCAGTATTCATCCTTTCCTTCTTCCTTTCCGTAATATAACCAACTGAATTGTTGCTGGTAACATGCCTGGAAACTGCAAACTATACTCCCGGCCTCTTTAATGAATTTTGATCAAATCCAGACCAGTATCATGTGAACGGAGATAATATATATCACTTTCGTGTCTGTCATTTCCATAAAGACTGCTCTTCTGAGCTCTCTTTGTTATCCTTTACCCTAGCTATGAAATGGTGAAAACTGGAACAATGCTGGGGGTCTGGTACTGATAATGACAGAGCCACACAGCAAGATCTGTACTACAATTCTCGGAGGTGGGCCAGAAACAAATTTCGATCTTATTTAAGCAAATAAACTAGGGATTTATTTTCTTTTTTTTGAGACAGCGTCTCACTCTATTGTCCAAGCTTCAGTGCAGTGGTACAATCACGGCTCACTGCAACCTCCACTTCCTGGGTTCAAGTGATTCTCCTGCCTCAGCCTCCTGAGTAGCTGGGACTACAGGCACGTGCCAACACGCCTGGCTATTTTTTTTGTATTTTTAGTAGAGTTGTGGTTTCACTTTGTTAGGCAGGATGGTCTTGATCTCCTGACCTTGTGATCTGCCTGCCTAGGCTTACCAAAGTGCTGGGATTAGAGATGTCAGCCATCACTCCTGGCCTTGTGCTAGGGATTTCTTTACCTAGAATGCTATGTCCCAAAATTGTTGCATGACTATCCTTTTTATCACTTACTTCTTTAATGAAAGTTCCCCTTAAATGGAACTTCTCCCTTCCATCCATTCTAAGAAGCTCTCTATAATTTCACCACTAAATGAAATTATCTGGTTATTTAGTTTTATTTTATTTTTCAGGTTAATGAGAGAAGAAACAAATCTTCTATATTTGTCACTGTTAGCTTAACAGTTTCAGACCACAGCCAAACCATATCAACATATATACTGAAGGCTTGCGCAGGAAAACTCCTCTTTTTAAAGCCATCAGATCTGGTGAGATTTATTCACAGTTACAAGAACAGCACTGGAAAGACCTGACTGCATGATTCAATTAACTCCCTTGAGGTCTCTCCCACAACACACTGTGATTCAAGATGAGATTTTGGTAGGGACACAGCCAAACCATATCAGCATATATACTGATCTTGAATCACGTCTCATCTTGAGTCACAAATCTCATCTATTGATAAGCCTACCTGTAAAATAAGTTCTGTCTTGAAGACTGCTTTCCAGGAAAACCAAGCAACATTTATTGATTGTATCTCACACTTGATTAAAAGTCCGCAACAGCAGGGACCATTTCTGTTTTCTGTAGCAGTATATAATCAGTCCCAGAACAGGAGGTAGCAACTGGCAGGCTCTCAATAAATGTAACTTCATATTATGCAACTATTAAAATGAGTTGTAGGATAGATACTGATATAATAAATGTTAATAATCTGAACTATAAGTAAAAAGAATGTTACAAAATTAATAAAGTAAATCAGCTATGTAAAATATGTGTATATACACAACATACAAATGAATAGGAAATTATTAACACCTCTAATTGTGGATTAATCATTTTCTTTGACTATTTTGATTATCTATATTCATTTTACACAATTAAAATGTCTACAATTGAGCAATTACAATTTCTAAAATTAAGTTATTAAATGGTCATTGTAGTCATTTTAAACATTAGGCATATAGAAGTGAGTTACAATTTCTAAAATTAAGTTATTAAGTAATGGTTTATGTAATAGTTTTAAACATTAGGTATATAGAAGTGAGCAAAACTCATAGAACTATAGAAGAGTTCATCACTCACGTGTCTGCTATTTGGTCTGAAATGATGAGTGAGTAGAGAGTTGGTCCAACATCAAGGTTTTTCTCCACTTAGCTTTCTCATGTAACTAATCATGCGCTTTCTCAGGGAGTAGAAGTCTCCAAACATTAAAGCATTTTATATGGTGACTGGCTTCCTCAGTGTGCACATACCAAAAGATTCAAATAGAAGTTGCCAAGTGTATTATAATGTAGGCTCAAAAGTCCTCCAGCATCACGTCTTCTCTATTTTATTCATCAAAATATGCACAGAAAAAGGGAGGGCATTAATGAACATCTTTCAATGAGGAACAGACTTAACATACAGAAGGGAAAGAATGGATGGCTTTTATCTTAAAAACAAGAGAATATATAACGCTTCAATCTGTGTTTTAGATATGCATCTGGTTTGTTTTAAGGCCTGTGTATTTTGATAGATGAGTTATTTGATACACATATACCTAAATTAGATATGTTTGGACTTAGTTTTCCCATAGCATTTAGGATACATTGTCTTTGTAATGTTTACTGTACAGTATTTTACACGTAGAGTATTACCTGTTTAGAGGTTTTGAAGGTTAAAATTTGTCTTTTTAGCCGGGCGCGGTGGCTCAAGCCTGTAATCCTAGCACTTTGGGAGGCTGAGGCGGGTGGATCACAAGGTCAAGAGATCGAGACCATCCTGGTCAACATGGTGAAACCCCGTCTCTACTAAAAAAATACAAAAAATTATTAGCTGGGCATGGTGGCGCGTGCCTGTAATCCCAGCTACTCAGGAGGCTGAGGCAGGAGAATTGCCTGAACCCAGGAGGCGGAGGATGCGGTGAGCCGAGATCGTGCCATTGCACTCCAGCCTGGGTAACAAAAGTGAAACTCCGTCTCACAAAAAAAAAAAAAAATTGTCTTTTTATAATTTGGAAGGTTTGAATTTGTTTTACTTGTGGCAGTGTTTGCCTTTAAGACTATTTATTTGAAAACATGTTTAAATATAAAGTTAAATATATTTATTTTTGATTCAGCAACTTTAGATACTCTAATGACTCCCTGTACTGAGTAGAAAAATTAGTACAAATTTATTTTCCTTTTCTATGTTCCCTCTGCTGCTCAATTATCGATTTGGTTGATTGCTCTGATACTTTGATATCTTCACTTCATTTAGTTTCTATTTAAATAATGCATATGATGTGTATTAGTTATGTTAGCAGCTTTTCCTAATTGTAAATATTTATAGCATTAAAATTTCACATTTAAAATCACTCTCAATATTTACTCTTTCCTTTTTAAACAGATTTCAGATTTCTGCTCTTTTAGGTAAAGTTCTGCTTTCAGCTAATGATTGGCTGAAGCTCAAAGAAAATATGCTTTTTGGCTTTAAGCAGTGTTAGTATATCTATTTTTTAAAACTTAATAACAGTTGAAATCATACTTCTAACTCATTTTCTTTTTCTGAGAACACTACAGGTATATAGATACTGCTCCATTTTCTTCCAGCATTGAACATTCTACCTAAAATATGTTATACTTTATCAATTTGCATATTTACCTGATAATATATTGAGGGATATTTTGTCTTCCTTATCCAACACTTTAACTCTCATCTCCTAACCTTTTTTTTTCATTTTTGTCATACTTTACTTTTTTTGTATATACATTTGAATTGATGTACATGAGAATATTGAAACTTTAGATTTCCCCAAAGCCTCCAGGAAGGCAGAATTGATCTCTACCTTCTTGCTAGAGGACAGTGGCTTAAGTTACATAGAGATCATGAAAGAGCTCACCTGAAGTGGAAGTCTTACAAGATGAATCTTGTTCGTCTCAATATCTGTACCTAGCTCTGCTGATTACCTCTTAATATATAACTCTGAGAAAATCTCAGCATAGGCTATACAGTGAAATTGAATTGTATTGGTAGGAAGAAAACATTAAAAAAAAAACTACTAAAGCCAGCAGTTTCTGGGATTTCTTCTTAAACTTGGAAAGAGTGAAGACACGAATTACATTTGGCATATAAATGCAGAAAGGATAAGGAGGCTCAGGAAACTGGGAAGATAAGAATGAATTTACTGTGTCAGACTTAAGCGAGAAGGGCATTGAGTTGACTTGCATCAATAAAACAGTAAGAAAAGCACTACTGAATGCAGCGGGAAGCTCAGCACTTCCTGTCTTCTGTGAGCCAGAGCTGACAGTGAACGGTGATTAGTGAAGCTTGCAGAATTCCGGTGGCCTGGATATTTTCCAACATTCATTCTGAGACAACAACTTATTGCACCTTACATTTCCCATCATTACACGAGATGCACAGTAGCTGATGAACCACTTTGGATTTTGGAGACAGGATTGGCCTCATTTAGCCATACTGCTCTGACCTGTTTATCAGGGAATTGAAACTAGTGCCACTATGCACTACAGTTCTGTAGCAAGTTCAGGTTGTCTTTAAAGTTACTTTGTCCCTCAGCAGATCTAGTGATGCCAGAGAATTAAGGGTAAAGATCATGTATTGGGTCTCTAGAATGCCCCAGTTGGAGAGCTGCAGGACAGATCCTTGGAGTTCTGTGTCTTTTTTGGCAGAGACATACTTCCCATTTGAGGAATAGTTCCTAAAAATGTTGAATGTTAATAGAAACTACACACTTAACCTGGAATAGTGAATGTGTAGTTGGAGATGCTTGTTATGAACTGGAAATTTTCAGAGCAAACAACTTAAAAATTTAGAAAGGCGCAGCATAAATCTCCCATATGTTAGAAATATTATATATAGAATTAGGGCCACAATAGTTATCATTAACAATTAAGATAACATAATTAAGCTAAACGCACAGGGGCTTAGATTCCCTTATTTATCTCTTTTGAACTGACACTTCTTCCTCAGCTCACATCTATGTATAGACTTCAAGTACAGTTTCTTATCATCAGCTGTGGCTAAGGGAGTAAGAAATACGCTAGATCTGTTTCCCAGATAGGTTAGTTTGATATGTTTTCATGGCTAAAGTTTTAATTCATTACATCTCCACTGAAGGTGACACTAAAAGTTAGTGGTGAAAGGAAATTCCGCTCTTTGAGGAGCACACTTAATCATGTCATTTAGGTGAACAAAATTAATTGAGATAGGATATTCATAAACTTGTGGGAGTGACAAATGACATGGTTTTTCAGAACTCAAGTGATATAGAAGGAAAAATGGTGAAACAGTAAGATAGCTTGTTCTTCTGACCCTTTAATTTTAATTTTTTTAAAGATTATGGCAAGTCTTTGCCTAGAAGCATCACCAAAAGAGTGGGTTCAGTGCAGAAAATGGGAAGAATAAGAAGATCTGGGGCTTTCACCGTAGCCAACTCTTGTCATTAGTATCCTGCCTCATACCGTTTCAGCCCACATGCTCTCCAAGATATTTCTCAGCCTAATGTCAGTTTCCCACCTGCTACTTTTACAAGCTTGTGTAACCATATTCAGCTACAAAATAAAAAGACTGAGGTCAATATCCCAGGAGTAAATATCTCCTGGGGTGACTCTGAACCAATGTATAAGATAATTTGTTTTTTAAAAAAGGCCCAGCTTTCCTGTTCTTTTTCAACAGTGTTCTGAAGAATATTCCATATGGTTTTGCATATCCCCAAAAGGATTAAGTCCCAGTAGCCACTACAGTAGTATGTCCATTACTTCGTTAATGCACTTTTTGTTTGCTTTTCTCCTTCCCATGCCTGAATTCCTTGGCTTCCTCAGTTTTACTTCCTGAGGCCATGTCCCACATAAACTACCTGCCCCAAAAGGCATTATTTAGAATCTGGTGGGATTCTAAAAGACTGTGTGTGTGTGTGTGTGTGTGTGTGTGTGTGTGTGTGTGTGTGTATGTATGTTTAATATGTTATTCCAATTATTTTTAAGCTATCTAGGATTTTATATACATAAATGTATGTATGTGTATATATGTGTGTGTATGCATACATATGTGTGGCATACAATGTGTTATGCATTTAATATCTCTAGGATGAGATATTATATACCTTAAATTATTTTATAAGCTCTGCTATAAGATAGATATATCTTAAATTATCTTATAGGCTCTGCTAAATTGAAATAAATCTTAGAAATCTTGGCTTACTAAAAGACTAAATAGCAATTTTAATGGAACTGAATTAGATCTAAAAGAAAAACAGGAGGGCTTATGCTTCTATAATTGTTCTTATTTAACATCTCTAGGAATTAAATATACACATACATATACACACACACACACACATATATATATATATATATATATATATATATATATACACACACTAATATTTATATATATACATATAAAACCTACATAGCTTAAAAATAATTGTAAGAATTACACTTTATAAAATATTCTTTTCTCATTTATATGGAAGTCTGCTATTATTCTCAGTGCCATCTAACATTTTGTTAGAAAAATATTATGTAAATGAAAGCATGGCCCAAATGAAGCTAATTCAGCTCTTCACCCACTAAGATGTGTATACAGCAACAGATTTGCTGTCACAATAATAGACCCAGAAATAAAAGCTACCTCTAAAAGGAAGACATATTGTTTATTGTAAAAACTTCAGCCTTGCCAAATTATTCAATGAGGAGAAAGTATACTATTAGACAATGAGAAAACATGCTAATTTCCAGTCTCATTTAGTACAAGCTCCTTATCAGAAGAAAAATAATATTAAATAAGGTGTCTTAGGCCTTAAGCTTGCATACAAAAAATTAGATGGTGAACTATACTGATGTTGTATTTCCCATTAAATTCATACTTGCATTATTTTAGATTAAATTGTCTTTCTCAACAAACTGCAGCACACCCCATTTCTGTAAGAAAACTATTAGCTATTCAAAGCATTGTACATTTTGCCATGACCCACAATATCCTGTATATCTTAAATTATCTTACAAGCTCTGCTAAAATTGAAATAAATCTTAGAAATCTTGGCTTACTAACAGACTAAATAGTAGTTTTAATGGAACTGAATTAGATCTGAAAGAAAAAAAGGGCTTATGCTTCTATAATTGTTTTTATTTAATATCTCTAGGAATTAAATTTTAAGTAAAAATTACATTAAATTCCAATACCCATAAACATATGTTACATAGGGCAAGTGCAAAGTATATTTTGTTATAATATTGCTTTTGACAGAAATGCTGTCCTTACAATTCATCAGCCTTTGCACAGATATAAAATATTTATGATACACTTTTTTTTGTTCCCCATTTTCATAAATTGCATGATGTGTACACTAATTCTACCAACCCATATGTGAAGACTACATGGGCTAATATTGTGAAACCTTCAGACAGCAGCTGGCTGTATACAGGTTGAACATTCCTTATTCAAAAATCTAAACTCTGATATTCTCCAAAATCTGAAAACTTTTGTGCACCAACATGATGCCACAAGAGTAAAATTCTATACCGCACTTCATGTGCTGGGTTGCAGCCAAAACTTGTACTTATGTGCTGGGTTTCATGCACACAATCATTTGAAATACTGTATAACACTAACTTCAGGCTATGTGTATATAAGACATACATGAATTTTGTGTTTAGACTTGGATTCCATCCCCAAGATATTACATTATGCGTATATAAATATTTCAATATCCAAAAACTTGAAAACACTTATTCTGGTCCCAAGCAATTAAGGCAAAGAATATTCACCCTGTATGAGTATTTTATTATGAGCAAAAAATTAATTTTATTTTAAAATAACATTTATGTGAAATGAGAAAGTAAGAGATTCACTTTCATATAAGCTAAAATTGTTAGAGTTCTGCTCACCAAGGTAGTCCATAGTTAATGTTTAAGGCTGTAGAGAGTTCATCAATTTTAACCTGTGTGAAATATAAATTGGTACCAATTTCTCACAAACATTGCTTGGTTGGAAATCTCTATGGATGCCTCAACTAAAAATATATTTTGGAATTAGTCAAAGATGTGCATTGTTGAATCATGGTACTAAACTGGGCCGGGCTTCTGAGGTGCTGGGTGTGGTGGCACCCATCTGTTTCCAGATACTTGGAGGAAGATCTGCTCTTACCCAGAGGCTTACTTGCACTTCTTTGATACTTTTCCCATCTATTAGGTGAACTCTGAATTCCCTCGCATTGAGCATGGGCACAGCTTAATTACTTATTTGAAACATTTGATGTAGTGAATGCTAGCATTTTGGGACTTTTCAGGTTAGTTGAGAAGAAGCTGTGGAACTCCCAAGCAAACCAATAGGAATACTTGCCCTGAGGGCCCTGAATTCAGCTGTCCTGAGAAGGCCATGTTAAAGAGGCCACAGCCAGGCACTCTGTCAACAATCTTTATTTTGTAGGGTCAGCATGGTCACTTAAGGTAGTGTAGAAAATATAAAAATGAACCTCATATATTTCCTGGAGGAAATTTTCAGTCAGAATGTTGGAAGTGCTGGCCATTTTCTTTTAGCCAGGAAAAATGAAATAGCCAGGACAAAGAAATGAGCTACGATGCAACTGTTTAATTTTCAAGCACCAGGGAAAGAAATATAACAGAATCAAGAATTGAAGGCTTTGAAAATAAAATTATTTCTTATTCACAGCCTGTTTTGACATGCCCCCAAAAATGTTTTTAAAGGGAGAACCAGCTTTGGGGCAAAGTAATCTTAACTTTGAGGCTTTAAAACTAAGAATTCGGAGAGGCTGAAGTGTGTGCCCCATAGATATTCTTGATTAGATAACAAGTTTCCTAAAACTTTTAGACACACCTACAACCTCATGATACTTAGCCCAAGGCAAATAAGGACTAAATTTAGAGTTTTGTGGTACAGCATTTGTTTAATGAACCAAACCTAAATAAGAGTCACAGAAAGACTAATATTTTTATAAAATACTTTGCCTGGCAGAAGCACAGAGACAGTTCAAAATAAAAATAGCCCTTACTCTATGGGCAAGTCCAGGCTGAAAACACCATGCATCTGTAAACACCAGTGATTTGTTATGTAAAAGTGGGACTCCGGAGAAACTGAGATCTCGGAGAGCAGGGGCAAGAGTTGTAAAGGAGCATTCCTAGGAAGCAGCCCTGAGCTTCCAATTCCTTCCATTCAAGGCACTAGAAACATGTTTCTTGCTAGATTTCAGAAATATGATAGATCACTTACTATTGCTTGCTTCCTCCTCCTTTCTTTTTTGAACAGGAGGATTTATTGTATTCACTCTGTCTCTGTCACATCTTTTTATATTGAGTACATGAAGGGAGGATAACTGCTTCCTTGTTCACAGGACTGCAAGTTGAGAGGAAAACAGCGAGAAAACTTGAATCTGTTTAAAAGTTTTGAGATCCTGGTCCTGAATCTGTTTAAAAGTTTTGAGATCCTGGTCTTGCATCTGATTCTATAATTAGATGTGACTTTTAAGGTCCTTAAGAAAGGATCATAGTATCTTTTCAAGTGGAAGAAATTTCAATTATATATATAACATTGTATATTATATTATAAATTATTTTTATATTATATTATAAATTATTATTATATATTGCACATATTATAATATATAGTATATTGTAATAATTTTACAATGTATAAATGACCATAATAGATGTATATTATTCATTATAATTATGTAAATTATAATTATAATGAATGAAAAAATGTAAATTTTTTCTAGTAGGTAAATTTTAAAAATAGCAAACTTTTTGTTGCTCTTCCTCTTGAGAGGTGGATTCTAATTTATCTCCCTTTGAATCTTAGCTAGACTTGGTGATATTCTTGGTTATTATAACATGGTAGATAAGATGTTGTCGTAATTTCAGTGCTAGGTCATAAGACAGCATCTTGCTACTGTATGGGTCTCTTTAAACCTTAACTCTGGGAGTCAAGAGCTAGATTGTAAGAAGCTTGACTTCCCTGAGTTCATCCTCATGGAGGGACAGTTTAGGCACTCTATTTGCCAGTTTCAGCAGAGCTAATCCCTCCAGCCAACCTCATCAAGGATAAAGACATCTGTGTGAAGCTGTATTGAACTCTAAAGAATGTCTCTTCTGCCAGTAGAATAACATTGGTGGCATCCATCAATGTCACAAGAAACACAATAATTGCCTAAGTAATCTCTGCCTGGAATCCTAACCCACAAAATTCTGAGATGTCATGAAAATGATTGCTTTTTAAGCTGCAGATACTTTGAGCACTTCATTACAGAAAAATTGATTACTAGGACAAAGGTTTGGCAACATTTTATCTCTCCCCAGCTCAAAAAAGCATCATTTAAAAAAAATCCATCAGCATTAAATTATATATGGTTTTGCAGACAAAATGCTATTTTTATCATATTAAGCTTATATATACTCTCATCATTTTTTTTCATCTTTCCTTTTTTGGTCAAAAGCAACAGTGATAAACCTAATTAAGTATCTTAGTAAACCTAAGATACTCATTTCAGCTATCATGGAATCTCATCTTAACTATGTCAGGAGTTTAATTAGGTATACTTTCCCTCTACTGCTTCACCTTACAGAGCCTATCTTTATTATTGCCTTTGACTTAAAAATATTATTTATTCATGTTTTCCATTGGAATGCAAGTTTCTTGATGTTGCTGCCCCCCCATTCTATTTTTTTTTTTGTTTTGCTCTGAATTATTTGCACGATTAAATTGTTAAACACTTCATTGCAGTAGCAACAGACAAAAAATTCAAATTTTCATGTGAAGCCACAATGCTATTAAATTCATGTTTGGTAGTGATTTTGAATATGGTGTTTCTCCTCTATTAGGAGACCTGTCAGGGCCTCCTAAATTAGTGAATGATGAATTCCAAGTTGACCAAATATAAAATGAGAATGTCAAGCCAGAGAGTCACAAGGTTCCTATAAGTTAGACTTTTAGTTTCCGCAAGAACCCTCTTGTATGGAGGAGAATAAGCTAGAAAAGAAGGCATTGCTTTTTTTCAATTAATGAGTTTTGTTTTTAATACCAAACAAGAAAATGCCTATAGAGAATATTGACTGAAAAACCTGTGATATATCCATGCAGCGTGGAATACATACATCCACATACACACATAACCCTAGGTGTATATTCATTCTGCTGCATTTTTTATGTAAAAGTGGGACTACTTTTACATAACAAACTTATAAATTAAATATACTTAGTTTTTAACATTACACTCAGTTACTCTGAGATTTACTTTCTTCACTGAGCAGTATAATTGGACATATTTTTGGTTGGGTTCCCAGATTTTTTGCCCATCAGAGGATAATTTTTTTGAATTGCTATTAATGCAAAAGCAAAGCAAAGTTAAATATCATTAGTCAAGTCCATTAACAACATTGTTAGCATGCAACTAGGGTAATTTTTGGCTTGAATTTGGTTTATTTTTCTTTGTTATGTGTCAGTAGGCTGTGTGTTTGTCCAGTCGTCTTATTTTTTAAATGTAGATTTAAGGGTCCAAGTGCAGCTGTGTTACATGGACATATTACATAGTGGTGAAGTATTGGTTTTTAGTGCATTGATCACATAAATAATGCACATTGTACCAAATCGGTGCTATTTCATCCTTCACCCCCTCCCACCTTTCCATATAAAAAAAAAGCATTGTTTTTGAAGCTTTCTTAATTCTATCATTTGCCACTGAACTCATACTCATTAGCTCAATTCTCACTTACTAACAAGAAGGATCATGCAGGATACTTACCCTCCCCACATGTGTAGCATATGCTGCTGGATCCCAGGGAGTCATCCCATATTCCTGAATTTGGTCTTCTTCCAGAATGCTATGTCTCTGTCACCATACAATTGTCCTCATTAAAACTGACAAAAATTGTGAAGGCTACATTCTGGTATGGTTTGTATATTTGTCTTCCTCAAAACTCATGTTGAAATTTAATTTCTATTGTGATAATATTGGGCAGTGAGACCTTTAGGAGGTGTTTAGGTCAAGAGAGCTGCACCCTTGTGAGTGGACTTACACTGTGATCAGGAGTGTGCCCTCCTCTCTTGCTCTCTCTCTTGCTGCTTCATCTTCCACCATGTGATGACTTTCACTGTGTTGTGACACAGAAAGAAGGCCCTCACCAGATGCCAGTATGTCAAACTTCCCAGTCTCCAACAACTATGAGAAATAAATTTCCGTTCATTGTAAATTTTCCAGTCTGTTGTGTTACAGCCATGAAAAACTAACTAAGATACATTCCAGTAAATTAGTCTGTGACTGTTTCTTGCATGCTGTCAAAAGACAGGAAATTCCTGGATAAGAAGCAAATTACAAAGGACATGATTTCTATGGCACAGAAAGTAACATGAACATCAGCATATTTATGTGTGAAGTCCTGGGATAGTGCCAAGTCTGATGGCAGTAATGTGATGTTCCCAGTTGAATTCATAGATAGCCAGTGGGTTTGCATAGCAGCTCTGAACCAGTGAGTTTGAGATAGCCATCCTTTTATACACGCAGAAAGAATTGGCACAGATAGAAATGTTACCTTACCTCTCTCAAGAGTATCATCTATATAAAAAAACTCTGAGAAATGACCCAGGTAAGAGAGTGGTCGAGGCTTTGACTGGACCATCCAGAAACATATGGAGAACCACAAAAGGCTCAAAGATTCTATATCCCAACAAGGTAGTAACTATGTACTATATATGATGCCTTATATATTATTATTTATGTGCATTCTGGATAGTAGAAACAAACATAAATCCAACACTTTTTAGCTCCTAGGAGCTCCAAACTTTTTTTTTCTGTCTATTGCTTTCCTTCAGTTCTTTTCCTAGCCTTGAGTAATTTGTTTTGAACATGAATTGATTAGCTTAGCACTCAGACAAAAACATTCCTTGGTATTGCTCTCCAGATTGTCTGAGTTCTCTCGCTTCTACATAGTATTCTACCTTACAAAGTCTATGTATCTAGACTTCTCTAAATTCTAGTTTATTTCTCCTCAATCCAACAGTTCTGTCAGCTCTGGTTTGGTTCCTCCTTTATAATATCACATACTATTAATTTATTTTAGGCAGTGGGCAATTGTGCAGTCCGCTTTGCTTCTTTCCTTTCTTATAGAGTTCATATTATTTGCTTCTTAATACCTATTATCTGAAAATTATGTTTTTGTGTATATTAATGTATATTATGTCTTTTAAACATTTGCTTTTTCCCTTCTTTTTTCAATAAGAGGTTAACAACTGTCCTTGTTAATTTATAAGCAGAAATTTCTGTTTTCTTGTTTAAAACAGTGAAGGATTGATTCAAAGTGCTCTATGGTATATTGACATTTTATTCTTCACAAATCAGACACAATTAGATAATACTATCATTTTAATGCTTGAATCTGACAGCTTAAGAATAATTGAAATTATGCATTACTACATGTTATTTAATATGTCTGTATCCTACCTATTCTGACTTGATAATAAAGATTATCCTTTTCATGATACAGTACAGAGTTACAGGAAACCAAAGAACGGACTCTGTGTGTACATGAAACACACTATTACATTTACTCTTGTTATATCCATTCAGAAACTGGCTTCTTTAGTATGTTGTTGAAACTAATTAGCTAATATTTTATTTTGGGAATATAAATATACTTTGAAATATGAGAATAAACTGTACTTTTCAAAAATCAATGTTTGAACAACTTAAAACTATTTTATAGGCTACAGCTTAAGCAAGAAGTCTTCTCAATGCTGTATTTTTAAAAATTTCATTATAAGACAAAATATTGCTCATCAATATAAAAGTGTCTTGATAATAGATATCTATTAATCAAACACACTGCAAAAATATATATTGGAAAATTATGCTGAAAGACATATGATAAAAATTGAACACATATTTCTGACAAAAGCTCATAGCAGACAAGAAATAGAATGCAGTGTTAACAAGGTATTTTATTACTCATATATTACTCAACAATGAAACCGTTAGACTCTTTAATTAAAATCTGGAATCTGACAGAGTATATTCTATAGTGTTTTATTAAGGAAATGAGAGATACAGTTGAGTAATATAGATCAGAATTATTCCTATTGTAGAATATTTGATTATCTACCTAGAAAATTACAAAAAGTAAACAAAATAGTCTAAAAAGATATAATAAAGTGTAAGGTATTTGACACAATTGTGCCCTAAATTATCTATAATGTGGCAACTACAATTTAGAAAATATATTTAAAAGAGTCAAAATTTAATTTGACAAGGAAAACATGTTTGATGTGCTTCTTTTAACTTTTTAAACAAATTCATATAAAATATGGCATGAATTGGAATAAAATCAAAAATTAAATCAAAGAGAAGACCATAAATAAAAATCTAGGCATATTGTTCGCTGACAACATTACTAGTGGTTGGTTAATTCAACTGGAAAATGACAGAAAAGAAATACACAGACACAGACAGAAAATGTTATATTTTACACTTTCTTTTATATACCAGTTCGACATTATCCAGGCGCTGAGCTAACCACAAAACCAGGTATTTGTTAATATCACCACCTTCAGATGTAGAAGGAGGATAGCTCTTTCAGATTTATTAAAATACTTATCAAATATTCCCTTACCTCATTAAAATAGGAAATGCAAGTCCCAGAAAATAACTGGGCAGAAAGATAATAGAAGGGCATTTCATTTACGAACCTCAATCACTTATGAAAACATTATAAACTTGGTACAGACAGGGAAAGGATTGGGAAGACTATATGCTGGCAAGCATTGTGTTTCATATGCAAAATTCTTTCTAGAAAATCTGCCACTCACAACAAGAGAATAGTTCTATAAAAACCAGCTACTCTGAACTAAATGAATGCCTGTTGTGAAGTATAAATTGAAGGAGAAAGTTTTTAGAAAATCCTGAACTTTACCTACTCAAAAAGAACCTTGCCAGAACCTAAGTGTATGGTGAGGGGTACAAAAACAATCCTTCAAATTCGTTTATTTTAAAACTTTGTACCTAGTGAATATATTTTCAGAAAAAAATCAGTACAAAGAAACAAATATATAAAAAATCAAGCTGACAGAATTATTGTAGCAAAAGGAACAAAAAGTATCAAAAAGGCTCTTGACTCCATAAGGATTTATTGAAAAATCACTGACATGAGACAAGCCAGAAAGAAACACTGGAGACTGGAGTAAAAACAAAATAAAAGGCATAGACATTTATTTAACATGTATACAGCACAGCCTTCAGCATGAAGACCAACTTTTTAAGTAACAGAAGCTCATATACTATCTTGAAATTACAGAAAGAATGAAGAATCAGAATATGGCTAACCAAAACAGATTTTGGAGGCAAGACAGAACATGAGAGGAAGAAAGAAAAAGGCTTGGCTATAAAAAGATGGCCTTGATGAAACTTTTCAGGTTAGTTAATTTTTTTATTTTTCTTAACTGGTTGGTTTTTAGAGATGGAATTTGACTTTTCTAGCTTTGGATTTTTAGCAAACATTAGACAGGACCAGGAGTTCATCAAATATAATGGAAGATAGAACAAAACAAAATGAAACAAAGCAAAATCAGAAAAATGCCCATCACACAATTTTCATAGAGCCAAGATCTCTAAGCATAAGTTATAACCAGCTGACAATAAACATTAACCTTCAGTTGCCAAATCCCTAAATGATACCCCAAACCAGCTCCTACCTTGGAGAGGAGACCCAAGCTAAAGACTGCTCTCTGCTTCCATGGAATTAGCAAACTCCCAGAAAAAAGAATTCTACCACAGAATAAACCTGAGACTTCAACCAAAAAATGTGAGAAATCAGGGATCTCGGGAGGAAGAAGCTTCCGCACCTCAGCACATTGTCCAATTGGTCAGAGTGATAAAGAGCTTCTAGCTAGTACCAGGACCCCAATAGGAGAGTTGCTGCAAGCCAAAAGGCCAAACTCCACTCAGAATCCCTTCATGGTTGCCAAAAATTGTCTGAGATAGATCTCAATTAATGTAGAGGTTTATTTTGCTAATATTGAGGATGCACTCAGTGGGGGAAAAGAAAAATACACAAGTTACAATAGGATCTGTGGTCTATGCTTTTTCCAAAGAGGGATTTAAGGGCTGGTTTAAAGGGGGAAAATTGGGCAGAAAGAGAAGGAAGGAAAAAAAGGTGGGGAGTATAGGCTGTGAGGCAAGTGCTTACATTCTTCTGAGGCTTTGATAGTTGTCAGTTATACAATTGTCTTGCACTACGTAGACCTGAGTTTTACAGAAGATAATGGAAGCTTATGTAACTACAGTTATCTGTTTAGGAACAAAAGGAAGGCAGCTTTTGTTTTGTTTTGTTTTGTTTGTGTTTTGTCACTCTATTCCCAAGCTTAACTTTTCCCTTTGAAATAATGAGTTTGGGGTTCCAAGATTTATTTTACTTTCAGAGCACTTAGCAAGATAGAGCTAACAAGAATACAGAGTTAGCAGGATTGTTGGGAGAAACTGCTTAGTATAAAATCTGGTATTGAATAATTGTTCACACTACCATATTCTTTTCTTTTGTTTTACTTCATAACAATAATTTTCACTACAACTCCTTAAGTGAGAAGAATTGCTTGAGAATGATACACGTAAGGATCCTTGAATTTCATCTAAATATGAGTAAATGTTACAATATTATCCATTATATCAAGAAGGCCTTAAATGTTTTATTTACAATTTATTATAAGCAAATATGAGTTGCATGTAGCAATCTTAGCTACAAAATCTCTGCCTTTAGGGTACTTAAATTACTAGTTTTCTAATATAAAATATCTATTAGTGCTAACTATTTTTTAAATTTGTTATTATTTTTTCTTCAATATTCAGTAACAGAAATAAAAGCACCAAGGATTAGAGTAGAATCATATACCGGCTGTTAGCTGACAGACTTGACAATTGGGGGTTGTAAATTCTATATTCACTATCAAGGACAAGTAAGTTGACCAGGGCTTGGCACCATTTACTTTAATGTCCTTTTTTATCAAATGGAAATGATGCTAATGGTTCCCCAGAGTGCTCTGAGAATGGAAGGTTAAAAGTAGTGTGAAATGCTCAGATTTGAAGTGTTACCCTAGAGCAATCTATTACTGCAAGTTCTCTCTTAACCTCATTGATAGATTCTTGGAAACTGCAACTTTTAAGTCCTTAAGCTAAATGACATGTAACAAAACCAATTTTGCTACATGCTAATTGATATAAATAAAAGAATAAGTTTCTACAGAATATTTCTGATCACAAAACATCACAAAACTTCTAAATAAAGACCCCAAACACTTCCATATTAACCACTGACATAAATATGAGATATACATATGTTTAAGGAAGCATAATAAAAGCAAATAAGATAATTATTTACCCAATTATTCAGTTCAGAGTCTGGGGTGGCCAGAATCCATCCCAGCTACTCAGGGCATCAGGTAGGAGCCAACCCTGGCCAGGCAGCCTTTCTATCTCAGTGTGCATTCATACACACATGCATTCACTCCTACTGGGACAACTTAGACATGCCAGTTCATTTAAAGTGCACGTCTTCGGAATGTGGGAAGAAATGAGTTTCAAAAGCATGCTGAACTATTATTTGTTAAAGTGCACGTCTTCGGAATGTGGGAAGAAATGAGTTTCAAAAGCATGCTGAACTATTATTTGGTTTTTCTAAGGAAGAGTGGAGATTAGAGTGATGTATTACTTAATACTCATTTTGAAGCACATGTCTCAACAAAACACTCTCTAATTGTTTCCACACACTCATACACAGATGAACCGATTCTGGGACATCCCGTATCTGATGCGACGTAAATCCAGTTACAATAAGTTTTGAGTTTTCTATCATATCTTGAAACATGATTGACCTTACCTTTGTATTTATGCTAAGTAAATTAGATTAGGAAGTAATATAAGTAAACTAAGTCCTACTTGAGGAGGCAGGAAATAATTAGAGAAAAGAATAGGTGCTTGTTCTCAGATGAAGTTTAATATGACAGATAGCACATGAAATCTAAAAGCAACACAATAACATATTGATTTTTAAGCATGGTACAGGAATCCAGGGCAAGCTGGGATAGAGAAATCTCAGTAGCTAGCAGCAGGATCCATGAGTGGGATGTAGTGGGAAGGCTAGGAATAGTAAAAGGAACATTTTGTTTACTGTGTAACGTTTTTAACACTTTTTGTAATTATTGGAGGTAGAGTAAAGTCAATAATAATGCTTTTGACAACTTTTTGATCTTGCTGAACTCTTTCTGTTTTAAGTAGTATTCTAGGTGTTTTTGTAAGGATTAGGTTATTTAGACTCATAACAGTTTACAGAAATAAGAACATTAAGTCACACAGTATTGTTTGACTTAAACCACCCACAATCACAGAGTAAAAATGAGATTTACTCCTATAGTCTCAATGTAAATCCTCTGTGTTTGTTACTGGCATTGTTACGTTTCCTACTATAATAATGTGGTTCCAGAATCATTGGCATCACATAAAAAGTGGAAAATTTGGGTTCTGAAAATTCTGACTTAGACAAAACACCAAAAAGAAAATCTGGCGACAAGTTGTTTTCACTGAAAATTATACTTTGAATGAAGAAAGCAATGTCTTAAATAACATCCTATGGGAGGGGACGCCAATCACAGATACCTTTTTGATGAGATGAGAAATATTGAAGCAGGCAGGAACAATGACCTCTAAAGATGTCCTAGAAACTGTGAATATGTTGCTTGACATGACAAAGGGACTTTGCAGATGTGATTATGTTAGGATCTTGATATGGGAGATTAACCTGGATTATCAGGGTGGATCCAAAGAATCACAAGGATTAATTGGGTCCACCAAGAGGGAGGCAGGAAAATCAAAATCATATGGGGAAGTGATAGCAGAAATAGAGGTCAGAATGATGGGGTTGCAATCTTTGAAGACAGTAGGGGGCCATGAGCCAAGGAATGTGGTCAGTCTATAGAAGCCAAAAAAGGGGAGTAACAAAGTCTCCTCTAGAACCTCCAGAAGGAACACAGCCCTACTGAGACCTTCATTTGAGGACTGTAAGACCTATTTCAAACCACAGGCAACCAGATTAATAAGATAATAAAGCTGTGTTGTGTTAACCACTGTTTGTGGTAACTGGTTATAGCAACAATAGGAATCCAATAAGTATATTCAAATACCCAAATTAATATCTAGCTTAAGGACTTTCTGATTCATTTTATTTTACAAGCCTTGGATTCTGAATAGCAGGTGCAGACCATCTGGCCTTCTGTTGTAATTAATACCACTTAGTCTGTGCTATGATCTTTAAAAATACTGAATACTGGATTTTGTAAACATATTTTTTCCTGAGATAATTATCTTAGGATGTAAGGGTTGAACTGACTTCTAAATTACACAGGTCTTGGCCCACGGCTGTGACAATCTGGTATGTCCTTTTAAAGTTTTAGACTCCAAAAGTGAGGGCAACTCAGAATTTGCAATTAAATTAATACAATTCTCAGGTTTCAAAAGAACTATTTATATATCATTAGGAGGAAGAGCCCAGGCTAGTGACACTGTTGGTAGCCCAATTCTATTCAGGCATCAAGAAACCCCAAGCAGTGTAGGCTAGACAAGAAATTGGGCACTATTGTCTTGGATTTTTTATTCAATTTAGGATTGTTGATATGGGGCTTTTGATACTCAAGTTTTAAAGTAAATGATCTTAGACTTCTATTCCTTTGATCTTTGCATTTTAATTTTCAAATAGATTTACTCTTTTAACTTCCATTTCTCCTTAGGAAATTTATACCAAGATGAATTCATATTCAAATTTGGCTCATCTATATGTGGTTTGCATTCAGTTGTTGAAGTGCCTTTATAGATTTCATCTTAATGTGGCCTTTTATTCTCAATTTTATGTAAGCTGTTTCTTACAACTGCAAGAAAAATGAGTGTATCTTATGGAGTAAGTTCTGGATAATGCCTATACCCACCCTCTATAGCTGCCTTACATGGAAAATGTGGTAACTGCTGTTTCAAATTGTGTTCCATCACAGACACAAAACTTGGTGGACTTGCATTTTATGTTTCTATAACTTCCTATCCTTCAGATAACTTGTTTTGTGAGTTCAGGCACTGTACACAAATTCATTAACCCACAGAATTGCAGCATTATGACAACATACACCTGCAGAAGAGCTTTTTACATTTTTTCCTAAATATGTGTACATAGCCTTCCGTGCACCATGGATTCTTACATGTTGAACAATGTGAGAAGAAAATGCTAGAAGGTTTGAATGCAGCTTTGCCAGGGCATGAACTTAATTAGATACAGTTCTGATCCATTACAGAGAGTGCTAGAAACAAAATGTGAAAAATTTACCAGAGTCCCAGAAGATCTGAAAGAAGCAATGTTTGGGAAACAGTCTCATGAATGCTGGCAGAAAACCAGTCACTTATCTGATTGAAAAATCAGCAAAAAATGTTTGAATATGATGAGCTCAGCTATTTTTTTCTTCCTTTTGAGAAGAAATCTGCTTAGTGTTTTCTCCCTGGATCCTCCATGTGGTAAGTCTCACCGGGGTAACTCTCCATATCAAGAAGCCTCACCGGGGAAGTCTGCCTATTACTGAGTAATAAATTGTTCTAATTCTGCAGGGTGGTTGACAGATATAAACAATGTCTTCCAACCAGGTCTTTATTTGTAATAAAGGTGATATATCAGGCTCCATCTTTTCCATGTTTTTTAAGTCAACTTATTCAGATATGGACAGAGAATGAATATTTTATTGGGTCTAATTCAGAAGATGGAACATATTTTTATGCTGAAGACAATAGTTAAAATATAGATAATGTGTAATATTTTTAACCATACCATAAAGGATTGGAAAAGTAAGGATCCACACATTGTGCACACACACATACACAAACACCCCTATTCTAGATATAAGTGGGTTTGTGCAGTGCTTTTATTTGGGTACATTATTCCTTTGAGCCACTAAACTTCAAAAAAATTACATGGTTACCAAAGGAAATGCTAGGGATAAAACTTGCACGGGAACATGATGGCAATCTCATCAGAGAGAACCTATTGCAAAGGCCAGAAGCAAAACAAAAAAAGTGTTAAAATGCAATAAGGAGCAGAAACAAAGAAATAAACCAACCCTGGCAGGAAGTCACTGGAAATTGGGCTTACAATTTGAATCAGTGTAATTTCCTGGAAATACCATTCTCTCTATTTAAGCACCAATGCCATAAGGTTCAATGACAAATCTTTAGCAATATAGTAGGTTTTCTTACTTCTACATCCATGCTGACAGATTTGCACAGTATGACAACCTAGTGTTAATGGAGAGTGCAGGGGGCAATATCCATGTTAAGTGTTTTGCAGAAGGGGAAACAGTCCACGCGTTAACGTAGAAAAGTTTATGACAAACACCGGAGGCATTTCAGAAGGTTTAAGATAGGACTCATGGAGAAAGTACAGCAGGTGACGAAGGTAGTCAGTCTTCTGATTACTGTCCTCTGTGTATTTTTTCCACTGCTATGAAGATGATTTTTCTGTAATGGCTCCAAATTGGGGCAAAGTATTATATGTTCAGGGATAAGTGTGAGGTCAGATCTGTGTCACACACAAGATATAAAAAGGTTATAAGATAGCTAGAAAACTAGGCTGATAAAATATATAATCTGGAAATTTGTAGTAAAATTGACTTTAGCTCTCCAAAATACAGCATTCTGAAAAAATGTCATGGCCCTTTCACGAGCTTTGTGTTCAGTGTGTCTCTCACTCTAACTAAGACTAGTCTAATGTTCTGTTATTACTGACCGAACTTAACACTGTGCTGATATGTTGCAGATTTGGAAAATTGCAATGACACAAATTTTAAAACCTCTGAACATGATATTATTCTTTGCCTAATGTAAGAACCGCTGAAAGCAACAGCAGCACAGTGTAATGATAACAAACAGACACTGGAGCTAGACTTCCTGAGATTAATGCCTGCCTCTTCTATTTTGACTATGGTATAACAGGTAAATTCTGCACCTTATTTCCCTCAGGACCCAAAGAGAAATAAAAAGATTTTTATCTTGTCTCATAGGTTGGTTATAAGTATGATGTGGTTTAATAATTACAACACTATTTCGCACAAATTAGCATATATGTGTATTAAATATTTTTAATATTCTAGAAAGAGTCCTGTCTTTCAAGACCTTTTGTGATCTACAAACCAAATTTATGGTCCTTGTTATGTATCACCGTAACATTCTCTATTTCCCCCTTTATGACTTTTAAAAATTCTTATAAATTTTTATTGTTTATTTTTCAGTAGGGTGCGCACACCAGGATAGCAGCGATATTGCTTATTTTGATACCTGTTGATTATCTTATGACTAACAAACAGTACATAACACCTATTAACTGATAACTGAATATTTGTTAAATGAATGACTGAAGAAAATGACTCATTCAAATGATCTGTGATATGTACAAGTGACTACAACAAGACGTAGTCGGCACTCGATATTTGTAGTGTTGAATCGAACAATCTCTACTCTTGATCACTCAGTCAAAATATCAGAAAACTGCAACTGCTATAATGTGGACTATAAAATATATTAGTTTTAATCGTAAATGTAATGAAAGCAATGCACAAAGCTGCAAGAAAACAAAGCTTGGGAGTTAATATAAAGTGAGGATTACACCATGCCTGTTTCCTTCTTGTGCCACCTCAAAACTTCAAACTAGTAGTCACTGATTTTTCGATATGAACATCAGAAGAATAATTCTAGTAAATTTTCTAGGTCATGGTAACTCTATGTTTGTAGAGTTCACCATTCTTCAGACTAAAACTAATATTTTTTGTGTGTGTGATTTTGGACTTTGTAGACAAATAGATAATCTATATATTTACATGGATTTTATGGTGAAATATACTTCCAAAATGTTATACAGTATTTTAAAGAATAACATACAGTTCACTTGACTATTTTTTGGTGTAAAGTTCTATAAATTTAACATACATACAGATTCACTTAACCTCCACCATAATCGGTATACAGACTAATGTCATCACTACAAAGTATTCCTTCGTGCTATCCACGTGTAGTCAAACCTCCCTCCATGTTTTCTGACACCACTGATGTGTCATGGTTTTGTTTTTGTGAGAATTCCATAGAAATGGAATCATACAATGTGTAACCTTTTGAGTCTGGTTTCATTCACTTAACATGATGCTTCTGTAATTCATAAAAGCTGTTTTATGTATCAATAGTTCATTCATTCTTTGTCTCCAAAAAGTATTGCATTGTATGAATTGGCCACTATTTACTTATTCTCCGATTGAAGAAAATTTGAGTTGTTTCCAGTTTTGAGTGATTATGAACAAAATTGTATACAGCCTACTATGTACCATGTATTCTTCTAGGTGAATGAATATAGTGACGACCAAGGTAAGAAAAAGTTCCAATTCTTATTATGCTTAATGTCTCTTGAGAAGTTAGCTGTGGTTTAAAAATTTTTTTAAGAAGTAATATGGTTAAATGTGTGTTTTTGTGTGCCTATGATTTTATTCCAATAAGTGAATTAATACTACTGGGTCATTCACTGTTTTTCAGTCTGCATAATGATGTATCATTCTAAAACATAGAGTAGAAGCTGTATTTTAGAATCATGAATTGTTATTGGTTGGTTGTTTGCTTTTAATCTATTGAATATAATTCATCAGAACTGCAAAGCAAGGCCCAGACAACATGTGTTTTGTTTAAGCCATAATAGGTGATTCTGATGAATATTTCAGGTCAACATTGACTCCTCTATGTTTTTGAAATAGAAACCTAGAGCAACTCTTATCAATATGTCACTTTAAAAAAGGATAGTATAAACTAGTGTGTGTTTACACCATCCTCTTTAAAGTGACATATTGATAAGTGTTGGATAATAAAGATATTATCTAATCTAAGCAGAAAGTGAATGATTGGTTAACTTTGAAGAATTAACTTCAGATTCAAGTATTGACCAACTATTTTCTAGATGTCATCATTTTCATTACCTACCAAACAAGTTATTAATAATTCATACTCACTATCAAGAGCATATTAAAGTTGACACCAGGAACTGTCTTCTGTTGAAATACATATAGCTGTGAATCCACATTGCTCCCATTGTAAAACAGATGGCAATGCTTTGGGAGTTTCTGTAGATGCCAAAGGAGAGAAAATAGATCAATGTGAGCACTCTTCCAATACTTGCTATTTTACAATGGTCAAATATGTTTTAATGTTTAGTCTTCTATCCTAGAATTCCTTTCCCACACAATTCTGATCTTTATACCCAATTGACTGAGAAACTGTATTTAGTACATCATCCCATGTTTTCCAATAATTTTTGGCCAAATATGTCTCTACTGTGAATTTTTACCTTGACTTATTTAAACAGAAAGGTATATGTACATCTCCTATTGCAGTTAAAAACTTATTGGGAAAGATTAGATTGACCTATTTTCTATTTTATAAGGTGTTATGAGTTGTGAAATTTAAATTCCATATGTTTCACAAGAAGTAAGATAAGTACAGGTTTAGACTAACATACCTGACCTATCAGGTAAAGGAGCCACTGGAAAGAGGTGACAGAGTTAACCTGAGCTATTAGAATCAATTCAGAAGAGAAATAAGATAACTGAGTTGTATCATTATTTAAAGCACTGCTTCTCCCCTAAATAACAATATTTTTCTCAAATAGGACTACGGATGAGGGATAGATGGGCATAAAATTTATAGTTATAAAACGGTACCATTTTCATTGAGCAATTTTGTTACAAAAACTATGAATATAATGAAAAACGATAAAAGAAAAACAAAACAAAACATTTATATTGCTTTTATATAATAAAACTGTTTCAATTTATAAACACTTGCTTATTGACCTGAAGTGGTTAATTCAATTAATGAGAAAAGTATCTTTTTGAAATGTATGGAGTTATTAAGAATAATATCACGGCTTTCTCGGGAAAAATAGCTTAATGTGTGTTCCCCTCATGTGTGCAAGTATGAATAAGTTAGCTATATTATTTTCATGTTTTTAAAACCCTGAAATTTGAAGTTTAAGAATGACTTTCCATGTTTCTTGGAAAATTGGTGACGCAGTTGCATATTCCTTTTTTTTTTTTTTTTTTTTTTTTTTTTTGTGGGATGCTATGGCATGCTGTTAAATCCTTGTTTTTTTTTTTTCTTTTTTCTTTTTGAGACGGAGCTTTGCTCTGTCACCCAGCTCTGTCATCCAGGCTGGTTGACCCATAGTGAGATCTCAGCTCATCACAACCTCCGCCTCCTGGGTTCAAGTGATTCTCCTGCCTCAACCTCCCAAGTAGCTGGTATTACAGGCATGTGCCACCACGCCTGGCTAATTTTGTATTTTTAGTAGAGACGGGGTTTCACCATTCTAGTCAGGCTGGTCTCAAGGCCTGCCTTAGCCTCCCAAAATGCTGAGATTACAGGCATGAGCCACTGCGCCCAGCCTAGACTGGTAAATTCTTAATGATGATTGTGTTAACAAAAGAAAACATGTCAATTTTCTGTTGTCAAGATAAGTGAATTTTTTTTTTTACTTCAGTTCATAAGCTTCATATACAAGCTGTTGATTCAAATTTTCTTACAAAAGATTATCTGAGCTACTGGGAATATCTGCTAAAAGACTTACTCAAGCACTCTTTAAAAAAAAAACTGTCATCTTTCTAGTTTATAATACAATGAAGCTTTCTTTATACCTTCTTTGTTTTCATAAATGCTAACCAGGTTAAAATAACATTTAAAAATCCCACTCGTTAATGATATTCACTATTATCATTTATATTTAAATTAGTGTTGGACTCTCATAACATAACTAGTTATTTCCTTTGAACATTAACATTTCACGATGCTTTAATAAATGTCCCATTCCAACATTCAAATTTTGTTTTAAACATTACAATGCAAATGCAGTTATACTTTTAAATTTTTACTTTAATAAACATAACCATGAATCCCACTTTAAATGCCAAAAAGAAATGGGATAGTACATGATCTTTCAATTTCATTACAACATAAAAAAACAAAAACCCTGAGGATGTGTTCCAAAATAAATGTTACAATCCTCTGTCAACAAACAATTTTGATGTTTGTTCCTTCCTTCCTCATAACTATGTAGGGATCAGCCTCAGTGAGGCAGGTGTTAACAACTGAGCTTCCATGTGAGCACTTCACGAGCATGACAAACACGATTAATTTTCCTTACCATCACTGGGACAAACTGGATGTCTAAATAAACAACCAACAAAAAAGCAAGCATCGTTGGTAGATATTCTATTTTGTATTATTACATAGCCTTTATAACATATCCTATGCAAAGTTACATAATTTCTTTTATCATATTTGATATTATAAAAACTAATTTTGAAAATATTTTTATCATCTATTATAGGTAAACTTATATGAGCTAAATCAATACCAATTGCTTCTTGATTATTACTAAATGCTTATGTGTCACTAACTGTGACAGACACACAGATATTATTTCACAAAAGGGAAGACATACAATAATAAAACTACAACCAAAAAAATGAGGTGATTATCGGACCCTGTATTATATTAATTTTGTTCTAGGCACTACTAACTCATTCAGTACAGTAGCATGTGACTGATCTGTTTCGAGCTACTCATAGTTGAAACAATATCTTATTCATCCTTTTATTCCAAGTTCCTCAAAAAAGTTGTTGACTAATACATAAGCCTCAGTAAATAAATATTTTGGAAATGTAAATTTAGTTGTCCTAAATAAACAGTGTACTTGATTTTTTTGCATTGGTAACTGAATATTGATGACACTCATACACTTATTAAAATTGTTATAGTTAGTTGACTTTGACAATTAATTGCTATCCCTGATATTTAATGCAACATATTTTTGAAATAGTAATATAGACTAAATAAAGAATTCTATAATATTGTTGCATACCCAGTATATATTTGTGGCTTTTAAATCATTACATAAGGTTATTCATCTATATGTTCAACTAACAGATAGCTAAATTATAAATGTAAAGATTGAGAGTAAATATGTCTCTTTAAAATTGCTGTAGTTTTGCCCTATTCATGAGTGCTTTATTATGCACTTTATAAGCATGAAAATTTTACCATCTTTATTTTAAGTTTGAAGATCACTTTCTGGATTCAATTATGAGCTTGGAAATTGTGTTTAGGTGTTTGAATACCTAACTGATTATGCTACATTTGTTTGATCATGGTTGAAATGTAATTTTACTGCTTGGTTGGTGATACTTTTTTGGAAAGTATTAAATGGATTGGCTGCTTAGGAGTGAATCACTGTTTAAAACAGATTTTCCAGAATCTTCCAGGAAGAAAAGCACATGTTTTGATCCTTATTATTACTTTTAATGCAGAATGAAAATAAACAGTTAGAAACCCAGGAAATAATTAGAAAGCAAGAATTGAACTGAATTTAAAACATGAACTCCTATTTGATATTGTAATCTTTGCAAAGATGTTTTAGCTATTGCATCAATAAAACCAATACTCCTATTTATTTTTTAAGGTGAAGTATTTTTCTATTAAGATTGCTTTGTGTAAAACTTCAATTTGTCAAATTATTTTCTAAGCATGTGTCAAATGCCAATAACAATATTAAAAAAACACTAGGAGTAAGGGAAATACGGTTCTTGAGAAATGTTGGATGAAATAAATAAAATAGTATTTTTAGTGTTCTTCATGGGTAATAGAGGACAGAAGCAAACCCTTCATTCTTTCCCTGGTGCCTCCCAAATCTCATGTCTTCACATTTCAAAACCAATCATGCCTTCAGAATAGTCCCTCAAAGTCTTAACTCATTTCAGCATTAACTCAAAAGTCCACAGTCCAAGGTCTCATCTGAGACAAGGCAAGTCCCTTCTGCCTATAAACCTGTAAAATCTAAAGCAAGATAATTACTTCCTAGATACAATTGGGGTACAGGCATTCAGTAAACACAGGCATTCCAATGGGAGAAATTGAGCAAAACAAAGGGGCTACAGGCCCCATTAAGTCTGAAATCCAGCAGGTTAGTCAAATTGCAAAGCTCCAAAATGATCTCCTTTGACTCCGTGTATCATATCTGGAAGAGGTGAGTTCCCATGGTCTTGGGTAGTTCCACCCTTGTGGCTTTGCAGGGTACAGCCTCCTTCTCGGCTGCTGGTTGCTTTCATGGACTGCCATTGAGTGTCTGTGGCTTTTCCAGTTGCATGGTATAAGCTGTTACTGGATCTACCATTCTGGAGTCTGGAGGACAGTGGCCCTCTTCTCACAGCTCAACTAGGCAATGTTCTAGTAGGGACTCTGGGTGGGGACTCTGACTCCACATTTCCCTACTGCACTGCCCTAGCAGAGGTTCTCCATGAGAGCCCTGCCCCCACAGCAAACTTCTGCCTGGACATTCAGGTGTTTCCATCTATCCTCTGAAATCTAGGGAGAGGTTCCCAAACCCCAATTCTTGACTTCTGTGCACTGGCAGGCTCAGCACCATGTGGAAACTGCTAAGGCTTGGGGCTTGCACCTTCTGAAGCCACAGCCTGACCTGTACATTTGCCCCTTTCAGCCACAGCTGGAGTGGTTGAGATACAGGGACCCAATTCCCTAGGCTACAAACAGCAGAGGGGCCCCTGGGCCCAGTCCACAAAACCCCTTTTCCTCCTAGGCCTCCAGGCCTGTGATGGGGAGAGCTGCTGTGAAGGCCTCTGACATGCTCTGGGGACATTTTCCTCATTGTCTTTGAAATTAATATTTGGCTCATTACTTATGCAAATTTCTGCAGCAGGCTTGAATTTCTTCTCAGAAAATGGGATTTTCTTTTTTTATCATATTGTCAGGCTGCAAATTTTCGAAGCTTTTATGCTCTGCTTCTCTTATAAAACCAAATGCCTTTAACAGCATCCAAGTTACCTCTTGAATGCTTTGCTCATTAGAAATTTCTTCTGCCAGATATACTAAATCATCTCTCTCAAGTTCAAAGTTCCACAAATCTCTAGTGTAGGGGAAGAATGCTGTTAGTCTCTTTGCTAAAATAAGAGTCACCTTTCCCTCAGTTACCAACAAGTTCCTCATCTCCATTTGAGATGACCTCAGCCTGGCTTTTATTGTGCACATTATTATAAGCATTTTGTTCAAAGCCATTCAACAGGTCTCTAGGAAGTTCCAGACTTTCCCACATTTTTCTTTTTTTTTTTTTTTTTTTTTTTTTTCTGAGCCCTCCAAACTGTTCCAACCTCTACCTGTTACCCAGTTTTAAAGTCACTTCCACATTTTTATGTATCTTTTCAGCAGTGCCCCAATCTACCAGTACCAATTTATCGAATCAGTCCATTTTCGCATGGTTGATAAAGACATAGCCAAGATTGGGCAATTTATAAAGAAGATTAATAGGACTCACAGTTTCATGTGGCTGGGAAGGCCTCACAATCATGGTGGAAGGCAAAGAGGAACAAGTCACATCTTATGTGGAAGCAGCAGGCAAAAAGAGAGTTTGTACAGAGAAACTCTTTTAAAACCATCAGATCTCATGAGACTCATTCACTATCACAAGAACAGCCTAGTAAAGACCCAGCCCTATAATTCAATCACCTCCCGCTGTGATCCTCAGATGATAATATATGGGAATTGTGGGAGTTACAATTCAAAATGAGTTTAGGGTGAGGACCAAAGCAAATCATATAGGATTCATATTTAAAGCATTGCTTTCAAGTAAACATTTAAATTTTGCTTGAAATAAAGCATCAGTGCTTTAATCCTAACTCTTGGTTTTTCTTTCCCATTTCATTTTGTTTTATTTCCTCTGGCTACAATCTCACTATATTTGAGCTACATATATGTTCCACTCCACTGATACTTAATGTAAATTTTCTTTCTATAATTTTTAATTTCTTTTTTCCTTAACATCCATGCAGTATTAAAAGAAAAAATTTTTGTTTTGGCCCCCATACACATTTTGTTATGTGTCCTCTCTGATTAGTTAAATTTCAGCTCAGCTGCAGGTCAGAAAAATGTTACTTAGAAAAAAACAGTAATTTAAATGACCTCAAATAATTTGTCTTACTTTTGCAAAAATCCGAGTAGATGGCAGAGACATTCATAGTGTCATGTAATTTTTATTCATTTCTCCTATTGTTTATCTGTGAATGACTTTGAAATCATGGTCCATTATGGTTGCTACTACCATCACCAGCATTTCAGCCACTAAGAAAGAGACAACAGGGAGACAAGGATAAGAATAATATTACACATAGTTCTTTGACTTATATTCCTATTATAAACCCGTTTGTCTATAAGGTATGATATAGCTGGAAGAGATACTTAAAAGTATCTATTATTGTTAACAATGTAATCAGCTGAAATATAATGTAGTACAGAAATTCTGTCAAAATTTATCATATTTTTGTTGTCTACTGAAAAACCGATTATTGAATAGGCGGTAAGCACCAAAGAGAAAACTGAAAGAGATCTAAAATGTTCAAAAGTAATCAAAATGGAAAATATCCCAAGTCATGAAAATTGCTCCACTTGTCACCCACATTTTGATATTAACAGGTCAATTCGGTTGTCATCTTACGTGGCCCTTATCTCTCAGTTTATTTTATTTTTCTTTCTCTTTGTCTCCTAATCTTTTTATTTGGGAGTGTTTCAGGGATTAGTCTTTGAGTCTCTTCTCTTTCACCTACACTTACTACCTTAGTGACTCCCTCTGGCCTGCTGGCTATACATATCACTGATATACAAAGAACATTAAAAAAAATTTTTTTTCCTAATTTCCTGAGTCACATATTCATCTATTAATACTTAACTCTACCAGGGATTGGTGACTCACACCTATAATCCCAGCACTTTGGAATAAGGTGGGCGGATCACTGGAGGTCGGGAGTTTGAGACTAGCCTGGCCAACATGGTGAAACTCCATCTCTACTAAAAATACAAAAACAGCCAGGTGTGGTTCCAGGCACATGTAATCCCAGCTACTAGAGAGGCTGAGGCACGAGAATCACTTGAACTCGGAAGGCTGAGGTTTCAGTGAGCTGAGATTGTGCCATTGCACTCCAGCCTGGGCGAGACAGAACAAGACTCCATCTTAAATAAATAAATAAATAAATAAATATTAAAAAAACTTACTCTACATCCACATTTTATGTTGTAATAGATAGTCCAACCTTACACATACCTATAACAAGCTCCTGATATTCCAAAAGTTAATATTTAAATATCTAATATTTTCTTATCTCACTTGCTGAAAACTTAATTCTTGCTGCTGCACAGGACAAAAATCTTGGAGTAATGAACTTCTCACTTTATCTCCTGCTCTTCATCCAATCTGCTAGCAATTACTGCGTCTGCCCTAAAATACACACCGAATCTTAATCTATCTCACTCTATCTACTCCTTCCTCTCCAGACCAAGTCACTTTTATGTCTTCTCTACATTGCATTAATGTGTTCTGCTTTCACTCTTGCCCCCATATGTTCAGTACAGCCACATGGATGACAGTGAAGAAATGTAAGTCACATTAAATCACCTTGCTCCGAATCCTACAGTGGCTCCCTACGTTATTCACATTAAAAGTCCAATAAGTTAAAATGACCTCCTAGGCTTCTCATCCTTACTTACATTACTTCTTTCCTACTATCTCCCTCTTTCCTCTCCCCACCCTAACCACACTGACCACCACTCTGTTTCTTATATACATCCATCTGGGATACTTCTGAAACAGGAATTTTGCTCTGCCTCTTTATCTGAGACATGATTCCTTTAGATTTTTGTGTCTACCATTTTTTAAAATTCAATGTTATTTTAAGTTCTGGGATACATGTGCAGGATGTGCAGGTTTGTTACATAGTAAACGTGTGCCATGGCGGCTTGCTGCACCTATCAACCCATCACCTAGGTGTTAGGCCCTGCATGCATTAGGTATTTTTCCTGATGTTCTCCCTTCCACTTCCACCTGCCCCTGACAGGTCCAAGTGTGGATTTTTTCCCTCCCTGTGTCCCATGTTCTTATTGTTCAGCTCCCACTGATACATGAGAATATGTGGTGTTTGGTTTTATGTTTCTGTGTTAGTTTGCTAAGGATAATGGCTTCCAGCTCCCTACATGGCCCTGCAAAGGACATGATCTCATTGCTTTTTATGGCTGCATAGTATTCCATGGTGTATAGGCACCACATTTTCTTTACCCAGTCTATAATTGATGGGCATTTGGGTTAATTCCATGGTTTGCTATTGTGAAGAGTGCTGCAGTAAACATATGTGTGCATGTATCTTTATAATAGAATGATTTATATTCCTTTGGGTATATACTCAGTAATGGGGTTGCAGGATTGAATAGTATTTCTGGTTATAGGTCTTTGAGGAATTACAACACTGTCTTCCACAATGGTTGAACTAATTTACATTCCCACCAAAAATATAAAAGCATTCCTGTTTCTCCACAGCCTGGCCAGCATCTGTTGTTTCTTGACTTTTTAATAATGGCCATTCTGACTAGCATGAGATGGTATGTCATTGTGGTGTAGATTTGCATTCCTCTAATGATCAGTTATGTTGATCTTTTTCTCATGTGATTTTTGGCCTCATAAATGTCTTTTTTTGAGAAGTGTTTGTTCATATCCTTTGCCCACTTTTTAATGGTTATTTTTTTTTCTGACAGATGGATGGATTGCAAATATTTTCTTCCATTCCGTAGGTTGCCTCTTCACTCTGATAATAGTTTCTTTTGCTGTGCAGGAGCTTCTTAGTTTAATTAGGTCCTCTTTGTGAATTTTTTTTGTTGCAATTGCTTTGACATTTTCATCATGAAATCTTTGCCCTTGCCTATGTCCTGAATGGTATTGCCTAGATTTTATTCTAGGGTTTTTATGATTTTGGGTTTACATTTAAGTCTTTAATCCACCTTAAATTAATTTTTGTATAAGGTGTAAGCAAGGGTTTCGGTTTCAATTTTCTGAATATTGCTAGCCAGTTATCCCAGCATTATTTATTAAATAGGGAATCCTTTCTCCACTGTTTGTTTTTGGCAGGTTTGTTGAAGATCAGATGGTTGAAGGTGTGTAGTCCTATTTCTGATAGCTCTATTCAGTTCCATTGGTCTGTGTATCTGTTTTTGTACCATGCAGTTTTGATTACTGTAGCCTTTTAAGATAGTTTGAAGTTGTATAGCCATGATGCCTCCAACTTTGTTCATTTTGCTTAGGATCGTCTTGGCTCTATGGGTTCTCTTTTGGTTCCACATGAATTTTAGTTTTTTTTTTCCTAATGTTTTGAAGAATATCAATGAGAGTTTAATGTAATAACATTGAATCTATAAATTACTTTGGGCAGTATGGCCATGTCACAGTATCAATTCTTCCTATCCCTGGGCATGAATTGTTTTTCCATTTTTTATGTGTCCTCTCTGATTTCCTTGAGCAGAGGTTGCAGTTCTTTTTGAAGAGTTCCTTCACTTCCCTTGTTAGTTGTATTCCTGGGTATTTTATTCTCTTTGCAACAATTGTAAAAGGGAGCTCACTCATGATTTGGTTCTTTGCTTGTCTGTTGTTGGTGTATGGGAACACTTGTGATTTTTGCACTCCGATTTTTTATCCTGAGACATGTCTAACATTTTTACCTTCTCCAAATGTCTTATCCTCTCTCTCTCTCTCTCTCTCTCTCTCTCTCTCTCTCTCTCTCTCTTTGTTTTGAGACAGGCTCTTTCCCAGGCTGGAGTGCAGTGGCAGGATCATGGCTCATGGCAACCTCCTTGAACTCCTGGACTCAGCCCACCTCAGCCTCCTGAGTAGCTAAAATCACAATCATGCACCATCATGCCTAGCTAATGTTTTTGTTTGTTTTCTGTTTTTGTTAATTTTTTGGACAAACAAGATCTCACTATGTTGCTCAGCCCTGGTCTCAAATCCCTGGGCTAAAGCAATCCTCCCATCTGAGCCTCCAAAAGCACTAGAATTACAGACATGAGCCACTTATCTTGACCATTTGTCTTATTCTCAGTTAGCCTTGCTATCACCACTCTGATTGAAATATCAACATTCACTAAGTATTCCCAATACCCCTTACTTTATTCTCTCTACTGTTTTTATAAACAAACTTTATGTTTCATTTTAAACTTATTCCTTACTGCTTAATATTTGTCTTATACCAATAGAATGCAAACCCCATGAGGACAGAAGTGGATTTTTGACACATACATGTTTATTTAATAAGTAGATGACTATGCAAAGAATGAAATCAGAAATAAATGCAGGCAAACTATGTAAAATAATAATCTGTGAGTGGGTGTTGCAACAAGAACACAGTAAGAGTTGCTACCCAGGCATTAGAAGTAGAAGAGCACAAACAAATGGTCCAGGACATTGGTCAGAGATAAGAACATAGAGGCATCTTTCCTACTTCTCAGATTAGGTTCCCCACTTTTCTGTGGCTTCTTTTAAATGGAATGATTGTTCAAGCATCTACCCACAAATTTTTGAGACCCACACCCTATTACCTTACATATACCATCATAATTGCCATGATCTTTTTTTTCTCTCTCTCTGTTTTACTTTTCATTTTTGTCTGGTGTGACTCAGGAACAGAGGGTAGCCCTCCTGACTTATAGTGTCCTCCATCCCCAATCTGTAAGTAATAAATATTTGAACTTAATTTCTACTGTGGTGGTGTATTAAATTTGTACCTTCCATTGGAAGAAACAGGGGTTTTCCCCAGGATGCCTGTGGAAACAAAAGATGAGGTTAGTGCCAGGACAATGGTCAGACTGGACACTAATAGGACAAGAACCACAAGAGCATCTGCCAATGCAAACAAGTTTCCCATGTGAGGGTCCCCTCCAGATCACAAATCAGACAACTAGACACTAGGCTGTCTGGAAGGTAAAAGAAGTATCTCCTGAAAGCCACAATGTAACCACCCATGTTCAGCTTCCCTTCATTTTCTGTTAGAGTAGGGTTGCCAGCTGCTCTGGTACTAGAAACTAAATTTAGCTGAAGGATCTCGAAATAGGTGCTTGAGGCATTTCAGTAAAGGTCAAATTCAAATCTTGGTAGTCTGAAAATAATATCAGAGATTTAGGCCCATTAAATTATTGTGAATTATAAAAAGGAAGAAAATAAATTGTATTTTTAATTTAAATTTTAACATGTGAACATTATTATGATAGCCAGCATGAAGACAAGAAATGGAAATGTAACATAGTAAAAATTCTTCAAAAGTGTTTCAATCTTTTTGGGGAAGGAGGATGAGCTGATCCTTTGGCAAGTATAGATATCTATGCTCAACACACCAATTCATTCCAGATGGTTTGATCAACTTACAGTAAACACAGAAATAAAATCCACTTATAGTCTTAGTATAAACATTTTCAGGGGTCCTTGTTAAGTTTATGATGTTGCTTTTTTTTTTTTTTTTTTTTTAAGACTTTGTCTTGCTCTGTTGTCCAAGCGAGAGTTCAGTGGTGCAATCTTGGCTCACTCCAACCGCTGCTCCCTGGGTTCAAGCTATTCTTCCGCTTCCCAAGTACCTGAGATTATAGGCATGCACCACCATGCCCAGATAATTTTTTTTTTTTTTTTTTCAGTAGAGACAGGGTCTCGCCATGTTGGCCAGATTGGATTTGAACTCCTGTCCTCAAGTGATTGGCCTACCTCAGCCTCCCAAAGTGCTGGGATTACAGGTGTGAGCCACCATGTTCAGCCTTGTTTATGTTAAATATTGATTTCAAAGCACTACTGATCATGTGAACACTTAAGAAAAAAGAAATCACATCAAGCGTAATTTATACTGCATATGGCAAATGAGGATCAACTACTAAGTAAAGGATGCTGTAACTAGACATTAAAAACAAAATGCTTATTGTCATGTTAGGGTATGAAAAGAAAAATGAACAGTGTGGGTCACATAAATGTATTCAAAGGAAAATTAAAGGGAGACACTGGTGTCTTTGAGGTAAACTGTAGTTTGCTGTAAAATAACTTTACAGACATCATTTAAATCAATGCTTTAACAAAAAACCTGGATACTTCCTAACTACTTAAAATGAAAATCCTAATTAATCACAGAATCTTTTCTCAATTTTGAAGACTGTAGTTCAGAGCCAAGTGAACCATGGGAGAAAATACAAGTTTCACCATTTTGAAAACAATGGTTTTATCTGTGAGATGAATTGCAACTTCTCATCTTGTAAAAAGATGGAAAATCTTCAAAACCAACAAGGGAGCTACAATGTGACACTTGCTTTCATTTCTGTTTCCATCAAGCTCTCCAGAACCAGTCTTCTAGCATCAATGATGTCACCTTTGAGCCTCTCCATCTCACTCTTGCTCCCTCAGTAGGTGGTTCTGATCTCTTTCTGCAGCTCTTCCATGGTACTCAGCAGCCCCACAAGTTTGCTTTGGGCAGTGGGCTATTCCCACTTCCCTTTGTTATTGACAACACCAGGTACTTTCCAAAGGACCTAGAACACAGGTAGCAGCCATTCAAAAATATTACCCAGTAAATTTAAGGGGCAGCTGTATGAAAACCATGCAGACATACCTGTGGTACTGGATTTTGACTATTCTATGAAGAAATCAAAGGCAATTTATTAATTGTATTATACTGGTCAGAACACCAGTTGTAATTTCTGAATATAATTCCAGGTACATTACAGGACAATCTAGGTGATTAATTATAGGACTATACAGGTGATTAATTGGAGTAAAGTTTTTTTTTTTTTTTTTTTTTTTTTTTTGAGACAGAGTTTCGTTCTTATTACCCAGGCTGGAGTGCAATGGCGTGATCTCGGCTCACCACAACCTCCGCCTCCTGGGTTCAGGCAATTCTCCTGCCTCAGCCTCCTGAGCAGCTGGGATTACAGGCACGCACCACCACGCCCAGCTAATTTTTTGCACCTTCAGTAGAGACGGGGTTTCACCATGTTGACCAGGATGGTCTCGATCTCTTGACCTCGTGATCCACCCGCCTCGGCCTCCCAAAGTGCTGGGATTACAGGCTTGAGCCACCGCGCCCGGCCTGTAAAATATTTTTAAAACAGGTAAATCTCACAATCTTTTGATGCAGTTAAATATATATGCCACTTATTATAGAAACAAATAGGTTCTTTAAAAACTAGGCATAAGGGAAAATGTTTATCTACAATATGCTCAATGTATATATTGTTACATACTGTGTAATCCATAATAATGTCAAGATTTTTACTATTATCTTGTTATGCAAAGCAAAACCAAAGACTAAGGAAATGAGAAGAGCAAACTACGTTTATTCAGAGCTTGCTGTTGGCATGGAGAAGTTGTAGATATTAACTAAAAGATGGACATACTATGCTTTGTTGAGGAGAGCATATTTTGTTTTCTCTGGTTGATCCAGAGAATTGGAAGTGGGATCAAATATTAGGCATTCTAAATATTTTGTTCCAATTGTTACAAAAGTTATTATTTAGTTTGCTTGATTGTTACTAGAGACAGTAGTATGAATTTCTGCAAGTCTAACTTTTAGCAGACTGGCTTCTTGGTTAGTTTAGATAGGAGTTTGCTTTTATGAACACTTGACACAGATTACAGGTCAAAATTCTACTTTTATATATGGTCTGACAGTTGTTCATTTGTATACTGTTTCTTAGCATCATCATGACCAAGGATAACATTTATTAAGAAATTATTATAAACTACATGACATAAGTGAGATACTTGAAGTCCGGCAGTTCAGAGATTGGTATTTAGTCCTATAGTTAAAAATTAGTAATAATCAGATTAGAGTCTATATTTCTTTTACTGAGGAGACTTAGGATCTTTTAAAATTAAACTAAAAAAATAGACTTCCTTCAAGACACAATTTCAGCATATATTTTAAGCCTGGTCTGAGAAATTCTCATAAAGAACAGAGAAAAATATTGTGACACTGGGAAGTATCAAATAAAATTTATATATGTATAAATAGCATATGCATGGATATGTATGTAAGCATGTTTACAGATAGATAACAATCACTGTATATATGTGTATGTACAAACAGGTATTCATAATTAAATTTAAGAAAATGTGGCATTTATTACAGTCTTTCAGTAAAATTTTAAACAAACAGAAATCCTAGTTCTCAAATTCCAAAAGAATAAAATACATTTTGGTATTCTGTACATTATCTCTATTGTCTGTACATAATCTTTTGCAATAAAATTTTTCCACAAGGACTATATATCCCAATTGCACTGTGATAAGTATTCATAAAAACCACATTCCAGTAACTGGTTTCATGTGAACAATACTTACTTAAACTTTCAGCAAGTCTGCTTTTATGTAAAAATTACATACCCACAAGATCAAGCACATTGCTAAGTATATAGGTCAAAATCCAACCAAACTAGGGCATATAATATCATGAAAGTAAGGTCAAACTAACAACTCAAAGGTAATTCCCCTTATGAAGAAACACAGTGTAAATTACATCCTACTAAACCACTAGATTATTTTTATTTCTGTTATATTTTTTCACAAAGTTAACTGTTCCAATTTAAAATTTTAGTAAGTTAACATGCAAGTATAATTAATAGAATTAATCTATACTGTTATATTTGCATATAAAATATAATTTTAAAACCACAAATTGTTTTTAGAATTGGAAAGGCTTTTAGAAAATGCTGTGTAACCCTCAGCATTACAAATGAGGAAACTGAAAGCCAAGTAAGTGTTGTATCTTCACACACATACAACCAGTAAAATGACAGTGAAGCCACAGATTTCATCACTTACAATTCAGGTATTTTTGCTTTATTTTCACCTTACCTTTGTCCAGATCACGTTTATAGATTCTAACATAATTTTAAGAGGTGTTGACCAGTGGAGCACAGAACATGATTTACTCATGGTCATGACAGGGCAATTCCTCCATAATCACTTGTATTCAGTGGCCCTGAAAATTAATAGAGCTAATATTATTTGTAGACAATCTAGTATTAAAAACCTTCTGAATTATTTTAATAGCTTTATTGTGATCATAAAGATCTTTATGTCCCTCAATAATTAGTATTTGAGAGCACCAAACACTGCTTAGATCCAGCTGGAAAAAATATCAACCTGAGTTTAAATATGCTTATTGTGCTTGTATATATTCTTATAAATGACAAACCATCAACAAATAAAGAGAACCAATGATTTATTCAAATACTTATTAAAATCCAGTCTAGAACAATTGACCCAAACAGTTAACATTTTCAAATATTTCTGCAACACTTTGTATTATTTAAAGATACTTTTTGTAATTCAAGCATTGGGAAACTAACGGGTAAAATTCTTACCCAAAATGTTTTATTATCTTTTAATTTTCATTACACATAGCGTAATTTGTTCAGGATAACACATGAATCAATTAACTTTATAAAATAAATGTTGCCTATAATATATTATACCAGGCATGTTCAGAAATAATTTTTTTTACAAATATCTTTAAATTGTTACAAATACATTGATTTTATAAATTTTTTAGTGTATGCCTTAAAGTGGACTTCAAATTCTCAAAATTAAGCTACTATACATATTTTATATTGATATATTAATAATAAAAGTAGGAAAAGCTACTTTAAGGTTAATAAAAGTTATAGTAAGTATTTAAATTATATATTTATTAAGCAGTTTATATTTCATAACTTCAGTTTAATAATGTAAAATGGATTATATGTATTATTTTTTAAAATAATACATAAATTTGAAAAAACAAAAGCAAAATATTTTGACATATTTCCCAAATTTAATGTTTAGAAATGTTTTTAAACATTTTAATTGTCTTTATCTTCATATTCTCATACATAATCTTTTATGCTTTTTTTTTTTTGCAGAGAACATTTTTTTCAGGGACCCAATATAAAGTAACACTAAGACCACTCATACAGGTACCCCTTTAAATAATTTTTCAAATATATACTCTAGAATAAGCCAATAGAATTGCATACCTAAGTTTATATTTTTTATGCACATTCTCTAAGATGAATCAATGAACTTAGAATGATAATTACTTAATCTTTGTCACCAACTGGAGATGACACAATTAGAGTAGTCCACATTTTCAATATTGGGCATTTTTTTATGGAGATGACATTCAAATAGATCAAACTCCAATTTAAAAATTTGATGCCAGTCACACACATATTTATTGTATGTTACAATCTCTTTGCCACATTCAAGAATTTTTCTAGTATATTATTCATCATATTCATCATTTTTATCCTGTTTTCAAGATGTTTGTATGTTCCAATATTCTTTTTAATTCAAGCACTTTAATGAATACTAAGTTCTACTCCATTAACTGTCTCTCCAAATTATGTAAATGGTATTAACTCACAGCATGGTTTATTCAACACAATTTGTCACATCTTTTCTTACACCCAATCTACTACTCTATCTTAAATGTCTTTGTAGCTTGCCTTCTTCACCCATTACATACTTGGTGTTGTATTTCTATGGTCAATTATTAATATCCTGTTGCCAATTCCACCATGCTCTGATTGTTGTCCTGTTATAAAAATGGAGGGTCCACAATTTAACAAGTTAATTTTGCGTCACCAGTTATACTCCCAACTAAATTGTAAGTCCGTTGAAGTGAGGAATTAAATTATTCTCTCCTCTCTCATTCTCTCCTTTCCTCCATTCTTATCTCCCGACATTTCTCTCTTTTTTCCAGGTATATTAAAAAAAATACTGTGCATGATATTTTCTCAGAAACTAAACTGAGTGAATGCTATTTTCAAATCTTTAAGTACTTAGCGATTTCAATTGTATTACTGATGGTTTTTAAAAATTTTATTCTTATGGATGATCTCACTTTCAAGATAAAAGAAATTTGAAAGAGTGTCAACTAATGCATTTATATGCTAGTACAAACTAATATGTTAAATATATTATAAAGTAGAAATTTATAAACAAGTACCTGGCTCAGTGAAATATTAATATAAAACAATAAAAAAGAAAACAAGCAGAAAAGGAGAAAAACAGAAATAAGGAGAAATGAAGCACCATAATCTCACTGTGTGTCTGGCAATAAGGACTGGCTATGAGCGTAGATGAAGGGGAGGTAGAAAGAGCTGTATCATTGGATACTTCTTCACTTCTTAGAAATACCGAATTAATGTGGTAAATGTAGAAATAACTTATAGATTGCTTATTTTCTATACTCCATTATTCTAATTCAAGCAATACGTTACCCAAGTCTTAAATGTCTGTATTGTTTTGCTCCAAGTACTTTACAGGTTTAACTATAAATGTGGAACCTAGGATAAAAGGAACTGTTGTAATAAATTTCAAGTATTGTAACATTAAAGTATAATTTCCTCACATTTTCTATGTATTATGCACTTATTTCCAAAAATATTAATACAAAAATATCAAAGGCCAACATATTGTAGGTCACTGAACATTACCCAGTTTTAGTTATTCAGTGAGGCAGTATACTTGTATTTGAGGAAATGAATTTTTCAAAATTATTACTTTTAGTTTCACTTAGCATGTAAAGTTCATCTTCATAAATGATGCTATTTTCTCTAGTATTGACTTCAGTCTGAGGTTTATTATACCTCTTCATAGACACTTGAGGGGGGTGTTAATTTATTTTAAAATTCAACTGGTAACTTAGAGCTTACTTATTTACACGTTGGTAAAACAAACATTTCTATGTCCTCATCACACTTATGGAACTAGGAAAATCAGCTTCAGGAAATTGGAAGGGACAGCATTTTCAGATAAAAATGATTAATAAATTGTTGTATGCTGCAAATTTTAGGTAACAGGAAACAGACTAAATAACACCATGATGGCCATAAATGACAGCCTGCAAAAATCTCAGCTAACCATTAGTAACTTTACCCAGGATTCCATTTCATTTGTATATCACTGTATATTGATGTTAAACCAGTGTGAATAAAAGGATAATGTAAAGGAATACCACTAGGTTTTTGTACCAGAAGAATACCCAGGTGTACCAATACATCATTTTGGGAGTAGCATTCATCTTCCAAATCCCATCTTTCAAACCTCAATTTTCTTACTTGTTAAAAATTTGAATGAAAACATCTGTCCTTCCTTTCTTACACTAGTGTCATTGGGATTAGCTGGAATAAAGTAAATGAAAGTATTTATAAACTGTCAATATCATTTTTCATTATGGCTTTCTTTTTATTATCGAAATAATATAATAGCTGTTAATGCCTGAGCTTCTTTTTGCATCTATTCTTTTCAACAAATATACTCCCATATTTTTCCCCTTGCCTCTAGTCTTTATATCTCATTTGTTAGTATTTTGGTCACAGTTTATTTCTTTTAAATTTATGATAATGTCTATGTTTCCTAAAGAAATTTAAGTGTATCCCTTGCCTGTCAATTAAATTCCGCAGTTCATGCTCATTTTCAACTTCATAAAGTAAAGCCTTTCCTCCAGAAAAAAAAATCTACATTATTATGTGTGTCTACATAATTATTCACGCATATTCCTTCT